>NC_085000.1:28651725-28664225 GCF_963854185.1 Sardina pilchardus | reverse complement strand
GGGTTGCTGGTGAGAGATGTCTTCCTAAAGCCATAAAAAGGGGCATTATTTTGATTAGCCGGCCCATAAAACTGCCCCCCGGCCCCCACCACCACCACCACCACCCATGCCGAAGCGAAACTCCATCTCCCCCGCCCTCATCAGCTTAATTAAATGGCCTTTTGGAAAAGCGGGCAGCCTAATTTCTTGCAGCAGTATTAAATCACGATTAATTTGAATAGTCGTTTGGCCCGGGCCCTAAACCACCCTGGCTCTGGACATAAATCCCATCGAGTGGAGGACCTGCTTCATTTATCAGCGCGCAAAAACAAAACAATACTGATGATATACAGCGTAGCACGTTACCCTCGGCTCCGCAGACCTATTTACCATTTATCAGCGCGGCGTTCGGGGCCAAATGTCCCATTTCTATCTTGTTACGGAGCTAGCTAACCTCAACTTGGCATTTTTGGCCAAACAATAAGTGTTTGTGTTTCATGGTGAAGTGAGAATTCCAGTCACGAGAGCTGCGGCGGATTCCGACTCTGGTTCCAGAATGAGAAGTGAGAGGAGAGGAGAGAGGGGTAGGGGGGTGCTGCGTGCTCGCGGTGCTGGTGTAATTTCTTCACGGCCGCCGCCATCGCTTAAATACAGCCCACCCTCATGTTCACACCTTCACCACCAATCCTTCTTCAGTCACGTAAACACAGGTGGGCTCCCTCTTTTCTTAGTAGTCACACTAGGCCTGCACACACACACATGCACTCTCTCTCTCTCTCTCTCTCTCTCTCTCTCTCTCTCTCTCTCTCTCTCTCTCTCTCTCTCTCTCTCTCTCTCTCTCTCTCTCTCTCTCTCTCTCTCTCTCTCTCTCTCTCTCTCTCTCTCTCTCTCTCACACACACACACACACACACACACCACACACACACACACACACACACACACACACACACACACACACACACACACACACACACACACACACACACTCACACACACAAACTCCACCCCCGGAGTGATTTTTTGTTCTCAGAGTGATTCCTCAGTAGCACACATGTGGCGGGTGAGGGCCGTGACATCTTATTTATGGGCGCAGAGGTTCCCTGGATGAACATGTGATTGTAATTGCGGGTGCGTGTCCGGTGCGGCCGGCAGGGCCGACAGGGGCGTGATGGAGCTGAGTGATGGATGGTCACCACGCATGAGGACGAGGAGGAGTCGGAGGAAGAGGAGGAGGGGGAGGAGGAGCGCAGGGCAGTGGCGGCATCGGCAGCGGGCTAGGTCTGGTCTCGGCGCCGTTTTTATGAAGACATCTCTCCTGTCAAAGTGCGGGGGCCCCCGTGGAAAAGGAGAGGGGCCCCCGAGCAGATGGGCCCCAATGCATAGACGGCGTAAAGAATCACTCCTTAAGATCTAGGCCATCCTGGGGGTTAAGGTGGGGTCAAGAGCTGCACGCGGGATGGGAGAGGGTGTTCAGAGTGTCTGTGAGTGTGTCTCTGTGTCTGTGAGTGTGTGTGTGAGTGAATGTGTGTGTGAGTGTGTGTGTGTGTGTGTGTGTCTGTGCTAGACAGACACGAGTTCTCACCACCTGTGCAGCGATGAGAGAGACAGACATGAAAAAAAAACAAAAAAAAGACGGAAGGAGAGGAGGAGGAGGCGGAGAGAAAGAAAGAAAGAAAGAGAGAACGAGAAAAAGAAAGGGGAAAACGTGGAAAAAGGAGGCGTGGAAAAGGCGGAGGAGATTTAATGCCCTCGCCGCCACTAAATCAGTGGCACATATTCCACCTTGTTATTCCTGCGTGTCACGCTTGAGGAATACGTGTTTATCATTTGTGTTATGACTTTGCACAGAGTTATTACCGCGCTGAGTCAGAAGAGGAGGAGGGGGGAAACAAAACAGATGCGCCCCGAAGGTGCCGGGGGGACCCACAAATCCAGCGGCGGCCGGGGTTTCCGCTAGGAGACAGAGGGCACACCGAGAGAGAGAGAGAGAGAGAGCACACCGCGGAGCGAGGACAGAGGGGAGGAGAGAGAAGAGGAGGAGAGAGAAGGAGAGAGGAGGAGAGGAGAGGAGGGAGTGAGGAGAGGAGAATATGAAGACAACTGACACGGTGTTCCACAGCAGAATGTGGCCCCCCTACGGCTCTCTCTAAACACTCTCCAACGCGCTGATTACTTTGGTGACAGCAACAAATATATACATTCTTGCACACACACACACACACACACACACACACAAGTATGATCACACATACTTAAGCATGCATGTTGTACACAAACACACACAAATACACAAACACACATTGTTAAACAGAAACAAGAACTCTCTCTCTCACACACACACACACACACAAAATGTGCATATACAGTCTTTCCCAGCCAGAGGCAGGGACCGTAGCTCATTCCAAATGAGCACGTCAACAGTGAGATTTAGGGAGATGACGTTATGGCAAGGCAAAGAGATCAAGGAACTTGATCTAGATTCATGTCCAACACAAATGAGAGTGTGCTGCGTTCACTTATGATAATAGGCAAGACACCACTGGCTCGGGGGGGCGAGGCGGCGAACCCTTCGCCAACTGCGGTGATGAGCCCTGAAAGCCGTGATGGATCGACAAGAGAGAACGCGGCTGTCATCGGTTAAACCGGAGGCTTGACACCCCGGCATCCAGTAAAAACCAGCGAGCGAGCGGGCGGGAGGGCGGGCGGCTGGGCGGGCGAGAGGGTCGGGCAGATAGCCTCGGGGGGGGGGGGGGGGGGGGTCCACGAGCGTGTCGCCATCACCGCCGCTGCCGAAGCGTTTTTCGGGGTCGCACTCAGCCGATGAGAACATGGAGCCCTCGGGAAAGCGCGCGAGGGGAGAGGGAGAGGGGAGGCTGGGCAGCGCCGGCAGCCCCGACACCTCATCACTCGCGGAGGCATCCAGCAGTCAGGGAGCACTGCTGGCCCGCTCTGCCCCGCTCGCCAGTGACTGATGGCGGGGAAGGAGATGGGGAACGGGTGGGGTGGTGGTGGTGGTGGTGGTGGTGGTGGTGGTGGAGCAGGGCCTGGGAGTGAACTCTGGTTGGCAGCGCCAGTTTTACAGCTATAACCTTGAGCTCTGCTGCTATCGGTCATACGCACACTCACACACACACACACACACACACTCACACACACACATAAGTGTGGGTCTTGGAAAAGCCAGCGAGTCAGTGACAGCAGATGGGTCGAGGCTGAGTGGGCGTGGGGCCTGGGTGAATATGTGTGTGTGTGTGTGTGTGTGTGTGTGTTTTCACTCCGCTAATAAAATATACAACTCACCGGCTTGACGCTCGCTCCCACCGTGGAAAAAAAGATGGCAGCCAGGGAAAGTGAGTTTGTGTGAGTGTGTGGCGGTGGACAGAGCAAGAGAGGGGTGGGGGGGGGGGGGGAGGGCAGTGCCTAATTGAAAGAGTATGCAACACTTTTTTACAGCACAGAGAATGAGAAAAAGGAAGAAAAGATGAGGGGGGGGGGGGGGGGCTATAAGGCCAGACAGACATCAGTTTTCATTCACTGCTTGGAACACAATGTCGTGTTTTCTTCAAGCTTGATGACAGGAAAGGGAAAAATGCAAAACATTTACATTTAGCAGACACTTTCATCCACAGTGACTAAGGCCGCGGGGCAGGTACTCACTTTAAAAGTATGAGCGCTAGCTGGGTAAGAAGCCCACAGTTTTAGCCCTGTAAGTGCCATGCTTAACAAGCTTAGTGAGGCACATACAAAGACCAATGAGTTCTGCAGCCAATGCTAACATATTTATATCGCTATGTCTGTAATGGCTACGATTAATCCTGAGTGAGTCCTTCATACCGATCGCTTATGTCTAATGGTATGTCAACAGATACAAGGACGTAAACGGAATTTCTTTCTATAATTAGGGCGCTAACTAGCTAAGAGCCCAACGGTCTGGTAAAGACCAAAAACAGCACAGCTGTCAATGACAACAGTTGGCTAGCTAATTCGCTCAGACGCTCACATGGATTTCAACACTACATTTCGTAATGTCTTCCAGGGTTTCACAGCAGGGTTGGAGACCCCAGGCACGACACGCATAATGAACATGCTGGTAAGAACCGCGGGTTCTCCCCATCACAAGATAACATACAATCAAAATGAATTTGAGAGGATAGTCATCTACAGACCAGAAAAATCCTAAAACCTAAAACCTTCTTGTGGCTTTTCTGAAGAATTGAGAATCTTGAGAAAACTTCACCTCTCATTCACAGCACTGACTGGGTGAGCCGCTGAGCCCTGCGAGAGCCTTTCGGTTCTAAATTTAGCACAAGGCCAGCCACTTACTTCTAGAGGATATGTCAGATTGGGATCTATCTGGAGCAGGCAGATTTTAATCTTAAGTACAGAATCAGATATACTGGACTGGACCAGCAGTTAAGGGGGGCATGGGATGGTGTGTGAGTGCACGTGTACATGTGTGTAAGTGTCTGTGTGTGTGTATGTGTGTGTCTGTGTGTGTGTGTGTGTGTGTGTGTGTGTGTGTGTGTGTGTGTGTGTGTGTGTGTGTGTGTGTGTGTGTGTGTGTTTGTGTGTGTGTTTGTGTGTGTGTGTGTGTGTGTGTGTGTGTGTGTGTGTCTTGGAGAACTGGGCAACAGCATAGATCTCTTTGAAGCGTTGTCCCGCTGTTTGCACAGCGTTCTCCCCACCGCTAGCACGTGGCTAGCACCCTCTCTCTCTCGCTCACTCACTGCCAGACGCGTGGGGGCATCTGCAACGCGGCCGCTGCCAAACAGAAATCCCACAATTCCCGGCGACCAAATGCCGACCCCTGCGAGATGTTTAAATAACATGAGAAACACCACCCCCTTTGTTTTCACAGGCGGCTAAACGAGGGAGGAAAACATCCCCTTCTCTGTCACGAGGGGAGGAGGGGAAAATGTGATAGCAATGAAAGCTCACCGAGCTCCTGTGTCTGGGGCCGGGGGGTGGGGGTACAGTAGGTGAGAGGGGGGTCTTACCACCTACAGTACATACCGTACCACCTAAAATGTGTGAACTATGGGAGTGTTTGTGTGCTGCTGTGGATGGGGTGCAGGGAGACTGGTGATCAAGGTCCCACAGGAAGGATAATATGATGATGAAGAGGATGATAAATGATGGTGAAGAGGATGATTAATATAAGAAGACGAAGATGATGATGATGATGATGATGATGATGATGATGGGATGGGATGGTGATAATGTAGCCTACGCTTTTGCTGATCTCTCCTGGGTTACTATTTCTCTTCTGGAGAGCTAATTACAGGGACAGCCAGTGTGAACTGCAGTGAACTACATAGAAACTACCACACAGACTGTACACACGTGTGTGTGTGTGTGTGTGTGTGTGTGTGTGTGTGTGTGTGTGTGTGTGTGTACACACAGACTGTATGCTGGTGCAAAACTGTAAACATGTTCCACTGCATTATAGGGGACATGTATGCAGAGGTGCAGTCCAGGAGAATCGTGGGAAAAAACATGGCGTTCCATATTCATGTGCTGATCATTCCCAGAGCTCACCAACACACCAACATACACACACACACACACACACACACACACACACACACAGAACCACACACACACACACGCTATTTTTCCTTTGCAGTGATGGTGAACAGACTGGCCACATATGAGAGATTCATAAATGTTTCATAATCCATCTTCATCACAATCACTGTTGCTTATTCCATATGTGTGCATGTAAGAGTGTGTGTGTGTGTGTGCGTGCGTCTATATGAGTGTGTATGCCTGTTTCCGTATGTGTGTCTGCTCGTGTGCGTGTGGGTCTGTGTTTAAAACTTACCAGGACACAGACTCAAGAAACAGACTGGACTGGAGTTTCAAAAATGTTGCTTGAGGGGCCAAGATAACAAAGCGAGGCAAAACAGAGAGCAGGGAGTTGGGCTAACTGGGCCATGGTCTCCGAGCTACAGTAGGAAACAGCACCGCACAAACATGGCTGGGGCTTTTCAAAGGCAACTTTTGAGCCTTAGCTAGCTAGCTGCCAGCACAGTAAGTCGGTTAGCCTGTTAGCTGACATGAAACTGGTCAAGGTTTTATGCTGTAAGCTCTCGAATGACAGATACTTCATGGTTTGCTCTATGTGGGTTCTAAGAATGGTATCACTGAGCCAACAACACACACAGACACACACACACACACACACACACACACACACACACACACACACACACACACACACACACACAGACACAAACAGACAGACACACAAAGACACACACCCACACACACACACACACCCACACAGACACGAACAGACACACACACTCTCTCTCTCTCTCTCTCTCTCTCTCTCTCTCTCTCTCTCTCTACTGTCTAATGCTTGTATTTGGACCTTAACACACATTAATGGAAGTATGTTACACGCTTAGACAGGTCTGATCAAACACAGAGTGATTTGTGCTATTCATCCTTTCTGCATTAGTGGTTATGGGCAAACATGGCATCATCCTCTTCAAATAGATACACTACCTATTAATGCAGAAATGGAGCAATGCTTTGTTAGTCTTTTTGTATTTGACTTGCTCTGTCCACATAGTTGCAGTCCACATAAAACAAGTTTGTGCACATGTCCAAGACACAAGAATGATTAGATGGCACACCACACACACACACTCTCACTCTCTCTCTCTCTCTCTCTCTCTCTCTCTCTCTCTCTCTCTCTCTTCAATGTCCTTACATGCACTCCAATCCATCCAGTCTTCACACTTTATGCACATACTGTAGTACTCAATCTCTCTGCTTTTGGCCTGATTGTTTTCTTCCCAAAAACACTGCAGAGCAGTAATATGACACTCATCGCTCCTACCTACATCTTTATTTACCTCTGTGAGAACACTGACATGTTTACACTTCAGCAGGTCACTCTGAGCAACATTTTTTTATTACTGGTAACAGGCAATATGCTGGTATTTCAGCCTTTGTGTCACATCACACAAACCGATAGGTAGTTTCAGCCTATTGCAATAAGGCCCTGGGCGGTCTGAGCCTACAATGCATAACACAAAGAGACCACCGGCCACCATCAGCGAATTAAACAATGAGAGAGACCACCATGCAGCATAAAAGCAATCAGATAATCTCAATTCGTTCAATAGCACAAGCTGCATTTAGTGCTTAAAATGGTACTAGGAAATCTACAGGCTGACTAAGGCCACACACACACACACACACACACACACACACACACAGACACAGACACAGACACAGACACAGACAGACACAGACACACACAGACACACACAGACACACACAGACACACATACACACACATACACACACACACACACACACACACACACACACACACACACACACACACACACACACACACACACACACACACACACACACACACACACACACGAACACACACTGACACATGCACAGACATACACTCAAACTGTCCCCACATGCACTTCCATTGACCATACAAGCCTTGCTTCTCTCATATACAGAGACATACAGCCAGACAATCCCTAAGACATAAACAGGCAGCAAAAAAGACAGGGCCTTTCACACTAAAATACACACATACTGTAACCAAGGCATTTCCCTAATCTCCCTCTAACTCTCGCCTGTACTGTCTCTCTTATTCACACACACACATACACACGCCCTCTCTCTCCCTCACAAACACACACACTAACACACATAAAACACACACACACACACACACACACACACACACACACACACACACAGAGAGATACACTTACACTTACACTTACACGCACACACATCTCTCTCTCTCTCTCTTTCTTTCTCTCACTCACACACACACACACACACACACACGGCAGCTGGATTGTTTGAAGGCCCTTGTCATCTTAAAAAGGGGTGAGGGTCAGAGTTAGTATGAAAAACAGTCAGAGCTTCAGTTCACACTACTGTACTGCCAGGCCAGAGAGGGAAAAAAAAGGCTAAACAGAGACCGGCTCCACCAAACATTTTCCGGCGCAAAAGCAACGTTTACCCAACGTTCCCCCAACCGTCCCAGCCTGACAGGCAGGCTAAAGCAAGCCAGGCCCTCGCAGAGAGAGCTGGGAGTCCCTGCTGTAAACACAGTGCTGAGTAATGCCCCCTGCTCACAAATGACACACTGTCACACACACTCATACATACACACACACACACACACACACACACACACACACACACACACACACACACACACACACACACACACACACACACACACACACACACACACACACACACACACACACACACACACAGAAATGTACAGGCCACATGCAGAAATTCACTCTCTCTCTCTCTCTCTCTCACACACACACACAAACATCATACATGAAAAAAACACAAACACACAAAAAAAAAAAATATATATATACTGTACATGAAGCATAGAGGCACACATAAAAAACATAAACACAGGCGGTTTACCTCTGTACTTTCCTGCCGTCAGTGCTATATTCTGCGCTAACACACACACCAACACACACACACACACACACACACACACGCAAACTTGTTGCTTCTCTGGCTTCTGTCTGTCTGTCATGGCCTGCTGCTGGCGGCCAGAAGCAGAGACACTTCCAAAGCCCCTCTCTGATCCCGCTTCAATCCCCAGCCTGAGGCGGTAATATAAAACAAAACCCCTCTCCAAAGCCCTTCACCCAAAAAACCAGCACCACCCCACCCTGCTCCGCCGATCTCCACCCGGCCAGGGCTCCCACCCCAGCCTCACCCACAGCAGTGGTGGTGGTAGCAGCAGCAGCAGAAGCAGCAGTAAGCAGGGCTGAAGTGGTCCACTCAGGGGGGGCGATTGTGTGTGAGGTGGGGGAGCCCAGAGGCACTTTGGGGTGGTTGTGTGACCCTAGTGGATGCTCCAGGGTGCTCTTCTTCTCTCCAACAGGCCCCGACGCAGTCATTAGCCCACTCGACCTACTTAGCCCAGCAGAGCTGCACACTTCACTGGCTTACCAGCGCCCGTGACCCGGGTGGCCCAGAACGCACGCACGCACACGCACACAAGCACACACGCACACACACACACACACACACACACACACACACACACACACACACACACACACACACACACACACACACACACACACACACACACACACACACACACACAGGCTAGGCTGGTGCTTCTAACACACACACACACACACACACACACACACACACACACACACACACACAGGCTAGGCTGGTGCTTCCAACACACCCACACACACACACACACACACAGTGGCTTGGCTGGCACTTCCACACGGCAGCTGTGTACAGTAAACCCCAGGGTCCGCCGGCAACCCTCCGGCCCGTCTCATTGGCTCGCGAGTGCACTTAATTGCTCTCAAGCACCCCGCTGATTGGCCCTTAATTAATCAGCGGAGTCCTGAAGCGCGGAAGGCCTCGGCCCTCTCGAGCACGGCGCCCAATCCGGCCCTCCGATACCGGGCCGTCTTGTCAGCGTGATTATCTCGCTCATTGATCAGCGCTAATAAGCCCTGTTTTCCCACTGCTCTGGGGTCAGGCTCTGTTCCCATCGCGGACTACAGGTGCCTGTTACGTCTGCAGCAGACTGGACCAAGGTTACTACTGGTCAGTGGGTCAACCGTGTCAAAACAGTGGGCATGAGGAGGGGCCAAGTTTGGTGTGTGTGTGTGTGTGTGGGTGGTTGGGTAAGTTTGATGTTAGTGTGTGTGTGCGTGTGTGTGTGTGTGTGTGTGGGGGGGGGGGCTGTTTGCCATGCTGTTACTACTTTCCCTGCTCCGAGAGTGACTAAAAACAAATAGCAGTGAAACAACACCAGATGCAAAAGAAACACAAACAATTAAGTGAAATTGGGCATACCGCACTCAAGACTACAGAGGGACAATTCTGGAGCAAGAGAGGAGAAGGGGGGAAAAGAAGTCAAATAAGCCTGAATAAAGAAACGGAACTATGAAAGAAGAGACAAAAATCACATTTTAAATAAGTAATTTTCTTCTTCAAAAAAGGCACATTGGACCGATTTGAGGTGACCCCTGAATAAACCTTAGCTTGACGTTTCATTACAGGAAAAAAAAGAAAACTTGCAAAGATTAAACTCCGAACATGGACTTCTTCCAAAGTGGGAAGCAGGGAGACATTTTCGCTTTTCCCAAACAGTGGCAATTCCAACATCCGGAACACAGATTGTAATGAGGAACATTTTTCACATCCAAATTCCAGAGCGTTATTACGACCGCAGAGTGTGTAGCCCCGGCCAGTTCGCCTCTGCTTCACACCACAGCATGCTCTACCTGACATGACAGCCTCGACCGCCGTGTCAAGCCCAGTGTACTCGCTCTCTCTCTTTCTCTCTCCCTCTCTTTCTCTTTCTTTCTCTCTCTCACCCTCCCTCTCGCTCTCTTTCTCTCTCTCTTTCTCAAATTCAAATTCAAACTCAAAGGAGCTTTATTAGCATGACATTTCTCTCTCTCACCATCCCTCTCTCTCTCTGTCTCTCTCTCACCCTCCCTCTCTCTCTCTCTTTCTCTCTCTACTGGGCCTCCTCTCCCTGCTCTCTAAAATATCTGCTCTTCTTCCCTCTTGTGTCTGTCGTTTTTATACGAGCGGCTATCCACGATATTCCGCAGCCAACAATGGGGGTCGCCATGACATCGAGACGGTTTTCTATTTCCGGCGAAGCTGCATTGTATCTGTTTTAACGTGACGGTTTACGGTGCTTAACATATCATAACGCATATAAAAGTCAACTTTTATATTTTATATCGGTTATATGTGATGCAGTATATACATGCTGAGGGCAGAATTGTCAACATTTCGAACGAAATCTAAGTTGAGGCATAATCTAGTTTGCTATGGAGAACGCACATGTTAACAGAATGAACGGAAGTTGAAAACAGTATCGTAACCATCGCAACGATACATATTTCCGGGTTGAGGAAAGAGGTGGATACGAGCGGCTATACATCACCGAGTGTGGTGTCACGGGCAAAGCCTCCAGGAGCCGTTAGCGATGCTAACACAATGCTAACACAATGCTAACACAATGCTAACACAATGCAAATAAACATCAAAGGCCTCGAGGTCAGAGAGGGGGCCCCGAGGAGCTCCCAGGAATTCTGGTCTGTGGTGGTGTGACATATACACTCTTTCTCTCTCTCTCTTTCTTTCTTTCTTTCTCCCACTCTCTCTCTCTCTCTCTCTCTCTCTCTCTCTCTCTCTCTCTCTCTCTCTCTCTCTCTCTCTCTCTCTCTCTCTCACACACTCCATACTTCAAAGTTTGGCCAGATATTAAAGTTTGTGGAGGTTACGCAAACCCATTGAAATGACAATCCTGGCTAAATATTACCCCCGGCCCTTCAATTAGCCTGGCCGCCGCTTTCCTCTTCCCATTCTTCTTCCTGCATGAGCACTTTTCCCCGCTGTCTTTCAGCCCCAGTCTAAAATTGTAGCACGCTTTTTTTTCCTCCCCTGGTCAGAGGGGAGCCTCTGTTAGAAAACACACACACACACACACTCAGTCACTCAGTCACTCAGTCACTCACACATGGCTATCGAAGGCGATGGAGTCCAGATAGCTGGAGACGTTTCCCCGCGGCGTGGCGTGGCGTGGCGTGTGTGCGGCGTGGAGAAGGCCCATTACGCGTCTGCATATAGAGGCAGGCGCGGTGAGCCCCATGGTCAACCACACTGGCTTGTGGTGGAATGGGAGTCTTCCACGGTCACTCTCTCCCAGCACAGCAAGGAGGAGGAGGAGGTGGAGGAGGTGGAGGAGGAGGTGGAGGAGGGGGTGGAGTAGGAGTAGCAGCAAAAACCAGCCTCACGTCTCAAATCCATCCCCCCCACCCCACCCCGCCCCAGCCACCACCACCACCCCAACCACCACCACTGCCACCTCCTCCCCGACAATATCACACTGACAACCGGGGCCAATCTGTAAACCGAGCTAGGCTAACCGAGCGAGCGAGAAAGACAGAGGAACAAAAAAAAAAACAGGAGGGAAAAAAGAGAGGAAAAGAAAAGACAAGGGTGACCGTTTCCCAAGATTCCCCGCCAGACGATTATCTAACGCCACCGAGTGTGGTTGACTTGGGTCAGTGAGCGCTCGGCGAGGCCAGCAACATGCGAAGCAGACACATTCTGGCGCATGCCTCTTTTAGAATTATAGCTTTGCTTGGAGCCCGGTCTGCTCATTTCCAGTCAGTGTTCAAAAGGCATCTAGGGTCAGTGTCTGCGAATCACCCCAGGATCTCGCCGGCAGCAAAAATAATAAACTGACAGGCAATGAGAGCAGGCACTTTACTGGCACCAGTTCAAATTCAAATCCGGAGCCTTTTTTTTTTTTTAAAACAAAACTACATCGCCCATGATGCTTTGAGTGTCTCTCTGGGGGTGAATGTGAAGGTGACCCAGTGGAGCTAACGGGCCTTTCATCTGGCCATCCCTCTCCTTACCCTGACATGCTGAGTCCCTGGCCATGACCTTTGACCTCCAAAGGTCAGAGTTTGGAGT
>NC_085000.1:28641725-28646725 GCF_963854185.1 Sardina pilchardus | reverse complement strand
GAAAGTATGATGTATTGCGACATTGAAGCAAGTCAAATTTGTAGTTTCTTAGGTCTCATTCCATCGCATTACAGAACCGCTACCCGATCTGGTATCACAGGCATACACAGCTCGAGTACCCCTAATGTACCTCACACGGCAAAAGACTGGAGCAAGGGCATGCGAGTCCACCTCCAGTCCACTCAAGTATCTTAACGGTCAAAAGTATAAAACTACAACGCAGCGAGCCAGCGAGGCATCTCCCTGAGCCACACAGTGCAGCCGATGGACACACAGTACTGTGTGTGTGTAGGCATGTATGCTATGCTCCAACAAAGGAGGAGATGTATTCCAGCTAGTAAACGCTGGAATAAAGTTGGAATTTAATGTTGGAGGATATGATGCTATTGGGGAGAAATGTTTATTATGTGTGTCTGTGTGTGCGTCTATGTGTGTGTGTGTGTGTGTGTGTGTATGTGTGTGTGTGTGTGTGTGTGTGTGTGTGTGTGTGTGTGTGTGTGAGTGTTTGAGAGGGAATGTGTGTTAGAGAGAGAGTGTGTGTATTCAGAACTTGTGCGTTAGTGTGTGTGTGTGTGTGTGTGTTTGAGATTGTGTGTGCATTCGGGATGTGAGCGTGTGTGTGTGTGTGTGTGTGTGTGTGTGTGAAATACAGTAAAACAAAAGCAAACCTTTCCTCAAGACATACCTGACCATTTGTATGAAACAGGCCAATTAAGATTCCATGCAAGATATAGAGCTATAGAAATGTGCGTGTGTGTGTGTGTACACACGTGCGTGTATAAGAATACCTTAAAAACTATTCCAACATACACACTCTCACACACACACACACACACACACAAACACATCCAGCAGGAGCACCGTCCTTCTTGGCCAAAAGAGAGAGAGACAGAGAGAGAGAGAGGGAGAGAGAGAGCGAAAGAGAGAGAAAGAGAGAGAGAGAGAGCAAGGAGCCGGTAGACCTGACTGGCTCGGCCGCCCGTGTTTTTTTTTTTCCGGCGCACTAGTAAAGAGCCTTTACAGGGTGTTGTTCTGCTTTAAAGCTGGATATGGCTCATTGAATTTCCACTTTATTTGGACGCAGCTATGCAGGGATGACGTCGACGGGCAAGGAGACCGTAAAGCAAATGGGTTCCTCATGTGCCTCTCCAGCGCATTAGGGTCAAGTCCAATTCATTTCCATCTCTCTCCTCCCTCGCTCCCTCTCTCTATCCCTCGTTCTATCCTTCTCCCTCCTGCTGTGTCCTGCTGAAGCAGCTTCCAGACCACCTGACCTGATGGCTGCGCTGAGATGGATGGATGGATGGATGGATGGATGGATGGATGAAGGATGAGAGGGACGAGGCACCTCTGTCTCGTCGCTCATTAGATTAGAGCATCGCGGTGCCGCATTTCCTGTGGCGGGGTGACGCACACAATGCGAACGTTTAACACCTGGCTCCAAGTCTGCTGTCTGTGTTTTGAGCTGTATGGAGACAATATGGAGCCAATTGTTGGCAAGCTGTTCAGAAGCACAGTGCTGTGCTGAGTCAATATGGAGGTCTGGAGAGAAGAACATGTGCGCAGCGGACTGCACTGAGGAGGCCTGGTTCCTCTAACCCTCATAAACTGCTCTTCCCTTTCTCCCTCTCTCCCTCTCTCTCTCTCTCTCTCTCTCTCTCTCCCTCTTGTCCCTCTCCCTCTCCACCTCTGTGGTGCATGTCATCTAATGACGGGTCGTAAATAAATCCAGTGCAAATCCTGTCAAGAGCTGTTAGACCCTCAGGCCATAGAGAGCAGGAGGTCTGGGGATGTGCATGTGTGTGTGTGTGTGTGTATAGGTGTATGTGTGTGTGTGTGTGTGCGTGTGTGTTTATGTGTGTTAGTGTGTGTGAGTGTGTGCCGTTTAATCCTGACAGACACGGCTAAAGGCCGAGGAGGGCCGCCCCCCGTTACTGTAACAACAGGAAGCAGGAAGTGCTTACAGCCCCCGCCGGCACTGCCCCTTCCTGCCAGAGCGATCCGCCCGCTGCTTAATAACGGGGGACCATATCAGGACAGGCGAACACATCCGTGAATCAAGCGAGCATTAACAACGCCGAAAGAAGAAAAACAAACAAGCGCAAACAAAAGACACTTTTGATGAGGTGTAATGAGGCAAGGCCTCCAAGGCAAGCGGCGAGGAGGGATGCGCGGGGGTGGGGTGGGAGGGGTGGGGGTGTGGGATTCTGGGAAGCTGCAAATAGGAAGGAGCCGTGTGGAATCTCGCCGCTAAGCTGGGTATTGCTGGGGGGGACAATGCGGGGATCAGAGCTAGCTTTCTCCCCTGGATCTCCTCCAGGGCCCTGACAGACATCCTCCGCTCGACTACAGCGGGACAGGGGGGGAGTACAGAAGAACAGAGGGTGAGGCCTACCTGAGAGAGAGAGAGAGAGAGGAAGAGAGAAGGAGAGCAAAGGAGAGCAAAGGAGAGGGAGAAGAAGAGGGAGAGGAAGAGAGGAAAAGAAAGAGCTAAAAAGAGAGAGTTAGGGAGCAGAGGGATGGAGGGAGGGATAGGGGGGGGGTGTCCTGTCCATACTCCTGACTCAGCTGATGTGAGGAGAAGGGTTTGAGAAAGGCAGGATTAGAGGGAAGAGAGAATGATGATGGGCCTTCCAGCAGGAGTCTGATTATTAACCAAACAAAATATGAGACAGGAACGTTTAAAGAACAGAGAGAACAACAATTTATCAGTCAGTGATTCTGTTGTCGCATTGTGTTATTAAAGCATACCGCGCCAATTGCCTACCCCCCCACACACACACACAACCCCCCCACCACCCTTCTCTCCTCGTCTTTCTCCCTTCATTTTTTTATAAGGGGACTTTGGTTGAGCAACGTAATTGTAGCTTGTTATCTCTGGCGGGTCGAGTGCTTGCGCTGGTTACGTTGGACATGCCCAAACAAAACCCCAACACAGAGCAGAGGCCGCCGCTCAATTATGGTCCCTCCTTCAGCCCGGGAGACCGCACGGCCTGCCCCGCGCCGGGCTAAACTTAGCTGCCGCGCGGCAAATGTCAGCCTGCTGCCGCCAACGCTGATGTGTGTGTGTGTGTGTGAGCGAGCGTGCACACACACACAAACACACACACACAGGCGTGCGCACACACACACACACACACACACACACAGGCGTGCACACACACATAGACAGACACACACACAGAGTGAATGGCACAGATGAATGGGCACAAAGTCAAACACTCGTTTTCTCACCCCTACACAAATGCTCTTTCATTATCACACATTCGCGTTTGGTCAAGGGTAGACAAAAATAGGCAGATGAACACAACCACACATATCCACTCTGTCTGTCCCACACAACAAATGATCTTTCACTGTCCCACACACACACACACACACACACACACACACACACACGCACACACACACACACACATACACACAGATGGAAATTTGAGTGAAGGAGAGCTGCCAGTCTCCGTCCCGTCTTACGTCTCTGTCCATGCTGCGTTTGAATCGAGGGCTCGGACGTGCGTCAGCCAAACCAGAGCGGGCTCCCGTCACGCGGCTCCCAACGTCAAGTTTATTTTATTTCATTTCGCCGCAGCTTTTGTGCGCAAAGCCCGAAAATGCAGACAGACCAAAAGGAAACAGAAACCGAATAGGCACGGCGGTAACGATGCGGCAGACCAGCTGGGTGTCACACACACACACACTCACACACGCACACAGAGTCACACATGGAGCCTGGCCGGGCCTTTGCTGTGTACGTGTGTATCGTGTGCGAGCACAGCCCCTTGCTGACAGAGAGGAATATTAAGAACCATCTTAGCACTGAAGATAATTACAGACCACCCAGAGCGAGCGAGAGAAAAAGAGAGAGAGAGAGAGAAAGAGAGAGAGAGAGAGACCGAGAGAGAGTGAGCAGAATGAGGTGCGGCGTGCAGCCCTGCACCACCCAGGTAGCAGGGAGCGTTGCACCGAATCCGGCCCTCAAGTGGGCCAGCTCTGGCCGTCAGACACAAAGCATTCTTTGGCAGCCACTCTGTGGGACGGTGGCAAGGATGCTGCTGAGCATGGAGGAACAGAGACATTTTCTTTTCCCTACTTTTCTCTGTCTCTCTCGTTCTCCGAGTTCAAAAGAGCAGAAGCCCAGCCGTCTATGGGAGAGTTGTCGGAGGCCGAAGACATGCGAAACCGTTCCCTCTTCCCCCGTTCCCTCTTCCCAACTGCTGTTCCCACTCTGGCGTTCCCGATCACTTAAAGCCTGCTCGGTTCACTCTGTTCTTGCGGGCTGCCGTCTCGGGCCTCTTGCAATCTCTCCCACTCGCTGTCTGCACTCGTCCTGACAAAACGGGTCTGTCTGTGTCTGTGTGTGACTGCATGTGTGAATATGTTGATAAGTGTGTATGTGTGTGTGCGTGTGTGTGTGCGTGTGTGTGTGTGTGTGTGTGTGTGAGAGTTCGATGGTTGTTTTCATGACCATTATGAGAGTCAACGACCTGTCTGGAGTACGGGATGTATGTGTGCACAAATGGGGTTATCTGTCAGTGACTGTGTGTGTGCATGTGTGTGTGTGTATGTGTGACTGTATGTGTGACTGTGTGTGTGTGTGTGTGTGTGTGTGTGTGTGTGTGTGTGTGTGTATGTGTGTGTGAGAGAGAGAGGGAGAGCGCTGTCACTGGGTGCTGCCCCATGCCAAGGATAACACACTCACGGAAAACCAGGGGAAAGGGGGCGGCGTGGGTTTGTGCCTCTACAGTTATGAGGGGGCGCAAGAGAGCATGGGCCATTACAGCAAGGCGAGCAGGTGAAAAACAGCTCTCTCCATCTCTCTCTTTCACACACACACACACACACACACACACATACTGTATACACACACAAACACACACATTCACACACACTCGCACACACACGGACATGTTTATTCTGGGCAACCTCACAGCCTTTCAGCCTGCTGGTGTTTGGCTGGCCGGGCTCTTTGAAGGAAGTGCATAAAATTATGATTTAGGTTT
>NC_085000.1:28634225-28636725 GCF_963854185.1 Sardina pilchardus | reverse complement strand
CCACCGCGGCTGCCATGCCCTTCTTGTGGGTTTAGCCAAGTCTGGGGTGGGGACTGGGGATGGAGGGAAGGTGACTGGGCTGGGGTGGAGTGGTGGGGGGGGGGGGGGTGGAGGGAAGGAGGCTGGGCTGGGATGGAGGGGGTGGGGTGGTCTGTGAGGGAGGGAGAATGTGGAGTTGGTGGGTGGAGGGGGACTGGGCTAATTGTAATTAGCGCAGGGCGCGGGATGGGAATCCAATCAGAGGGCGAGATCAAACAAACATGCTGGCGCTGCCGGCTGCTGCCGTCGCCATGGGAACTCTGCTTTGTGCTACGCTACGCTACGCCGCTAGGCTAGCTGCACAGCAGTACTGGGAAGTGGTTTGTTAAGCTATTGTTCTCTATTAAGACACGTCTGGGTTTGATCAAGTGCCCAGGGAGAGGCAGCTGGAGTAGAGAGAGAGGGGAGGAGAGAGAGAAAGAGAGAGAGAGAGAGAGAGAGAGAGAGAGAGAGAGAGAGAGAGAGAGAGAGAGAGAGAGAGAGAGAGAGAGAGAAGAGGGGAGAGGGAGAGAAAAAGGTGGAAGCGTTCTTGGTGTGCTGACTGAGCAGAGTCCAGACGACACTAATAACACCTATAGGACTTTGGGGAGGAGGATAAGAGAGACGGATAGAGAGATAGAGTGAAAGAAAGACAGAGAGAGAGACAGAGTCAGAGAGTGTGAGTCAGAGACGGAAGGGAAGCGAGAGAGAGAGAGAGAGAGATGAAGGCAGAAGGACTGAGTGAGTGAGTGAGAGAAAAAAGAAAGAGCTGAATGTTTGAATATGGCATGAGGCAGATGGGGACCGTATGCACTGACTAAGTTCAAACAAAAAGTGTGAAAGTGTGAAAGTTCAAATGAAAAGTGTGGCCTAACCGACAGTAACCCACACGGAAAAATATTTGTGCTTGAGGCATGTGGGGAAAAAATTCAAGAGCAGTACCAGTTGGGGGTACCATATGGCAATTTAGGTGTGTGTGTGTGTGTGTGTGTGTGTGTGTGTGTGTGTTGAAGAGGTATGAGTGTATGTTTTTTCGCATAGAACAGACACTTAAGAGGGCGCCCTGAAACCCACTGAAGCAAGACAACAGACTGGCTTACAAAAAGGTTGATTCTGATTGGCTAGGTCTTAGCAAACCCAGATTGAACTCACCTTCACCTGAGACGTAGATGTCTTAACACTCCCTGACCCCTCATTTTCTCTGTCACACACACACACATACATACGTACATACAAAGGCAGGCAGGCAGGCACGCACGCACACACACACACAGACACACACACACACACACACACACACACACACACACACACGCAATACAGCCAGGAGCAATGACAGCTGTGTTCCCTAGCACTAGCACTGAGGCCCTTCTCCCTTAATGTAAATATTCTCCACACAATACCCCAGACCTCCTGCACTGCCCCTGCCTCTCACTTTTTCCACCCATCAGAACATATATACAGTGAGAGAGAGAGAGAGAGAGAGAGAGAGAGTGTGTGTGTGTGTGTGTGTGTGTGTGTGTGTGCACAAATATGTACATCCATACTTGTGGTGTGTGTGTGAGTGTGTGTGCCTTCACAGTCATATTGTGATTAAACGCCTTCATGGTATGCAGAGTATGTGTATGTCTTTGTAAATTCAGGTGCTATATGCGTTCTTACTTGATTGTGTGTGTGTGTATATGCATGTGTGTGTGTGTGTGTGTGTGTGTGTGTGTGTGTGTGTGTGTGTGTGTGTGTGTGTGTGTGTGTGTGTGTGTGTGTGTACTGACGGAGAGTACCCCATGTAAACATCTGAATATGCTGTCGTAGGGTAGCACAAGGTGACCACACAATTCCATAGCACATCTCACTCATATCTGACCGCTTCTTCTATTCTTCCCTCAACCTTCTCTAGCCCTCTTTTTCTGCCCCCCCCCCCCCCCCCCCCCCCCTCTCCCATCAAGAAACGGGAGCTGATGCTGATCTACTCCTCCAAACCCATCGGAGTGGGTCGGACCTGCGGCCCTGAGTGACGTGTTTACGCTCTGATGCTGAGGAAGGGGGGGAGGGGAGGCAGATAACGCAGTGGTGCTCTAAGATAAGGCGGCCCACTGAGTGTGTGTGTGTGTGTGTGTGTGTGTGTGTGTGTGTGCCTGTATGTGTTTGTGTGTGTGTGTGTGTGTGTGTCAGTGTGTGTGCCTGTAGGCACAGGCCAGGCCTGCTCATTGCCTTTCATCACCACAGACATTATCTGCCCTAAAAGGTGTTATTAATTGTTCTTAATCACCACGCTACAGGCAGAAGGGGGGGGGGGGGGGTGTTTGGGCTCTGCGGCAGGGCCAAGGATGCAACGCTGACATGGGAGAGCCATCTATCACACAGCTTAATGTACCACAGAAAGACAAAGAGAACGAGAGAGAGGGGGGAGTAGAGAGAGGGAGAGAAACAGAGAGGGTAGAGAGAAGAAGGGAAGAGAGGGAGGGAGGGAGGGAGGGTAGGG
>NC_085000.1:28615832-28620832 GCF_963854185.1 Sardina pilchardus | reverse complement strand
TGAAATATGAGTAATCACGTACAAATGTAGATAATAAACTACAACAGCACCAATATGTGTGTTCAAATGTTGCATTTTGTAAATGCATAATATCTTTTTTTTGTGGTTATTTTGTTGTATTTGTGTTTTGGGAATATTTCTGCCACGGGCCCAGACTACCACAGTGGTAGGCCAGCATTGGGAAGGTGACACTGGATCTATATTGCTAATATGTTGCATTTTGTAAAAGCATAATATTGTTTGTTGGTGGTTATTTTGTTGTATTTGTGTTTTGGGAATATTTCTGCCACAGGCCCAGACTACCACAGTAGTAGACCAACATTGGGAAGGTGACACTGGATCTATATTGCTAATATGTTGCATTTTGTAAAAACATAACATAGTTTTTTGGTGGTTATTTTGCTGTATTTGTGTTTTGGGAATATTTCTACCACAGACCCAGATTACCACAGTGGTAGGCATTGGGAAGGTGACACTGAGTCTACATTGCTAATATGGCTAATATGAAATCTGTGATAACATTAACAGCAATGGAAGCAGAGCTTTGCGAAGTAACTGATAGGTCCATACAATTTCCAATGGGTACAAACAGGTTTCAAAACAGTGTTCAAATGAATTTAATGTGCGTTATCGGTCGCATATTTAACCCCTTATCAACATACTTGTACATTTAACGTCCCCACATTTAAATTGGACGAACGTGTTCACAAATCAATGTTACAGTACTTACAGTAGTAGACTTGACATCAAGGCGATGGATGTGTAGGCCTATTAGTTTCACACTGAAACTATTTGCGTGGTGCAACCCGTTAAAATGTTACTAGCTCATATACTCCAACATAGTGGCAATTTACGTTGAAATTAAGCTAATATGTTTCACTCGTTCTAAACGTTACGTGCAATTGGCTGAGGTGCAATGGCTGCAAGACTTCAGAGCGAGTGAGAGCATGCAACAGAAATGATGCCACCAAAGTTACTCCTATTTGCTCCAATAGCTACATTACGAGTGGCGAATGTTTTCGCAAGGATCTGCTTGGAGAGGACTTGGAGAGCACTACCGGTGAAATTTCATGCACTAAAAATGCTTCATGCTTTGAGGGAAACAACTTGGATTTGGCGCACGTCAACATGTTGGTGACGCTGCGTAAAAGCGAAGCAAGACACAAGTTAGTAACGTCTTTGCATGATACACAGTAACACAGTAGTAGCCTACAACGGCAACGCACCGAACATTGTTTTTAGGCGCTACTCGCAGTGTAGCCTATCGCTGTACCTCCATTATCGTGTTTTCCACCAGTTATTTACGCCTCTACCGAATATAAAGATTTGCTCATATAACATCATCAGCCAACACTTCAAGGGCCAGTACAAAGTATCTCGGGGGCCGGATCCGGCCCGCGGGCCGCTAATTGAAGAGCCCTGCTGTATACATTCTGCTGTAGATTGTGTCCCAGTGCAATACGTGTGGTTGCACGTGTGCAGAAGAGTGTGTTCAGATACTGAGGGAGTGAATGATGGAAATGCCAGCTGTGTTAGTGTGTGCGTATGTGTGTGTGTGTGTGTGTGTGTGTGTGTGTGTGTGTGCGTGTGTGTGTGTGTGTGTGTGCCGAACTATGCAAGGCTGCCCCTCGTCAGACACTTAAAGGTCCTTTCAAACATCAAGAGGTTCCTGGCCTTACCGTAGCAGGCCGCTGGAGTCCCTTCAGGTCACAGCCAGACCAGCTCACAAGCGCTTAGCAGAAACATCCAGTAAGGCAACACACATTAAGAGACAACCACAACCCCCCCCCCCCCACCACCCACACACGCACACACACACACACACACACACAGACACGCACAGAAAGAGTGACACTCCCGAGCACGGCAGGTTCGACCCCTCTCTCTCACTGCGTCCTGCCATGACCTTTGACCTCTGAGCAGAGGAGCCATGACTCGATAAGACAAACATCGTTAAACGTGAAGAGTGCTTGGCCTCCGCCACTCAGCAGGGGACAGAGTAAGGACAGAGAGAGAGAGAGAGAGAGAGAGATAGGAGGCACTAACGTGTGTGTGTGTGTGTGTGTGTGTGTGTGTGTGTGGAGGGGGGGGCTTACAAGGAAAAGGAAGAAAGAGAGAAGAGAAGAGTGACCCCTGCAGAGAGGCGAGGTAACAGAGATGTACATGTAGAGAGAAAATAAAAGGGAGGAGAGGAGAGAAGAAGGGATGAAAGAGGAGAGGCCGACTCACTTCATCTCCAGAATCTCCTCCAGCTGTTTCCTGCGTTCCTGCCGCAGGCTGTTCAGGTGACCGTCGCGCTCCGCAAGGGAATTCTGGGTAGAGGACAGGCGCTGCTTGGTGATGTCCAGCTCCTGCCTGGTCTTTTCTAGAGCACCCATCAACTCCTCCAACTGAGAGAGAGAGAGAACGAAAGAAACAGAGAGAGAGAGAGTGAGTAATAAGGAGATAAATGAATAGAGAAAATACAAGAAAGCTTGAAACTCGAATATGTTCTTAAATGTGCACATGACAGAATGTTTTTCTCATACACATGCTCAGACAAACACATACCGGTACTCTCTATGAAACCAGCATACTCCCCTCTCTCTCTCTCTCTCTTTCACTCGCACGCACGCACGCACGCACGCACGCACGCACGCACGCACGCACGCACGCACGCACGCACGCACGCACGCACGCACGCACGCACGCACGCACGCACACACACACACACACACACACACACACACACACACACACACACACACACACACACACACACACACACACACACACACACAGGGTATTCACTGTAGTGTTCTTAATCTTTTGTAACACGGCCCCCATACGATTGGGAACTAAGGTCACATGCTCCTGGTCACCCTGGCTGTGGCCTTCCCATGGTCAGATCTTCATGGGGCTTTTCAGTGTGTTTCTTCCTCACAGGTCCAAGTCCATGAGTACATTTCATGTGTCTGTCCAGACAACCACAGGTGCCCTCAGATTACAAGGTCAAAAACTGCTAACACCTACTGTATGTTACACTGAGGGTAAAAATTAGGCAAAATATGTTAGGCAAAGTCTTTCTTTCTTTCGTTCTTTCTTTCTACCTTCATGGCTTGCTTTCTCTTAATCTGTCTCTTTGAACACACACACACACACACACACACACACACACACACACACACACACACACACACTTCACGCCCGGCGCTGGCCTAAGAAACTGAGTGAGCGTACTCATTGAGTGCTGAGAGAAGGGCAAGGCCTGGCCGGCCGGCAGGCTAAGCTGTAATGAGATCATACAGTATGGCCGCCATACCTCCGACTGTACCACCCTGACCCCCGACCCCTGACCCAGCCAGTGCAAACACCAGGCCAGAGCCTCAGCGCTGCACTCCGCACTCCTCCAGCGGATCACATGAGATCAGCCCAGCCTGTGTACACACAGCTCTGCAGTACACACTCATACATTCACACACACACACACACACACACACACACACACACACACACACACATTCACACACATATTCACACACACAAACATGCACACACACACACACACACACACACATATGCACGCATACATGCGCATGCACACACACACACGCACATGCACATGCACATACACATACACATACACATACACATACACATACACATACAGTACACATACACATACACATACACATACACATACACACACACGCATATGCACACACACACACACACACACACACACACACACACACACACACACACACACACACGCACACGCACACGCACACACACACACACATGTGCACACACATACACAGTGGATGCATACACATACTGTACACCAACATACACATTAAGATACAGTAAGCAATAATACCGTACATAGTGTGCTAAGAGTGCACACACACACACACACACACACACACACACACACACACACATACATACCAAAGCATATCAACGTTCGCAATCCCACGTGCTGACAAACTTGACATCTCACGTCCCAGCGGCCACACACATTCAGGGCCCCCAAACGCACGGAGCAGTCCCACACCACTCATCTCACAGGCACATCATTAATAATGAATACAATGCATTTTAGCAAAACGACCAGAGCTAATCAGATTAGCGCCTTAGCCTGTGCGTGCTAATGCGGCGCGACTTCAAGAGCCGCGCTTTGGGAAAAAGCGCTAATTCCCGGACCCCAGGCCGCGTAAGCTGATTGGGCCCTGGCTCGGCGGCCGGGCAAATCTGCCCTGTCCGTTCGCGTTGGCGTTTCCTGGTTCAGAGGCCCGGTTCAAACGCCGAAGCCCCCGAGTCAGGTGGGGGCACCCCGGGCTCGCGACCCGAGATTTAGGTCTGCTTTCTTTTTTTTTTTTACCGTCCCCTCCTCCCCCTCCTCCTCCTTTCTTCTTTCTTTCTTTCTTTCCTTCTTTCCTTTCTTCCCTTCTCTCTTTCTTTCTTTCTTTTCTCGTCCCCACGCCACATATCAGCAAGTCCGTTTAATGAGGGTATTTTGCAGTATTATACATCATGAGACTGATTACTTAGACAGAGAGGGGGAGGGAGAGGAGGAGAACAGAGTCCGAATTAGAGGTGGAGTGTGAGGGGGGTGGGGTGGGGTGGGTGGTGTTGGTGGAGGGAGATGAGGATAGAGGAAGGTGGAGAGAAAGAAAGAAGAAAAAAAAACATAAAAGGAGGAAAAAAACGAGTGAAAAAATGCTGTAGGCGGTGGCTGCTGGCGGGTCAGGTGATGGCCTTTGGCCTCCTCAGTTATTCCAAGTGATCTTCTTTACGACTTCATTAGCTCGGAAACAGATCACGTCTTACCTCATTAGGCCTGCGGGCCAGGAGGGGTGGACGGAGGAAAGGCGAGCGCGGTTCTCACGGCTTGTGTCGCACATGCTATAACACACCCACACGCACACACACACACACACACATACGCACGCACAGACACACACACACACACACACACACAGCGAAGGGGCTTCTTGGAGTACAGAAATATGTTTTAG
>NC_085000.1:28605832-28608332 GCF_963854185.1 Sardina pilchardus | reverse complement strand
GGGCTCGTCTGTCATGGGAACGGCGGGCCGGATGGGGCTATTTTGAGACGGCCAGCCGAGCGCCGACCGGACGACACCGGACGAGACGGCCCGCTCAGCGAGAGGCCTAGTTATCCGGGCCTGACCCCTGTCTAACTGTCACTCCCCATCTTCGGCCGGGAAAAACATCCCGCCGTCTGGCCTGACGGACACCTAATAACCACGCCGGCTTTTTCACTGGCCTCTCACCGGCTCAGGTTTTGGGGGGGGGGGCGGCTGATGAAGGGACCTCATTCAGTTTGAGCGGTCAGGTCATCTGGATGCCCGGGAGCGATGACCCTCCCTGTGAGAACTGTCAGTGTCGGACTGCTCTCCTTTTTTCATCGTGGTCAGTAATAGCAAGACAAACACAGGCATGGCAGCCCATTGAGATCCTTGTGGACAGCTCGGATTCTTAAGGTGTTTGTCAGTGCTAATGCTGTAGAGCTCTCTCTGTGTGTGTGTGTGTGTGTGTGTGTCTGTGTGTGTGTGTGTGTGTGTGTGTGTCAATATGTGGTAAGCCTTCTTTGAGGAAGGCCTAAGTGTGCGCATGAGTTTTTACAATAATCATTGTGCGGTTTTCATCAGAAGTAGAGCACGTTTTATATGTGTGTGTTTTGTGTCTTCCTCAGTGGACTGGAGTATCAGTATCATCAGTGTGTGCTTCTCTGATCTGTTCAGGTTTATGGGAGTGTGATTTCATCTTTATTTTCCTTCGGAGTGTGTTTGTTCTGAGCAGCAATATGAGGGTAAAGGGCTCAGGGTATGTGTCTGTGAGTGTGTGTGTGCGTGTGTGTGTGTGTGTGTGTGTGTGTACATGTATGGAAGCATGTGTTTGTGAGTGTAAATGTATGTGTGTGTGTGTGTGTGTGTGTATGTATACTGTCTGTGTGAGTGCATGTGTGTGAGTGTGTATGTCGGAGTGCGTGTCTGCGTGTCTGTGTGTGTGTGTGTGTGTGGATGGGGGTGAGAGATAAGGCCTTGTGTCTGTGGTTTGGAGAGTGAAGGCTTCCGATGGCCCGGGCTCCTTTTTTTTCTCCTGCTGTTTGTGCAGAGCTCTGCAGCAGCGGCGGCTGTGTGTTGGGAGAGGATCTGCGGCTCAGATGCTATCGCGGCCCGCGCGCATAAACTCAGCTGTGTACTCAAGGCTCGGGCCCAGGGCCGGGGGCCACCGCCGCCGCGTTTCAAAACCCCCTGTTTGTTATTGTTTGTGCTCGGGCCTTATGGTGCGCCTGATGGCAGCCCTGATAGAGCGTCCGAGCGAGGCGAAGGGGCGCGGGGCGCGAGCGACGGGGGGGGGAAGAGAGAAGAGAAAGAGAGAGAGAGAGAGAGAGAGAGAGAGAGAGAGAGAGAGAGAGAGAGAGAGAGAGAGAGACAAGAGCGGGTATGCATGGCTCCACCACCAGAAACAGGGTGGAGATGGCAGCTATTATGTGGGCTATTCGCTCCTTTTGATACTGCACCAACCCACCAACTGTCTCAACCCGGACCCCCACACCCACACCCACACACCCACACACACACACACACACACACACACACACACACACACACACACACACCCCAAACAAAGGCATTTCTAATGATGTGGATACACTTCACCATCACAATATAGGCGTTACAAAAGAATGAAAGCCACAAAAGCTTCCCCATCACATCGCTTGTTAATTGCTCCTTCGAATGGAAACAACTACCTATTAGAGGTTAAAACGGGCATAAGGCTTCGAAAAAATGGAATTGTGTGTATGGAAAAAATCTAATTATCTCCGCAAAAGCTGCATGAAAAGAGTGGCTTATACAGATATGCGCTTGTTGTCGAGCCGAAGGATTAGCTGGCAAAGTGGCCGTCTCTTTGGCAAGATCCGCTCTTTGAAATGAAGCCCCTGTGCCCAATTAATGTTTTGTGTCAGTGTATACGCCCATAAAAAGGGCGCAGGACTGCCATAAAATTGTTCGCAAATCTGCATGGCCCATGAGTTTGATTCATAATCTTTTCCAGTATGAGTTTTTCTGTGAACAAAGGCTATTGGTCCTTAAACTGTGCATAAATCCTACAATGGAGGTCCACTTAACTGGCACACTGAGGACGGCGTTTAGCAAGCGAGAGCATTTTCTCAGCACTCAAATGGCCCCTCGCTCGTCGACTCTCTCTTTTGCACACACTTATGCACACACACACACTTATGAACAGTCTCTAAATAGGCAAAATAGACACAAAATGCATGTATTGTATAATATAACAAATACAATCACATCTCTCTCTCTCTCTCTCTCTCTCTCTCATAGATGAAGCAGATGAAACTCTTGAACAGGTTACCCCAGGCATTCAGCAGCAGATGCTGTCTGCAGACCGAGACTGTTAAGTCTCAGAGCCCAGTATGTATATGTGTGTGTGTGTGTGTGTGTGTGTGTGTGTGTGTGTGTGTGTGTGTGTGTGTGAGAGAGAGAGGGAAGGGGGTGAAGGAGAAAGAAAGCTCACTTC
>NC_085000.1:28598332-28600832 GCF_963854185.1 Sardina pilchardus | reverse complement strand
GCATTGGAATATATACAAGGACGTGTACGACTGCATGTATACACACACAGACAGCACACACACACACACACACACGCACAAACATACATAAATATGCATTAACACATACATAAACAACAACCACATTCACAAACATAAACTCCAAAACATGTTGCTGCACACGAACATGCAAACACAAATACACACACACACACACACACACACACAAATAAGTAACTATCTCCTGGCAGAGCGTGAGGTGCAGGTAGGTATTACAGAGGTATGGGACCTGGCTGATTGATGAGAATGGGGGAATTATTTCCCACAGAACATCTGAAACCAACCTGCTATTTTACTTGCTTCAGGAATGTCAACAGTGCGCTGTGGTTGTGTGTGAGTGTGAGTGTTTGTGTGTCTGTGGGTATGTGTAGGTATGTGTGTGCGAGTGTGTGTGTGGGTATGTGTGTGTATGTGTGTGCGAGTGTCTGTGTGTCTGTGTGTGTGTGTGTGTGTGTGTGTGTGTGTGTGTGTGTGTGTGTGTGTGCATTTGTGTCCTTGTGTGCGTGTGCATCTGTGTATACATCTGTGTGATAAGATATTTACACTGCACCTGATTAACTGTCATAATTAAAGTGTTTGCAAACCACAGCGAGACAAACAGACGGTAGGGCCTCTCCACTGTTTACCAGAGCCAAATCAAAGATCAGAGAGAACAAGGAAGAGAGAGAGAGAGGGAGAGAGAGAGGGAGAGATGAGAGAGAGAGTTGAGAGACGGATGGCGAGGAGAGAAACAAATGATCAGGAAGTGGGGAAGAGAGAGAGACAGAAGAAGGAGAGGGGTTCAAACTTGAATGAAAGTCAACATTAAAGCAGATCCAAATCGAGTGTGTGTAGTAGTGTGTATGTGTTAGTGTGTGTGTGTGTGTAGTAGTAGTATGTGTGTGTGTGTGTGTGTGCGTGTCTGTGTGTGTGTGTTAGTGTGCAGGTTGGGTTGGTGGGAGGTCTCCAACTGTTACTAAAAATCACTAAGGAAGCTATGTTTCCCAGATACCAAAAACAAATGCTTACAATCCAAAAAAAATAAAATAAATAAAACTTACTTTGGTACCCACGAAGACACATAAAATTGTGCACATGTGCATTCCTACTATGATGCCTATTGCATAGCCTTTCTTTCTCTTTCTTTCTCTCTCTCTCTGCCTCTCTTTCTTTCAAACAATATGACATTGTAGGTTTTTAAGGTCTTTTTGATCCATGGAATGGTTCAATAAAAGGGGTTTTAAAACGTGACATAAAGTCTCTCTCGCTCTCTTTCTTTCTCTCTCTCTTTATCTCTCTCCCTGTCATACCCTCTCTCTTTCTTTCTCTCTCTTTCTCTCTCTCTCTCTAATTCTTTCTCTCTCTCTCTTTCTCTCTCTTTCTCTCTATAATTCTTTCTCTCTTCCTTTCTCTCTCTCTCTCTTTCTCTATCTCTCTCTCTCTCTGTGCTCCACCCCCCCTCCTCCCAGCTGCCCCATCAGGACGTCTCTGGCCACTGGAGCCTCCGCTGTGGAGGCCAACTGCCTCCGTCCGTGCGTCCCTTCCCCTGACTTTATCCCCTCCACTGGAGCGGTGTGGAGGTGTGTGAGTGCAACGGTGTTGGTGTGAGCAGGCTAAGCCCCGTGCTCTGTTCCTGTAAGCTGTTCTCATGTCTCCTTCTCTGGGGTCGAGCACGTGTGTGAGAGGTCTCCTCTGAGAGGAGGATCTGGTGGAGATGGGAACCGTGTTTTTAATGGGGAAATCAGAGACAACGCAAACAGCTCGGCAGCAGACCTGCTGAAGACATCTGTCTGACAGAGACCGCACACACACACACGTACACACGCGCTCGCACACACACACACACACACACACACAGACATAACTGACTGTTTCTTCTCTCTTGTGCACTGCTACACATACACATATGTGCACACACACACAAAAACATATTACTGTTTCTTCTCTCTTGTGAACTGCTCCTACACGCACACACACACACACACACTCGTACATTTTACGGCAGCCTATATTTCCTGCTGCTGCTGCTACACACACACTATCACACACACACACACACGATTATGGTACAATCTCTCTCTCACTCACTCACTTCTCCTCCTACACATCTACACACACACACACACACACACACACACACACACACACACACTTTCCATCCTACACCAACAGGGCCTTCGGGGGCACAAGGCTGTCACACTCTCTGTCAGTCCCTGTCCATTTATCTCGCGGCTCCCCCGCAGACGCACATGGGTGCTGTTTTTTTTTGCGTTCGCTCCGCTCCGCTCGCCGCGATAGCGATATTTAAACGCGATATTTAAACACACCCGCCCGCCGGAGCCCCTTTTGGCCCGCACCAGTCCAGAGCCCCTGCTCATCTGTCACGGACCCCTGGCCTCTGGACCCTGGAGATAGCATAGCGTACACTAGAGGAGACCTGCCACACGCGGCGGCGGCGGTGGCGGTGCTGCCTGCGCGCTAG
>NC_085000.1:28560832-28583332 GCF_963854185.1 Sardina pilchardus | reverse complement strand
ACACACACACACACACACACACACACACACACACACACACACACACACACACACACACACACACACACACAAATAACACACGTCTTGCACTTGGCTTTACGCAGTAGGATGCTAAAATGGGAACGGCTCGAGTGGTCACTTCCTACATGGTCCGCAGACATTCTGGTGGACAGCAGTCAGTTTATAAACAGCCAAAATGGTGTGTATCTGAGAATCAACATGTTTGACCACAGCTATATAATCGCTGTGGGAGGACACGTGTGTCTGTGTGAGTGTATGCATTCTCCGTGCATGTGTTTGTTCTTAAGAATTGGTGAAAAGTGTGTGTCTGTGTGTGCGTTCCCATATGTGTGTGTGTGTGCCTGTGTGTGTGAAACAATGTCCGAGGGGTCTGCTTCACCAAACAGTAGCCTAACCACAGTACTTCCAAGGAAGCGGTCATGGTGATTCAGTCGGAAATGATGGCAAAGGTGCGCAGATGGTGCGTAGACAGTGAAGACACACAACACGCGTACGGAAAATCACTGCTTGCGCTTGAAGCGATAAACCTGTGGAAAATCACCGCGTTGTGTATGCTTGTACTTGTCCTTGCTTATTGAATTATAAACTGTACTCCAAATTCTACTCAATACAAAACTAGTGAAAACAGGTATTTTGTTTGAACTATGAGGCTAAATGTGCGTGAGGTACTGTTTATAAGCACATTATTACAGGCTAATAATAGTGATGTAATTGCTACACATGCATGGACCCGTGGAGATGCCTGCTACATTGCATGCCGTCCGAGCATGATCAATAATTTAGCATTAAGTGTACTTTGCCACTGTCTTTGTAGACCTGTATTTTTCTTTGTCGACCTGTATTTTTCTTTGTCGGTATGTGTGTGTGTGTGTGTGTGTGTGTGTGTGTGTGTGTGTGTGTGTGTGTTTGTATGCAGGTGCTTCACATGAAAGAAAGCCAGCCGGCGAGTGTTTATTTAAATCCACCACGCTGTCTCTACGCCCCTTTGCTTTGTGACGGGAGCGCTTGTCGCTTGGCTTGGCTTTTCCTGCGATACGCATCGCAGCCGTGCCCCCGGAAGCCCAAACAGCCAGGCCTGTTTGTTTACCCACGCCCTCTATCAGCGCCTCCCATCTGGGTCTCCTGACAGCCCCTGGCCCCGCAGATCCCAGGGCTCCAGGGAAGAGGAGGAGGAGGAGGAGGAGGAGAAGGAGGAGGAGGAGGTGGGAGGGAGGCTACAGCAGCACCAGGCAAGGCAGACAGGCTAGCAGGCAGGCAGGCAGGCTGGACGGGCCGGGATGGAGCCCCTAGCGCTACGACACCTACCTTCTGCAGCTGGCCCTCCAGCTTACTATACTCCTGGGTCTTTTGCTCTGCGGCCAGCTCCAGGCTTTTGAGTCTGGAGTCCCTTTTCAGGGCCTCGGAGGCCAGCGACGACGCCTGCTCTTTCAGGTCTATCAGAGAGGACTGAGGGAGCACAGAGAACACAACACAAGAGACGGTTGAGGACCGGAGATCAGGGAGCGAGGGAGGGAGGGAGAGAGGGAGCGAGGGAGGACTGGAGGTCTAGGAGGGAGGGCAGGGAGAGCAGAGTAGAGCCGTGGGGCCAAGCTCCTCAGCAGGGGGGAGACGGGGACTACCAAGCCATGCAGTCCACCAGCGTAGAGGGGACTATAAGACTATCCAGGCTCCATGGTTGAGGCCCTCATCTAAGTGTGCGGCCTAACTAGGCTATACTTAGCTACAGTACATAGGCTATATATTCTTCTTAGCTCATTTTGTCCTGCAGAGCACAGGTCCACCATGGGCCCTTACAGTCTACAGACTTCACCACGGGACCTTTTGCAACGTTAACCCAAGTACAGACTCCAGACTCCAGACTCCACCAGGAGGCCTCTGCCTCCATACGGTGCGGTTCCTCTTCTCCTCCTCTTCCTCCTTCTCCACGGTGAGGACTGTTGACCTGCTGCAGAGAGAGAGCGAGCGAGCGAGCGAAACACAAGGCCTGCACGAGCACTAGGCTGCAGCGAGGAAGAGACGAGAGGCCCGCGCCCACATATGCGGAGTGAGGCTGGCTGTGCTGTGCTGTGCTGTGCTGGCTTGTGCTGGCTGGCTGGCTGGCTGGCTGAACGCGGGGAGCCCAGGCTGCAGTGCGAAAGCATGCAATTTGCTCATTTCCCCTTCATTTCCTCCCACTTCAGGATGATGGGGAAAGCGGCAGGTTAGGGGGGCTTCCGAAGGCGCGAGACCAGCGAGACAGGCTGCCATTACGCACTCAGGGAGCTGCAGGGAACCGAGCCCAGCTTAGAGCAAAGCCCAGTTAGCAAAGTAAATGGAGGTTTGCCGCCCAAACAGAAGCAGGAAAAAAAAAAGCGGGAAGACGAGGCAGAAGAAGGAGAAGAAGAAGAGGCAGAGCATGCTCGATAATAACGCAGAGTTTCATCATCATTCCGGCTGCGGATGAGAAGCCAAAAACATCAAACGGGTGACATTTTGTAAACAAAGTGATTATGTTCATGTGTCGCAGTTGCATAATCCTCGATGTGCTATGAGGCGTGCAATTAAAACAAGGAAAGCTGAAGGTTGTTTATTTGCTTTTTTGACAAAGAGATTTTCGAGAAGGGGAGTTTCCTCTCTCTCTAAACTGTACAGGTGGCGTTGTGTCAACCTGCAACGAGATATCATTTCTCCCGAAGGATGATATGTGTACACTTTTGGGAGTATGAAAGCAAACATCCTCGTAAATTTTAGCTCAGCGTTGAGGTTGCCCCAGCATGTTCACTGGAACAACATGGAGAAGAGAGGGGGGTTGGGGGGGGGGCTGGGGGGGCTGACTACCTTGGCAGAGGGACAGCCACGGAACAGATCTATAAATTACATTCTTTCGCTCTTCCTTTTTTTTCGCTCTTTTTCGGAGAACAAAGTGAGCAAAGTTCTCCAGAGAGGAGCCCATTGTGAGCACAGGTGGGGGAGCCAGCGAGGAGGGAATTACTTTTACTGTTGATGTTAGCGCGCTAAGTGTAGGTTACAGACGCCGCATTACAACGGCTGCTGAATCGCTGTAAAGCTCCTAAATTCTTATAATTCTTTTCGCCCCAATAAAAATAATTATAAACTAGGAGGCGAGGCGCGTTCTGTCTGCCATGAAAAGCCGCTTTTGTGGCTAGACTCAAAAGACGAAGAGAAGACGTACGGCTGCGCTGTTTGCTGTGTGTGCACGAATGCGTCAGAGGATGGAAATGGGTGCTCACGCACACATCCATAATCATGCACAAACACATACACTCTTGTTTGTGGAGGAGGTTTGACGTACAAAGGCTAATTTGTGTTTGTATATGCGTTATGTGTTTTGCTGTTTTACAGCTGTTTGTATTTCTGTGCCTGCCAAAAGGATGACGCTCAAATTTGTCCAGATACCCATCCAGTTCAATCTGTTTTGTAGCGCATAAATCCACTCTATTGTCATGTTTAGTGTATCTCTGATTCTTACATAAGCGTATGCACCTGATGTATACCATAGTTCATAATCAAGTGTCTGCCTTGGTTTGCAGATGGTCAGTGACTCAATCAACGGCAGTGATTTCATACATTTTCTTTGCATGAGAATGGATTTAAGAAGTAAACGAAAATATCAAGTTCAAGAATCCAACAGCACTCAGATAAAAACAGCTTTATAGTGTTTTGTTTGTAAATATGCTCTGTGATTTGTGTATTGTGTTAATGGAGTCACTATGTTTGTGTTGGATTAAGCATTTTCCATATGTCCAAAGAGTGGTGGTCGATTCACAGGGTTTAGGCCCAAAAGGGTTCTTGGGAAATGTAGTGCTGGTCATGGCTGCTTAATCTAGACACTACAAGCTGAGCATCTACAACAGTTCTCCAAAAAACTACAGCACAGCCAAACACATCTGACACCGAACTTGCTTTCCGCAAGGTGCTAGCAAGAGCAAGAAGAACCACTCTGATCCCCGACCTTTGACCTTCCGACCCCACACCGACCTCTTTGTTGGTGAGCTGGCTCTGCAGGGACGCCAGCTTGTCCTTCAGTTCCTTGTTCTCGCGCTTGTAGGTGTCCAGCTCGTCAAGCTTTTCCCGATCGTCCCTCTCGCGCTGCTCTCTCAGTCGCTCGATGATCCGCTCCTGTGACGGATAGAGAGACACAGCATAGAGTGACCCACACACCTCGGCCACACACAGCGACAGCGTGAGTCAAAGAGTGAAACGAGTGACTGAGGAAAAAGTGAGAGAATTGGTGACAGAGAATGAGAGAAGTAAAACCACATTTAGACAGGAAGTGACAACAACGACGAGACACCATGGAATGTTAATGAAGTTCAGCGACTTGAAGCAATTGCGGGCGAATAGAGCCATGACGACGAGAGACGCTGCGCAACAAAGTTAAAGTAACATCAACTTTTGAGGTGACAAGCAAATCACTGGAAGTCTTAAAGCAACACCATGTAGTTTTTGGGGTTCGGGTACGAACCGGTACGAACCAAAGAACTACAAAATTTGACTGCTTTACGGCATAGGCTACACTTCCCCCACCACTTCCTCAAATTCCGTGCGAGCGTTGAAAAGACAGTTGATGCCTTATAAACATGAGCTACGTGATCTTTTGCCGTTTGAAAAAAATAAAACCCATGAAATTATATTCATATGATGATATGCTGAAATGTAGGCTATGCTATAGGCTAGGCTACCTGGAATATACATTTCACACGCAAGGCAGGCAGTCCGAGTTTGCCCAAGAGGTGAGAACTCCTCCTGCAGAATTCGGCTTGTCAACAAAAGCACGTGTATCCTAGCTCTGTCATCTAGTCTCATCATGCTGCCAACCAAACTGCACGGGAGCTGGTTATGCTAGTTATAGCTCAACGTGTAAATCTACCACCTATAGGCTACTGACCAAACAATTATCTTGAAAAACAAAGTTATCACGTGTAAGATTCTGTCATCATATTATAAGAGCTCTGCCTCTCAAAACATTTTGGGCGTGCAAATATATGCCACTATGGACGTGAACACCATAGCATACAATATCTGGTGACCATCGATTTTTTTTTTTATGTTATAAAGACACTAAAAATGACCACCCTAGATTAGGCCACGCTAGTGCTCATAAATATCGTAATCGTTTTTTTTTCTAATAAGTAATTCTAATAAGACCAACAATTACCAACATTATCCCAATACCGAGAACGTGCACAGACCTGAGCTGAAAGCCTAGTTTTACAAATGTATCACATAACTGGTATCGTAGTACCACATAATTTAACATTTAATGTGCAGCCTCAATATGTCTAGCCTATATTGTAGCCTACGCTATGTCTAACTTGCTTCTGGTGTAACCGTGACAGATTTTACGACATAAGTAGAAGAAATTACCGTTTCCCAACTGTAGGGGGACCCCGAGAGCAAAACTTACATGGTGTTGCTTTAAGTGGTGCTATGACCTGTTTGATTGGTGTGAGGTGATTTAGCCTGATTGCGGCCTGCTTCACTGCCCACTCACACACACACACACACACACACACACACACACACACACACACACACACACACATACACACACACACACATACAGTATACGAAGCAGAGGCCTCGATCTTTATCATGGATGTCTGGCAAGAGCTGTGGATGTTCCCCTCGATCCCTACAAATGGGATAATGAGTGTTTAGATTTCAATTCCATCTCTCAGCTGTCAGTACACTCCGGCAGGTAAGACGCAGCACGTTTCTAAGGTGTGTTTATTGGCCTGCGGCGCTCGCGGATGGCTGGGGGAAAAACATATAAACAAATCATAAATTTAGCAGAGAGAAGAGCAAAAGGAGGGGAAAAAAGAGACCGGGGCAATGAGCCTGCCAAGAGAAACAGATGATAGCTATTCCACATGGATTAATGTATTAATTAAGTTATCAAACTCGGGAACATAAAACATGAAGACGAGTGAGATTTGCACCAAGGTGTTTTCCCCCGAGGAGCTGGCATCGGAATGAATACTCTTTGGTGTGATTCTTCTCTCTCAGTAGCTGCTGGTTTTATGATGTGGTATCACTGGATGATTGACAGATTTAGAGCTTCAGGCTATTGCGCAAAACGATAAACCAGCAGTGATCCAAAAAAAAGGGCAGGAAAAAAAAGAGAGAGAGAGGGAGAGGGGGAGGGCAGGGACGTAAAAGAAAAAGGCGAAACATAACTCAAAAGTATATACTGTGGCCTGCTGATGTGATGTGTTTTTCATCTACCGCCTGCGAGGGAGAGGTATGGCTTTCTACGGCTGGGACTTGTGGACAAAAAGGACGTGTAATAAAAATACCCGCTCAGCAGCGCGGGCGTGGGGGGCAGCCTTGGCGAGGCCGGTGGCTCGGGGAGGACGAGGGGGATCGGTTTAATTCGGAGCAGAGCGTTTTTCTGCGGGCAGACGGGGAGTCAATTTGCAGGTTTTTTTGTGACGGCGCGAGCGATTAGAAGCAAACACACACTGGCTCTTGTAAACTCATTACACACCCTCGCGCGACCGCAGAAACCCTGTCTGCTCTGCGCCCCCTTCATCCAGCCGCCCGGCGCAAAGAGAGAGAGAGAAGGAGAGAGAGAGGAGAAAAGGAGAGAGAGAGAGGAGAGAGAAGGAGAGTGAACGCGAGAGGAGAGGAGCTCTGTCTGAGGGGAGCACAAGGAGAAGGCCTGCATGGAGGCCCACTGGCCGGGAGATGAGGGCAGGGCAACAGACCTACAGTAGGTCACTCTCCACCACTACAACTCTGTGATGAACCTCTCTGACTTGTCTATATTAATGAGCAAAACAACCTTTAACATTTGGGTTGTGGAGTGGCATCATGAGAATAGAGGGATATTCAATTGCTTACAGTACATTTACCTGTGTGGAACAACCTACAGTCATCCACTGTACAGAACTTTGGTGAGCTTCTGCTGTGTGCAAAGGTGCTTTATTAATTAAATGTACTTACTTAGTTACTTACTTACTTACTTACTTACTTACTTACTTACTTACTTGGGTGAGGCCTTTCTAGAACCTAGTATCCGTAAAGCATTGTTGTAAATCCATAAACGGCTATAAACTATTCACAATGCCACATGATGATTTACATAAGCCTACAGTACATACCATGCTGATACACGCATAAAGGGTCACACAGTTTAGGCCCGTAGGCTCTTCCAGGTTTCAGATTGCTCAATACATTCCTGATAAGGGCCATGATGGCATCTTTGCCTTGTGTCAAATGGTGTTTAGTCACCACATACTCTCTACAGACTCATATGCCACTCACTTCCAGCTCGAGCCTATTGTCTGGTCTGTGAAAACTAGGACACTACTTTTCTCAATAGCTTTGAATGGGGCAACTTGGTGAAAACAAATATTAGCAAATTCAGCGGTTGACCTTTCCCCATTGTGGTTTATAATCATTTTAAATCATCTAAATAAATAACTGTAAATCAAAGTGAAACTCATCTGGCACAGTTGATGTCACAAGGACTAGACCAGATACTGTGAAGGTTGCAAGGGCTTTATGAGTGAAGCCATGACTGTATAAATAATTCTATTGACTTACATCAGTCATTGTAATGCATTATGAACACTGTTAAGGATGTGTTTACAATGCTTTGTGGATACTGGAGTACTGCTTAAGTGTTACTGAAACATGTTTGGGCTGTTTCTATTTACCAGAGAGGAGTGGACTCTTAATCTGTGCTTTATACACAAAAACAACTTTCCCCTGACAGCCACAAAGGTAACCACATTTCCCCCCATAAACAGTCAGGGATGGGGCCTTTAAAATCATGGGAAAAGGTACATGGAACATTTGGTTTACATTTAACTCAAACGACAGGGTGCGCAATGAACTAAACAATGTCTGTTCTGATCACTGTAGCCATACAGTACATGCAGCATTGTGTTGCTTCGGTTCTGTTGTACAGATGATCACAAGTCAACACAATGTATTTGTTTGCCAACAAGGGGCCATCAAGTTAGCGTGGATGTAATGCGATTGAACTGACATGTTTTTGGAGTTTGTTCCCTCCCGATTTCCTGTCTTTTGCCCTCCTCGTATCATGCTTCAAACATGACGAACAAGTTTCAGTGTGGTCCCAAGTGGCCAATTAAACTGCGGCCATCGCTAACCGTCAACACCAATGAGAAAGCACAAAGGCAAACAAAAGCCGTAAGTGTTTAGTCTGAGGGGACATAAAATCCCGCCTGAGTAAGAATTTCCATCATGTCTCTGGAACGCATATTGCTCACCGTACTCCTAGGAAATGGGTGAGGGTGAGTGGGTGGGGGTGGGCGGTTGGGGGTGGATGGGTGGGCGGGTGGGGCGGTGGAGGCCTGGGAACGGAGTAAAGTGAAAGAGGGCGGAGGTTGTGGAGGATATTCCACGGCGTGACCTTTTCAGAGAGCAAACAATTAGCGTAAGCAGCACAAAAGTGGAGGGGAGCGGCGAGATGAACCTGCGGCGGGTTCGTGCCGTGTCCCCCCTCTGTGAACAGGTCGACCGTGATGGAGACCGGGGACTACCACTGAGCCCGGGTGTTTATGGAGAGCAGCTGCATACTTGAAAATCAAAGGGCCGGGTTGGAGTGTGTGCGTGTGTGTGTGTGTGTGTGTGTGTGTATGTGTGTGTGTGTGTTGGGGGGGGGTGAATGCAAAAGCTTTTAACAAGCAACATCCTCCATCGGTCGCCCCCACAGAGCCACTAGAACCCGAACGCGACCCAACTGCCAATTCAAAAGAGGTCAGTGAAGTGCAGATGATAAATGGCTAAACTCCGCAGCCAAATAATGACACAGTGCGCGCACCGCTTTAAAGTACATATCCTTTCATATACTGTATCATTTCAAGTTAAATGCTCAGGCTCCTGCTGTGGTGATGTCATTTAAAATGGACACAGGGGCCTCAAGGTGAAACTTGTTCTGTAATGACAAGTGTCCTCATAAAACAGTTCAGCCATGATGGTTGTTAGCGATATGAGATGATACGGTACCTCATGTAGGCCAACGCAGACAACAGTCATCTCCCTCGGCGGACACCTGTTCCACACACCTGTTTGCGGAGTGGGGAATTAGTCGAGCGTGGCCGCAGTTATGATGGTTTTGGGCGAGATGCTTTTTTTCCCCTCCCCTTCTCTCTCTCCTCTTTCTATCCTCAACTCGTTACGTTACTCCCTGAGCTCAGGCCACAGGAATGCGGCATTGCATAACCAAACGCGAACCTCATCACAGATCAAATAATTGGGACGGTATTCGTGAACGATGCGCCTGTCATCTGAGGAATCTCGAGTGTGATTGAATGAAAGTAATATTGCGTGCTCTTTCTTTGGCAACCTGGGAAAAGCTCTCGGCCTGACTGTCAGAGGAGAACTCATCCAGGCATGATCCGGAGACGCATGTGACACAACTCGCTCGCTTTATCTCATTGCATTGTCTTTCTTTTCTTTTCATCTCTCACACTCTCTCTCTCTCTCTCTCTCTCTCTCTCTCTCTCTCTCTCTCTCTCTCTCTCACTCCATTCCATTCATTTCAGTTGAGCAGTGAAAAAGACCTCTAATGTCTCTGACTGTGCAATATGAAACCACTGCTGACGTGCACAACGCAACACACACACACACACACACACACACACACACACACACACACACACACACACACACACACACACACACACACATACACACACACACTGTATATACAACTAGATCACATTTATCAAGGGAAATGAATACTGTATATGATGATGAAATGAACAAAAGACAAATAATTAATGTTGCTCTCCTGGTCTCTTGGTACCTTCTCAGACAGGGCCTCTTCCAGAGTGGACAGGGCCGTGTCTGTGTTGCTGGAGTCGGTCTGCAGGGACTTGACTCGTTCTCTCAGGCTGCCCAGCTGCTTGTCCTTGTCCTTCAGCTGCTCCAGCAGGTTCTCGATCTGCGGAGGGGAGACGGGTCAGGCCCATTAGCCGAGCAGGGGGACAAATGAGGCAAACCAACAGAAATGCACAGCGGAAAAAAGAAAGAAAAAAGCGACAATTTTACGGCAAATCCTCACCATAAATCTTTTTTTTTTTTTTTTTTTTGTGAAACGCTAATGTGACTCTGAAGAATTTGCAGATGCTAACTGCCCACAGGAGGCCAAGGGAAAAAAGTTCCCAAACAACTAGTCTGGGACGAGGGAGGGAGGACAAAAGCCAGTGGTATCACATCTGCATCAAACGGGGCTCATTCACAGACCACAATCACCCCGACACCATCCAAACACAGCACCGCTTATATTCATTCAGCCCTAAGAAAAACAGGGCCGCCATACGTCCAACGTGAACAACCCGGGGCCAAGAGCAACTCCGGCTTCGTTCGGGCCCTCGTTCTCAGTCGTGTGGTCACACAGTAGCTTTAGGCCGCGAGCTAGATAGGCCTACCGTGCACCCCCCCCACCTCCCAACAAAACCATACTTTTTTGAAAGGTCTGGGTGTGTAGAATATGAATCTGAATGTTAACATTGAAAATTTTGGGATGCACTACCTGTTTTAGCCCTGAGAATAGGGAAACCCTAAAAACCGATTATAAGCGATTCTAACACATCAGATGGTCCTAGTCAATCAGAACAGCTTTTAAGTGACCTATTACACACTCAAACTTCACATATGAAGACTTAGGTCAAATGTCTACCATGCTGCTTATTGGTAGGTGTCTTAAATTAACATAGGTAAAGCCTTATATTGATATAATGAGCCAATTTCATGTATAGGCCACAAAGTAGATATGACTACCATACACCGCCTACCCCCTTTTCTAACAAAATCATGCTTTTGTGAAAGGTTTAGATGTGTAAAATATGAATATGAATGTTAACATTGAACATTTTGGGTTGCACTACCTGTTTTAGCCCTATGAATAGGGAAACTCTAAAAACCGATTATAAGCGATTCTAACACATCAAGATGGTCTTAGTCAATCAGAACAGCTTTTAAGTGACCTATTACACACTCAAACTTCACATATGAAGACTTAGGTCAAATATCTACCATGCTGATTATTGGTAGGTGTCTTAAATTAACATAGGAAAAGCCTTATATTGATATAATGAGCCCATTTCATGTATAGGCCACAAAGTAGATACACCTACCATACACCCCCCAAACCCCCTTTCTAAGAAAACCATGTTTTTTTTTAAAGGTTTGGATGTGTAAAATATGAAACTGAATGTTAACATTGAACATTTTGGGTTGTACTACCTGTTTTAACCCTGTGAATAGGGAAACCCTAAAAAATGATTTCAAGCGATTTTAACACAGAGATTATCATAGTCAAACAGAACAGCTTTTAGATGACCTATTACACACTCAAACTTCACATAATGAAGACTTAAGTCAAATATCTACCATGCTGCATATTGGTAGGTGTCTAAAATTAACATAGCTAAGGCCTTATATTGATATAGGGAGGTAATTGTATAGGCCACAACCTAGATACGCCTAACATACACCCCCAACCCCCTCTCCTAATAAAATTCTGCTTTTTAGAAAAGTTTCAGTCTGTAGAAGATGAATCTGAATGTTAACATTGAACATTTTGGGCTGCACTATTTGTTTTCACCCTCTGAATAAGGGAAAAAAAAACTATTTTAAGCGATTTTAACAGAGGTTGTCCTAGTCAACCAGAGCTTTTAGATGATCCATTACACACTCAAATTTCACATATGATGACTTAGGTGAAAGAACACCCTATACTGCTTCTTGGTAAGTGACTACATTTAATATAGCCTAGTTAAGGCCTTGGGCCCTATTTTCATGATGCAAAACCTGGCAGAAAGCGTGGAATAATAACAACGCAAAGCTTATTCCTATCGTAGAGTTTTTCGCCATGTGCGTCTCTTTTATTGAGCAATGTGCCAAGGGGTGTGGGAATTAATGACTTAAGAACGGGTCTGGCACATTATCTAAGAATCATTATCTTACTAAAACGCATTGCACTACTGACCAAGGGAAACCTGGTCAGAAATCAGTGGCGAGTTGTTATTATTTTAAGAGTGCATTATCAACAATGATACGGGCGCTGATTGTTAAGTTGCGCTGCTTGCTCTTAAAGGGAATGATCCATGACACTTGCATTAGTTTAAAGGATGTTTTGCCCGAAAAACACACCCATTACTGATTAAGAAACATAGGAATGCCTTGTTGTGCCATTCGTTATCCATTTGATAACGAAAACACTCCCAATGTGGACAGGACAGCCTACTAAATTTAAATAAACTTTAAATAAGTGACCATGAAGTGTTGTAATACAGCCCCTTATGTTGATTTCATGAGCCCATTTCCTACCCAGCATGCACATACACACACAATGACTATACAAGAACTATGTACATACAGCATGGAAAAGAACTATACAGCATGCACACACAAAAATGTGCAATACAGCATGCATACAGACACACAATAACTACACTGAACAAAATGATAAACACACCACTTTCACAACATTTCTCTCAAATATTGTTCACAACTCTGTGTTAGTGAGCACTTCTTCTTTGCCAATATAATCCATTCACCTCACAGGTGTGGCATATCAAGATGTTGATTAGACAGCATGATTATTGCACAGGTGTGCCTAAGCCTGGCTACAATGAAAGGCCACTCTAAAATATGCAGTTTCACTGTATTGTCTTCACATACAGTGATTTTGCGTTTTGACACCGATGTTCTAGGCATGTCAATAATTCCTCCGCATAGAGTTGATCAGGTTGTTGATTGTGGCCTGTGGAATGTTGGTCCACTCCTCTTCAACTCCTCTTGCAAAGTTGCTGGATATTGGCAGGACCTGGAGCATGCTGTCGTATATGCCGACCCAGAGCATCCCAAACATGCTCAATGGGGGTGACATGATTGGTGAGTATGCTGGCCATGCAAGAACTGGGATGTTTTCAGCTTCCAGGAATTGTGTACAGATCCTTGCAACATGGGGCTGTGCATCATCATTCATGCTGCAACATGAGGTGATGGTGGTGGATGAGATGCTATGGATGGATGCCATCAATAAAATGCACCTATGTTCGTTGTCCATAACACACGTCTGCCCATCCCATAAAGCCATACATGCTGTCTGCCATCAGTCTTGTACAGTGAAAACCGGGATTCATCTGTGAAGAGAACACATCTCCAAAGTGCCAGACACCTTCGAATGTGAGCATTTGCCCACTCCAGTCAGTTACGATGACAAACTGCAGTCAGGTTGAGACCCCAATAAAGATGACGAGCATGCAGATGAGCTTCCCTGACACGGCTTGACACTTTGTGCAGAACCGATTGTTGCAGCAGCTGTTCGGGTGGTGGGTCTCAGATGATCTTGGAGGTGAAGATGCTAGATGTAGAGGTCCTGGGCTGGTGTGGTTACACATGGTCTACTGTTGTTGTGAGGCTGGTTGGGTACAGTACTACCAAATTCTCTGAAATGCCTTTGGAGACGGCTTATGGTAGAGAAATGAGCATTTCTGCAGTCAGAGGGAGCAGCCAACTGTATAGGCTCCCTTGAAGCTGGCAACATCTGTGGCATTGTGCTGTGTGATGGAACTACACATTTTAGAGTGATCTTTTATTGTGAGCCTGCCAACCTAAGGCACACCTGACATCTTAATAGGCCACACCTATGAGGTGGATGGATTATATTGGCAAAGGAGAAGTGCTCACTAGCACAGATTTATGAACAATATTTGAGTGAAATAGGCCTTTTGTGTATAAAGTCTTAGCTCTTTGAGTTCAGCTCATTATAAATGGGGGCATAAAACAAAAGTGTTACTTTTATAAGTTTGTTCAGTGTAGTTACAGTGTCTGTTTACATGCTGTAGTTCATTGTGTGTGTGTGTGTGTGTGTGTGTGTGTGTGTGTGTGTGTGTGAGAATGCTTTATACAGTAGTTCTCTTGTATTAAGTTATTGTGCATTTGTGCCTACCATACACCCCCAACCCCAAAGCAGAGGGATTGGGGGTGTATGGCAGGCGTATCTACAGTAGATTGTGGCCTATGAAATTAGCTCCCTATATCAATATAAGGCCTTAGCTATGCTCGTTTTAGACACCTACCAATATGCAGCATGGTAGATATTTGACCTAAGTCTTCATATGTGAACTTTGAGTCTGTAACAGGTCATCTAAAAGCTGTTCTGATTGACTAGGACCATCTTGATGTGTTAGAATCGCTTAAAATCGTTTTTTAGGGTTTCCCTTTTCATAGGGCTAAAACAGGTAGTGCAACCCAAAATGTTCAATGTTAACATTCATATTCATATTTTACATATCCAAACCTTTCACAAAAGCATGATTTTGTTAGAAAAGGGGGTAGGGGGTGTATGGTAGTCGTATCTACTTTGTTGCCTATACATGAAATGGGCTCATTATATCAATATAAGGCTTTGCCTATATTAATTTAAGACACCTATCAATAAGCAGCATGATAGATATTTGATCTAAGTCTTCATATGTGAAGTTTGAGTGTGTAATAGGTCACTTAAAAGCTGTTCTGATTGACTAGGACCATCTTGATGTGTTAGAATCGCTTATAATCGGTTTTTAGGGTTTCCCTATTCATAGGGCTAAAACAGGTAGTGCAACCCAAAATGTTCAACGTTAACATTCATATTCATATTTTACACATCCAAACCTTTCACAAAAGCATGATTTTGATAGAAAAGGGGGTAGGGGGTGTATGGTAGTCGTATCTACTTTGCGGTCTATACATGAAATTGGCTCATTATATCAATATAAGGCTTTGCCTATGTTAATTTAAGACACCTACCAATAATCAGCATGGTAGACATTTGACCTAAGTCTTCATATGTGAAGTTTGAGTGTGTAATAGGTCACTTAAAAGCTGTTCTGATTGACTAGGACCATCTTGATGTGTTAGAATCGCTTATAATCGGTTTTTAGGGTTTCCCTATTCTCAGGGCTAAAACAGGTAGTGCATCCCAAAATTTTCAATGTTAACATTCAGATTCATATTCTACACACCCAGACCTTTCAAAAAAGTATGGTTTTGTTGGGAGGTGGGGGGGGTGCACGGTAGGCCTATCTAGCTCGCGGCCTAGGCCGCGAGCTAGATAGGCCTACCGTGCACCCCCCCCACCTCCCAACAAAACCATACTTTTTTGAAAGGTCTGGGTGTGTAGAATATGAATCTGAATGTTAACATTGAAAATTTTGGGATGCACTACCTGTTTTAGCCCTGAGAATAGGGAAACCCTAAAAACCGATTATAAGCGATTCTAACACATCAGATGGTCCTAGTCAATCAGAACAGCTTTTAAGTGACCTATTACACACTCAAACTTCACATATGAAGACTTAGGTCAAATGTCTACCATGCTGCTTATTGGTAGGTGTCTTAAATTAACATAGGTAAAGCCTTATATTGATATAATGAGCCAATTTCATGTATAGGCCACAAAGTAGATATGACTACCATACACCGCCTACCCCCTTTTCTAACAAAATCATGCTTTTGTGAAAGGTTTAGATGTGTAAAATATGAATATGAATGTTAACATTGAACATTTTGGGTTGCACTACCTGTTTTAGCCCTATGAATAGGGAAACTCTAAAAACCGATTATAAGCGATTCTAACACATCAAGATGGTCTTAGTCAATCAGAACAGCTTTTAAGTGACCTATTACACACTCAAACTTCACATATGAAGACTTAGGTCAAATATCTACCATGCTGATTATTGGTAGGTGTCTTAAATTAACATAGGAAAAGCCTTATATTGATATAATGAGCCCATTTCATGTATAGGCCACAAAGTAGATACACCTACCATACACCCCCCAAACCCCCTTTCTAAGAAAACCATGTTTTTTTTTAAAGGTTTGGATGTGTAAAATATGAAACTGAATGTTAACATTGAACATTTTGGGTTGTACTACCTGTTTTAACCCTGTGAATAGGGAAACCCTAAAAAATGATTTCAAGCGATTTTAACACAGAGATTATCATAGTCAAACAGAACAGCTTTTAGATGACCTATTACACACTCAAACTTCACATAATGAAGACTTAAGTCAAATATCTACCATGCTGCATATTGGTAGGTGTCTAAAATTAACATAGCTAAGGCCTTATATTGATATAGGGAGGTAATTGTATAGGCCACAACCTAGATACGCCTAACATACACCCCCAACCCCCTCTCCTAATAAAATTCTGCTTTTTAGAAAAGTTTCAGTCTGTAGAAGATGAATCTGAATGTTAACATTGAACATTTTGGGCTGCACTATTTGTTTTCACCCTCTGAATAAGGGAAAAAAAAACTATTTTAAGCGATTTTAACAGAGGTTGTCCTAGTCAACCAGAGCTTTTAGATGATCCATTACACACTCAAATTTCACATATGATGACTTAGGTGAAAGAACACCCTATACTGCTTCTTGGTAAGTGACTACATTTAATATAGCCTAGTTAAGGCCTTGGGCCCTATTTTCATGATGCAAAACCTGGCAGAAAGCGTGGAATAATAACAACGCAAAGCTTATTCCTATCGTAGAGTTTTTCGCCATGTGCGTCTCTTTTATTGAGCAATGTGCCAAGGGGTGTGGGAATTAATGACTTAAGAACGGGTCTGGCACATTATCTAAGAATCATTATCTTACTAAAACGCATTGCACTACTGACCAAGGGAAACCTGGTCAGAAATCAGTGGCGAGTTGTTATTATTTTAAGAGTGCATTATCAACAATGATACGGGCGCTGATTGTTAAGTTGCGCTGCTTGCTCTTAAAGGGAATGATCCATGACACTTGCATTAGTTTAAAGGATGTTTTGCCCGAAAAACACACCCATTACTGATTAAGAAACATAGGAATGCCTTGTTGTGCCATTCGTTATCCATTTGATAACGAAAACACTCCCAATGTGGACAGGACAGCCTACTAAATTTAAATAAACTTTAAATAAGTGACCATGAAGTGTTGTAATACAGCCCCTTATGTTGATTTCATGAGCCCATTTCCTACCCAGCATGCACATACACACACAATGACTATACAAGAACTATGTACATACAGCATGGAAAAGAACTATACAGCATGCACACACAAAAATGTGCAATACAGCATGCATACAGACACACAATAACTACACTGAACAAAATGATAAACACACCACTTTCACAACATTTCTCTCAAATATTGTTCACAACTCTGTGTTAGTGAGCACTTCTTCTTTGCCAATATAATCCATTCACCTCACAGGTGTGGCATATCAAGATGTTGATTAGACAGCATGATTATTGCACAGGTGTGCCTAAGCCTGGCTACAATGAAAGGCCACTCTAAAATATGCAGTTTCACTGTATTGTCTTCACATACAGTGATTTTGCGTTTTGACACCGATGTTCTAGGCATGTCAATAATTCCTCCGCATAGAGTTGATCAGGTTGTTGATTGTGGCCTGTGGAATGTTGGTCCACTCCTCTTCAACTCCTCTTGCAAAGTTGCTGGATATTGGCAGGACCTGGAGCATGCTGTCGTATATGCCGACCCAGAGCATCCCAAACATGCTCAATGGGGGTGACATGATTGGTGAGTATGCTGGCCATGCAAGAACTGGGATGTTTTCAGCTTCCAGGAATTGTGTACAGATCCTTGCAACATGGGGCTGTGCATCATCATTCATGCTGCAACATGAGGTGATGGTGGTGGATGAGATGCTATGGATGGATGCCATCAATAAAATGCACCTATGTTCGTTGTCCATAACACACGTCTGCCCATCCCATAAAGCCATACATGCTGTCTGCCATCAGTCTTGTACAGTGAAAACCGGGATTCATCTGTGAAGAGAACACATCTCCAAAGTGCCAGACACCTTCGAATGTGAGCATTTGCCCACTCCAGTCAGTTACGATGACAAACTGCAGTCAGGTTGAGACCCCAATAAAGATGACGAGCATGCAGATGAGCTTCCCTGACACGGCTTGACACTTTGTGCAGAACCGATTGTTGCAGCAGCTGTTCGGGTGGTGGGTCTCAGATGATCTTGGAGGTGAAGATGCTAGATGTAGAGGTCCTGGGCTGGTGTGGTTACACATGGTCTACTGTTGTTGTGAGGCTGGTTGGGTACAGTACTACCAAATTCTCTGAAATGCCTTTGGAGACGGCTTATGGTAGAGAAATGAGCATTTCTGCAGTCAGAGGGAGCAGCCAACTGTATAGGCTCCCTTGAAGCTGGCAACATCTGTGGCATTGTGCTGTGTGATGGAACTACACATTTTAGAGTGATCTTTTATTGTGAGCCTGCCAACCTAAGGCACACCTGACATCTTAATAGGCCACACCTATGAGGTGGATGGATTATATTGGCAAAGGAGAAGTGCTCACTAGCACAGATTTATGAACAATATTTGAGTGAAATAGGCCTTTTGTGTATAAAGTCTTAGCTCTTTGAGTTCAGCTCATTATAAATGGGGGCATAAAACAAAAGTGTTACTTTTATAAGTTTGTTCAGTGTAGTTACAGTGTCTGTTTACATGCTGTAGTTCATTGTGTGTGTGTGTGTGTGTGTGTGTGTGTGTGTGTGTGTGTGTGAGAATGCTTTATACAGTAGTTCTCTTGTATTAAGTTATTGTGCATTTGTGCCTACCATACACCCCCAACCCCAAAGCAGAGGGATTGGGGGTGTATGGCAGGCGTATCTACAGTAGATTGTGGCCTATGAAATTAGCTCCCTATATCAATATAAGGCCTTAGCTATGCTCGTTTTAGACACCTACCAATATGCAGCATGGTAGATATTTGACCTAAGTCTTCATATGTGAACTTTGAGTCTGTAACAGGTCATCTAAAAGCTGTTCTGATTGACTAGGACCATCTTGATGTGTTAGAATCGCTTAAAATCGTTTTTTAGGGTTTCCCTTTTCATAGGGCTAAAACAGGTAGTGCAACCCAAAATGTTCAATGTTAACATTCATATTCATATTTTACATATCCAAACCTTTCACAAAAGCATGATTTTGTTAGAAAAGGGGGTAGGGGGTGTATGGTAGTCGTATCTACTTTGTTGCCTATACATGAAATGGGCTCATTATATCAATATAAGGCTTTGCCTATATTAATTTAAGACACCTATCAATAAGCAGCATGATAGATATTTGATCTAAGTCTTCATATGTGAAGTTTGAGTGTGTAATAGGTCACTTAAAAGCTGTTCTGATTGACTAGGACCATCTTGATGTGTTAGAATCGCTTATAATCGGTTTTTAGGGTTTCCCTATTCATAGGGCTAAAACAGGTAGTGCAACCCAAAATGTTCAACGTTAACATTCATATTCATATTTTACACATCCAAACCTTTCACAAAAGCATGATTTTGATAGAAAAGGGGGTAGGGGGTGTATGGTAGTCGTATCTACTTTGCGGTCTATACATGAAATTGGCTCATTATATCAATATAAGGCTTTGCCTATGTTAATTTAAGACACCTACCAATAATCAGCATGGTAGACATTTGACCTAAGTCTTCATATGTGAAGTTTGAGTGTGTAATAGGTCACTTAAAAGCTGTTCTGATTGACTAGGACCATCTTGATGTGTTAGAATCGCTTATAATCGGTTTTTAGGGTTTCCCTATTCTCAGGGCTAAAACAGGTAGTGCATCCCAAAATTTTCAATGTTAACATTCAGATTCATATTCTACACACCCAGACCTTTCAAAAAAGTATGGTTTTGTTGGGAGGTGGGGGGGGTGCACGGTAGGCCTATCTAGCTCGCGGCCTATTATCAGGGCACTGCACTGAGACACACTGACGGGGCCCCAAATGGCTCCTAATGGTTGGAATTGGAGCCCGGTGGGCACAGTGAAAGTGCTGGTCTTCACAGAGCTGGCCGGCCCAAGAGACGAGTCGCCCCCACATTCCAGTCATGGGTGCCTTCACAGATAATGTGCCGGCGGCGGCGGCGGTGGCGGCGATGGTGGCGGCGGTGGTGGCACAAACTCAAACGAGGAGGGTTTTAGAGCCAAGGTGAAATGGGGGAGCATGACATAGAGGATGCAACTGGCCTCACCACAGGCATGAGATGACAGGGATATGGAGAGAGAAGGGGAGAGGGAGAGAGAGAGAGAGAGAGAGAGAGAGAGAGAGAGAGAGAGAGAGAGAGAAGGACAGAGAGAGAGAGAGATGTGGGACAGAGAGAGAGAGAGATTGTAAGAGAGAGAGGGAAGGGGTGAGACAAGGAAAGAGAAATACAAAGAGAGAGAGAGAGGCTTTAAGACAAGCACAGAGAGAACGCTAGAGATAGATAGAAAAAGGGGAGGCAAAGAGAGAAGAGACAGAAGGAGAGATGGCAAGAGAAGGACAGAGAAAAAGAAAGAGCAAGAGAGAGAGGAAGGGAGAGAGAGAGAGGGTGGTGGAGAGATGGAGAAGGCCCGTGAGGAGGGAGATAAGTGAATACGGGTGATTAGAGGGAGGCAGGGGGAGGCTGCAGGCTAACAGCACAGCCTCTGGGGACGCCATGGGAACCTCATCACTCTAATTGGGCTTTGGGAAACGCAGGAGCTCCGTGGCCCACATTTAGAGTCCCACTCATACTGTACAGACCAAAAGGGCTCAGCTGATTAGAGTCTCTTAAACATGAACACTTCTACTGTGTTTAGAGTCAAGTCAGCCTTGAATGTGTGATTTTTATCAATGTCAGTCTGAACACGGCAAACGAGAGGTTAAACGGGACGGAAAGATGTATTTACGGGAATAACCGACGTTGAATTTGTAAGACTCAAGCGAACAGCAGGGAATGAACACCCCACTGTATCTGATACAGTTTATGTGTGTGCAAGTGTGTGTGTGTGTGTGTGTGTGTATGTGTGTGTGTGTGTGTGTGTGTGTGTCTGTGTGTGTGTATGAATGTGGTTGCGTGTGTGTGTGTGTGTGTGTGTGTGTGTGTGTATGGCCGTCCGCATGTGCGTGTCTGAGGGCACCTCTGAGGGCTTTATTTCAGGGCAAATTTAGCATGGCGTTTTCGGAGTCCAGATAAATGATTACATTCTTCGCTGCGCCGCGTTTTCTTTGGCCCGGGCGGACAACAAAAACAGCTCTCCGACGAAACATTTAGCAGTGCGGCGCGGCGTAGCCTCCTGGCACTCATGCGGAAAAAACTCTCGCTGCACCCCGACCTCTGACCCCCCACAGGCTGAGAGGCACAGCCTCGGGGTTCGCTCGGATATGGGAAAGTGGACGCCAACGTTCCAGAATTCTTCCGGAGCCTTTCGGAGCACCTAGGAGGCAGCACTGTGCTTCTTATGTGTGTCTATATGTGTGTGTGTGTGGGTGTGTGTGTGTGTGTGTGTGTGTGTGTGAATGCCTTTTCAGGACAGGCATTGGGGCGTGGTGGGGAGGGGGGTAGATTTTTGGGAGCTCTTGGAATGATGAGAACAGGAGGTGGCCTTCCTCTTTGGTCTGCTTTTCACAGCAAATATTTCTACAGTCACTTACACACATGTAGTCACACCCACCCACACACACACTAATATGTACAAATTTTCACAAATGTAAATGCTCATGTATAGACACACACACACACACAGGCTGAAAGACCACCTACTGCCCTGCCATAGTTAACTGACTGAAAGCCAGCAGCTATGTTGTCCACTCATACCTATTTACAGCAACTCTATTGGCTTCTGTAGACTGTGTTGAGTGCAGGAAAAGAGTAAGTAAGTAAAGAGGTCTTATCTTAGGTGTGTGCGTGCGTGCGTGTGTGTGTGTGTGTGTGTGTGTGTGTGTGTGTGTGTGTGTGTGTGTGTGTATGTGTTAATATGTGTAGTAGTAAACATACACATGCACACTATGTGTACATTTTGTAGGTGTGGTCATGTATTTGTGTGTTTGTGGCCCTGCTATATAAATGGAGTCATTTGTCCTACCGCACATTCAGCAGCATTGGTACAGTAGGTGCAGCGCTCTCTCACCCCACAGCAGGCCTCACCCCGGGGGCTGAGACCCAGAGACTCTGCGTCGGGGTTGGGCTGAGCTAGGCCAGCCGGGCCCTGGAGGAGCGAGGGCCTGGGGCCGGCCCGGGCGCAGCTCAGGGCCCTAATCGGATTTCCTGCGGCGGAAAGTCCGTCTGCGTGCCCAGCGCCGCAAAACACCCATGCAAATCCGCGCTCGCACAAGCTTCTCTCTGGTTACAGCCCGAGGACGGGCGGAGGAGGAGGAGGAGGAAGAGGAAGAGGAGGAGGAGGAGGAGAGGAGGGAGGGAAGTCTGAAAAAGCTCCCGTCCGAAACTGAAACGCCCGCTCGTTCGCCCGCCCGCCCGCCCGCCCGCCCAGCCCTGCGTCTGCGCACTGCACCTCCTTATTGACGTTGGCCGGCGAGCGGCTCAAATCTCGATCTCTTTCTTCCCTCAGGCCTCCGAAAAACACCGCCGCGCGAATGTAGGACGAGAAATGCATCGTGGCAGTTTCTGTTGGACACCGCGCGTGTTTTCGCTGGGATAAACGGT
>NC_085000.1:28548332-28550832 GCF_963854185.1 Sardina pilchardus | reverse complement strand
AGAGAGGGGTAGAGAGAGAGATGGAGCAGGAGTGAAAGAGGAGAGCCAGGGTGTGTTGATGCAGCCATGCCAAAAACAACTCTCTCTGGAGGGCAGGCCGCAGCGAGCCACCGGGGAGCAGACCCCAGCAACCACACACACTGTAAACACACTAAATGCTAATACCTCCTCTGTGTGTGTGTGTGTGTGTGTGTGTGTGTGTGTGTGTGTGTGTGTGTGTGTGTGTGTGTGTGTATGCATGTGTGTACGTCAGTGTGTGAAAATGTGTGTATGTTGTGAGTGTGTATTTCTGTGTATTTCTGTGTATTTCTGTGTATTTCTGTGTGTGTGTGTGTGTGTGTGTGTGTGTGTGTGTGTGTGTGTGTACGCAGAAAGGTGTTTGCGCCAAAACGTGTGGGACTGAGATGAATGGGCGACTCAAGCGCGCACGTCCAACAAGAGATGCGCTTGTGAGCCAAGGATGTCCTTGGTAACCATGCGAGTTGACCAAGTGCACCTAATAAATAAACCCGAGGCCATTATTGAAGCGATCTCTATTTGTAAATCACGGGCCATTAGAATGCATTTGATCATTCTCAAGCTGACGGCCAGTCTCATCACACTTCAATCTCTTGATTAAGACCAGGCTTTGCGCGTATATAAATATCATCAATTTATGTATCTTAAATGATTAAAAGGTTATGTGGTTTTACAAATAGGTCATAAATAATGAGAGGAGTTCTTTGTAAATGTTTATGGGCTATTCATAAACCCTGATTGGATTTAAACACCGGAAGGATGACACAGACACACACACACACACACACACACACACTTCCTCCCTTTTTGTCTCTCACACACAAATACACAAACACTCACACACACACACACACACAAACGCACAAACGCACACAAACTATGTCATCCCCGACTGGCCCATTTCAAATGAAATACGAATTGAAAAGAAAGCCACAATGTTTGAAAAAGAATAACTCACTGACTCCCCCCACAAACCAACGACCGCAGCCTGGTCGCCTCTTTTTCCAAATAAAGAAGGCAAACAAATAAATAAATAAGGCCGCACGTCACCATGCATTGGTCACAGTTGTGCGACGCCGAGGCCGAACAGATCCCGCTCTGTTCCTGTCTAATTCACCCTCCACCAACACGTGAACTTACTGACCTGGTTGAGGTTAAAGCTTTTTTAGTAAAAAAGGAAGAAAAACAGAAAGAGAGAGAAAGAAATAAAGAGATGGAGAGGGGAAAATATAGAACTTCTGGTTGTAAGTGCCCTGTAGTTCCTGGAGAGGGGAGGATGATGTCACGAGGATGCCAGAAAGCGGCTTGTCTGTCATAAATAAGCGCTGAAAAGGCTCTCAGTGGAGGGCAGGGACGAGCTGTGGGGGAGACGCGGGAGCAGCGCTGGCTGAGGAGGAGCGGCCAGACCGAGCTTCTCCTCCTCACACACTACGAGGCCTTTCAAGCGGCCAGACCGAGCTTCTCCTCCTCACACACTACGAGGCCTTTCAAGCGGCCGGACCGACCTTCTGCTCCTCACACACTACGAGGCGCTTCGAGCGGCCGGACCGACCTTCTCCTCCTCACACACTACGAGGCGCTTTGAGCGGCCGGACCGAGCTTCTGCTCCTCACACACTACGAGGCCCTTTGAGCTTTGTGCGGTCGGCCTGCTGGCCTGAGGAGAGAGGACTGCCCAGAGCATGTGCTGCTTTAGGCTGGGCCTTCACACTCTGTCAAAGAGTAGCATGGAAGATATCAATCTCTCTCTACCACACACACACACGCACGCACGCACGCACGCACACACACACACACACAGACACACACACACACACACACACACACATTTAATGGCTTTATCTCACTCTGTCTCTGTCTGTGCTTCATTCCATCTGTCTGCCTCTGTTTCCATCTCCCCATGCTTCTGTTCACAGCCGTTTCGGGGTTCCGTTCTCTAGTAACTCCAAAAAAAAGCTGCGTTGCGGCGGCAATTAGCACACTTTTAGCCTGCAACCAAACGGCTTTAGCAGAGCCACCGTCAGGTACATCAGAGCCCAATCACTCCACACGTCGCACTCCGGGCCTGGACAAGGCGAGCAGAGGAGCGAGGAGGAGCGTGGAGGAGCGGAGAGGAGCGCGGAGGAGCGGAGAGGAGTGGAGAGCTCTCCCCTGATGACAGAAGCAGAGACGGGGCCACACAGAGGCCAGCCAGGGGCCAGAAGAGCAATCAGCAGCGGCCCGCCATTGAGCCCTTGGCCTGGGCCTCTGGGCTCGCGCTGGAGGGGGAAAGGGTGGGGGAGAGAACGCCGGGGCTAAACGGCTAACACGAGACGCGGTGCATCCAGGAGTGAAACCAGAGAGGTCGCTTGTTGGGGTTGCACACTCTTATACTGTACACACACACACACACACACGCAAGCACACATGCAAGCACACACGCACACACGCACACATATTTACCCACGCACGCATGCACATGTAGTCCTGTGCAGAAAACATTC
>NC_085000.1:28528332-28543332 GCF_963854185.1 Sardina pilchardus | reverse complement strand
TGATCCGTTCGGTTCTCTCATTCTCTTTCCTTTTTCTTTGTCTCTCTCTCGCTCTCTCTCTCTCTCTCCGTGTCTCTCCCTCGTTCTCTGGTCCAGGCACGGCGACCCCAGCTCAACAGACACCAGCACCGCTCCGCAGCCCCGCACCGATGGAAACCTGCGACGTCTCAACCCAGCGTCCTCCTCTGATGTGTCCGGGAGTCTTAGATCATTGATTTGCGAACCAATTTGTTTTCCTTTCACAATGCTAACGCTCGCTGTAGGGTTGTGCTGTATTGGGAACTGGTTCCTATTACACTTTAGCAATGCTGACAGTCTTCTGGGCCTGCTGTGTGCTTACATGTGTGTACGTGAGTGTGTGTATGTGTGTGTGTGTGTGTGTGAGATGCGTGTCCGTGTGTGTTAAGGGAAGGTGGAGATGGTCAAACAATAACTCCACCCTCTCGTTCTCATTACTCATTGCATAGCGACGGTGACCGGCTTGACCTCCGTACTCAGATGATACCAGAATCAGCCCAGTTGTGTCTGTCTTCATTTACCTTGATTCGGTTCTGGAAAAGCGGCTTATTTAGAGCCCGGACGCCAGGCATATCTTGTGAAGAACGCTGGGATTCAGAAGTATGTATTATCCCCCCGGCGAGTGCCCGTAATTCCAAAGAACAACAATATGAATATGCGTCACAAGGGAGGGGAGCAGACAGACTGTCAACCCCCCCATAACACCACCCCCCCCCCCGCATATACACACACACACACACACACACACACACACACACAAGTGAGTGACAGATGTTGGGGGGGGGGGGGGGCGGGGGTTGCCTCACAGCTGCCTGCGTAGAACCGTGGCATGGGACGAGGCTCTGCCGTTCTCATCTGTTCCGTCTGGGGCGGCGACCGGTTCTGACGGATGGACCCCGGGGCCCGCGGAGGAGGAAAAACACCTCGCCCCGCGGGCTTCTCGCCGGGCAGCCCCGCCGGTAAGTTATAGCCCCGCGAAGACCCCTCCCCAGGGGAAAACAGGAAGTGTGGAAAACCAATCAGAGCGCAAGGGTCCTTTTCCGATGCGCCGCGCGATATTTAGTCGGTGACAAATGGAGTGGAACCGAAGTGAAATATTTCCTTTTGCGCGGGGGTCAGCCTTCCCCCCCGATGTTGCCGGTTTTGTCTTTGGGCTTGAATAATGCCTTTAAAACGCACTGGGGTAGCAACAGACAGGACATAGAGCTGTGCATCTCCACACACACACACACACACACACACACACACACACAGCAGCAGCAGATGTGTAGCCTCCAAAAAAAAAAAAACCCTCTGCTGTCTCTCGAGCAGCTCCTGCCGGTGGGTTTGCGTTCGAGGCGGAGCGCACTCGGTCGGTCGGTCGGTCGGCAGCAGCAGCGGCGACGGCGGATCGGTCTTTCCGCCGGGCCCTGCGGTGCTGAGGAAAACATCCCCCCCCCCCCCCCCCCCTCCCCCACCCCCACCTCCCCCCCACCTCGTCCTCCCGGCCAGCAGGTAATGCCTTGATCTTTCAGCAGACGGGGCTCCAGCAAATCCATTACGCCTGTTATGCATCCCTCCTGAGCGCTCCGAGCAGCACGGCATGCAGAAATCATTTAGACGGCATGGAGATTTCTCCAGCTCGCGCAGCCAGGGTTTAGAGCCACGCTGGAAGGGGAGAGTCCGGGGAGAGGCCGAGCATGAGTGTATGTGTGTACAATATGTGTATGTGTATATGTATGTGTGTGTGCGTGTGCGTGCGTGTGTGTGTGTGTGTGCGTGTGTGTGTGTGTGTGTGTGTATAGGGGGGTTGTGGAGTTTCTCAGGGTTTGGAAACTCTGGAGTTTTCCTTCACTTTATGTTTCAGTCTCTATTTCCTTCACTTCTCGCCCCCTTTCTCAGTTTCTTTCTATCTATCCTTCTCTCTCTCTCTTTCTCTCTCTCTTTCTCTCACTCTTTCTTTTTCACTTGCTCTGTGCCTCTACTCTGCACAGAAGTGATAATGAGGTGCCCACAATCATAACACCATCCTCGTACACACACACACACTCATACACACACACACACACACACACACACACACACACACATGGTGGGTGTATTTTGAGCGATGGGAGCAGAATGTTGCATCTTCATTAGCGTTTAAAAGAGATATGAAACCCTTTCATCGCTTGTTTCCATGGTGAAGCGCCGCCGGATCGGGGCTGAGCTGAAGCGAGTGTGAGTGTGCAGACAGTCAGTCATCTCTGAAACAGACATTACAGCCGGTAATGGAAACTCTCTAGTGGAGCTACGGCAACACACATTTCAGGGGGAATTCTGGAGAAGAGGGGCCGTAGAGTGTGTGTATGTGTGTGTGTGTGTGTGTGTGTGTGTGTGTGTGCAGGGAGGGGTGGTGTGTGTGTGTGTGGGGGGGGGGGGGGGGGGGGGGGGTCAAGGTCAAAACACTCCGTACCCCCCAAGCACACACACACGTATACCACATCAGACACAGATGTACTCTCCTTCACTCTCTCACCACACACACACACATACACACAGACATACATACACTACATGCACACACACATACACATGTCTAGGAACACACAGGCATACATACACATGCACACACATGCACACACACACACACACACACAGGTCTCCCATGATATTTGAAGTGAAGAGTGAAGAGGAAGTCCAGCAAATTACAGACGAGACGAACGTGGAGAGGGGAGAGCTGAGGAGGAGGTCTGTTCACACGCTTCTACTGTATATAACACACACACTCACATACACACACACACACACACACACACACAGGCTACAGCGCGAACATCAGGGCTGACACAGAAATATTATACATAGAGGCCCTGAGAGAGAACGAAAATAGTTATGGCAGTATCACGTAACTTATCACAAATACTGACACACACACACAGTATGCTAGCTTTAAGGAGGTGACAACAGCACTGTAAACTTTAAAATGACAGCAGGAGACATGGAGGGGAAGAGTCACAGAAAGAGAGAACGAGAGAGATGGAGAGAGAGAGATGGAAAGTGAGAGAGAGAGAGAGGTGGAGAGGGAGAGAGGAAGGGAGGGAAGGAGAGATATGGAGACAGATTGTGAGAAAGCAGATGAAAAAAGTACTTATATTTAACATGACACACACACACACACATATACAGCATACAGTATATCTTACATAAGACATATTGTATGGAACAAGTGGACACTTTAACAACACAGTGCATAGACAGCAGAAGAGGAATGCAACCTCTGATTACGCACAGGCATTACATAACTCACGCTAACCGCGCACGGCCACCATACGTCCAGTGCATATGCGTAGCGCTCGCTTTAAAGAGGTGACAAGAAAATGGTATGGCAGCAAGGTCAGAAGTGCACCGCTGCGCTGGAAACCACCGTCCATACGATACCGTACATGCGGGACCACACTGGAATGAGTGGCAGTATGGTTTGAGTCCATCGAAATTATACCTCATAAATTACATACAGTACATGGAGCTTGTTAAGATACCCACGGCGGGGCGAAAAAGCCTGTCGGCAAAAAAAAGGAGGCAATTAGGTGAGGGATGCATGCAGGCAGAGGACGGATGAAACGCATGAAAAAAGGTCATCTCTGCACCGAGCACTGCCAAGAGACTGACCTGGGACCTGCTCCTAAAGGCCACAGTTATATAAAGATAAGAACCATCATTTCCGTCATTAAAAAAGCCCCTGGAGGTGCAGTTTGCCAACGCAGGCAGGGTCTGTCTGTAGAAAGGGCAGCGTACCCACACTGGAAACACTGTCATCATCAAAGGGGGGGAGGGAGAGGGGTTAGGGGGGGTCTCCATCTGGTCTGGGAACAGTTCTTTATCAAGACAGGCACCGAGACTGCCAAGACGATCCGGAGGCAAGACGCCCAGTAAACATGGAGGTCCAAATGACCCACAAACAGCTCCATATTGCTGATATTAGGAAAGTTAAAAACAAAACAGGTAGTCACTGAGCTGGGTGGTCCGGGCTGACCTGGGAACAGCAGCGGACTGATCGAGCCAGCGGAAATAGGCGTGGAGGCGAGAGACACCATCCAATTTACATAAGTGAGCGGCAGTGGAAAAAAAAGAGAGAGACCACAGAGATGAAAAGAGAGGGAGAGAAAGAGAGAGAGAGAGAGAGAAAACATGGAGATAAATACCATGACACAGAGAGAGAGGGAGAGAGATAATGAGGAAGATGGAACAGAGGAAGGAAGATCAACAAGATGATCAGACAAAAAAAAGAGAAAGATACAGGGAGAGAGAACACTAAAGAGAAAGAATGGAGAGAGAGAGGAAGAGACAACAAGGCAGAGAGCGACAGATAGAATAATTGAGAGGAAGAGAAGTCTGTGTGTGTGTGTGTGTGTGTGTGTGTGTTGGGGCTGTTGAGAGGGAGAGCCATGGGAACGAGTGGAAACTTCCCCCGCAGGTGGGAGTGCGTCAGTGCTGAGACTTAACCTTATAAAAGTCATTAAGGGCCTGCCGGGGCCACAGGAGGGCCCAGGGTCCCATACACACACACACACACACACGTACAGAGAGAGAGAGAGAGAGAGAGAGAGAGAGAGAGAGAGAGAGAGAGAGAGAGAGAGAGAAAGACATACACACACACACACACACACAAAGACACACAGAGACACAAACACACACACACAAACTCTACCCTCACACGTGTGCAGGCACACACACACACACAAACACACACACACACACACACACACACACACACACATAGACTGAGAGACTGTGGGGATGACATATCTGATGCCGGTGCTCATTAGGTCTCATTAAAGGCTGCTCTTTTCCCGAGGCCGTTTAATCAGGGCCTCTAATCGAATCATCAGGACGCCGATTAGGCCCTTTAAGGATGAGCGGACATCCCCAGAGCACATTACAGATCTGCTCGCAATGAGCACTGAGGAGCCCGGCTGCATGGGTGAGAAGCTCCATCGATTTATGTGTCTGCATGTGTGTGTGTGTGTGTGTGTGCGTGTGTGTGTGTGTGTGTGTGTGTGCGTGTGTGTGTGCGTGTGTGTGCGTGTGTGTGTGTGTGTGTATGTGCGCGTGACTGTAGCACATTTCTGAGTGGGGTGGGTGGAATGTATGTTTTTGTGTTGTGTGTTTGTATGTGTTTGTGTTTGTGTGTGTGTGTGCTTGTGTGTGTGTGTGTGTGTGTGTGTGCGTGACTGTAGCGCAATTCTGAGTGGGGTGGGTGGAATGTATGTTTTTGTGTTGTGTGCTTGTATGTGTTTGTGTGTGTGTGTGTGTGTGTTTGTGTGTGTGTGTGTGTGTGAGAGAGAATGTGTGTGTGTGTGTGTGTGTGTGTGTGTGTGTGTGTGTGTTTGTGTGTATGTGTGTGTGTGTGTGTGTGTACGTGTGTGTGTGTGGGGGGGGGGCATGATTGCTAAAGGGACTCCTGTAATTGACAGACAATGACAATGAATGAGTGAGTGAGTGCATGTGTGAGTCAGTGAGTGAGTGGCTGTTGAGTGAGTGAGTGACAGGGTGAGTGAGTGAGTGACAGGGTGAGTGAGTGAGTGAGTGAGTGAGTGAGTGAGTAAATGAATGACTGACTGGGTGGGTGAGTGAGTGAGTGAGTGAGTGAATGAGTGAGTAAATGAATGACTGACTGGGTGAGTGAGTGAGTGAGTAAATGAATGACTGACTGGGTGAGTGAGTGAGTGAGTGAGTGACAGGGTGTGTGAGTGAGTGAGTAAATGAATGACTGACTGGGTGAGTGAGTGCACACCGTTGGATGGCTCCTTTTCTCCATGTCGACACCTATACAGTATGCATCTGATAGCTAACATGCACACTCATTGGCAAATGGAATACCTTCTGGTGTCTGCTTTACATTTCTGATAATGGAGCATATTGGATGCGACAGGCCGGCTTCCAGAGGCTCTGCAGCCCACAGCGAGACCCAGGAGGAGGCGGCCGAGGCCAGGAAAAGTCTGGGCACCTCTCCAGCTTCACCCAGAGCACTCCAGAGCAGGCCGTCCAGCACAGGACAGAGCAGGACAGTGCAGGACATCGCAGACTGGACCAGACCAGACCACACTAGACACACACCAGACCATCCTAACGCAGCACAGGCCAGCAGAGAAGGGGACCGCGGAAGGGTGGACAACCCACACTTTGTACCTAGCATGGGTCAAGTCTAGACAGCCCACAAAATCACATCCCTGAATGTCAATCACATGAAAAATCCAGGCTAAATTTGGGATTTAGAGGTAGGGTAAACAATGCTGGATTTAAAGGTAGGGTAAGCAATGCTGGATTAAAGGTAGGGCAAGCAATGCTGGATTGAATGTAGGGTAAGCAATGCTGGATTAAAGGTAGGGTAGGCAATGCTGGACTAAAGGTAGGGTAAGCAATGCTGGATGACTCCACGTCTGTTTATGTTTATGTTTATGCTTCTTAGCGCACAGTACATTATATTTACTCCAAAGACCAAACAAAACACACCAGAGAGCTAGCTCTGAAAGGTGACCCGATAAACTCCACACCGTGTTCTGTTATTGTTTTGGGAACAGGCTGCTCCCAGTTTGGTTTCCAGTTTACGGAGCCAGGGCTGTGTAAGGAGATATTGGCTAAAGGTTACAAAAAGTGTTAGAAAACCCCCTTAGCGTCACTTAGCCTCGCTTTAACGGAGGAATCGAAGGGACAAAAACAACAGGCCAAAGCGTGGGTAATCACATGGGATACTGAAGGCTCCATCGAGACCAGAGGCCGGGCCCGAGCGCCGTCGTACCTTCTTCTGCAGGACGTTGACCTTGCGCTCCTTGACGTCCAGCATGTCCTTCATGTCGCGGATCTCTCCGTTCAGCGTGCCCTTCTCCTCGGTCAGCTCCTGCAGCTGTTTGCTCTTCTTGTTCAAGAACGACTCCTTCTCCTCCAGACGCACCCGCAGAGCATCAACCTGAGACACAGAAAGAGAGCGAGAGAGAGAGAGAGAGAGAGAGAGAGAATAAAAAAACAGAGAGAATGAGAAATGAGAACAGGGGAGTATTTTTCAACAACTAAAAATTACAGCAATTTATAATCATTCACTTTACAGTAACCAGAGCTGCTTTAATTCCTTTAAAACCAAGCTTCCATTGTGCAGAGGCTCTTTTTTTTCCAGGAAAGTATCTGTCACGACAATATGCACAACACGCTCTGTGGTGTTGCCCAGCACACTGTGTTTTGTGTTGACATTCAACATGCCTCCCAGCTCCCAATATGAGCAGCTTGGGTTCGCTTTTCCAGGAATTTTCGGCACAAGTTGTTTAATCAAAAAGATGATAGCATGATACTGGTTGGATGCATTTCATTACAAAATTAAGAAGTGATAACACAAACATCTCAAACATCCTCTCTCTCTCTCTCTCTCTCTCTCTCTCTCTCTCTCTCTCTCTCTCTCCCTCTCTCTCTCTCTCTCTCTCTCAACACACAGACATGCACACGCACGCACGTACACGCATGTACACACACACACAAACACACACACACACACACACACATACACACACACACAGGCTGTTAAGCTCTTTTCTGTTACTTGAGGTCCTGTGGACTAATTGAGTTTCCAGGTTTGGTTTCCATGGTGCTGGTATTGGGTAACACACAGCGGGGTGAACCCAGATGAACTCCAAAGGTGTCAGAGAGCTCGTTATCAAGGCCCCTTAACGAGCCACCAGAGGACATAGACAAACACACAACACACACACACACACACACACACACACACACACACACACACACACACACACACACACACGCGCACTTGTGCCTGCTCAGATACACTTTACTCATAACTTCAAAAAGTGGTTGCTGACACATACACACATACACACATAGACACACTCACACACACACACACACTCACACACACACTCACACACTCACACACTCACACACACACTGGTTTAAAGAACCCACTGATGGAAGCACGTGGCACTCTGAAACGACTTCAAAGACGGACTCAGAGGGGGTCGAGCTCCGACGGGCCCCTTGCTCGCTCGCTCGCTGGCTCGCTCCGCGCCGACAAAACGAAGCGCGGAACAGAAAACACACCGCGCCGACTGAAAACCTGCCGGCCTGTCCGCCAGCATCGGCCTCCGCCTTTAATCAGCCTCGGCCTCACCCGTGTCCACCCCTGCCGTCGGTCCAATGCCCCCGCTCCCCGAGGTGGGGATTATGACTAATAGTCCTGCTGGCCTGCTGCAACTGCGCATTCTCATATAACTGATCTTGTCTTAATCTGGGCATAACGCCGCCGCCGCCGCCGCAGCATACTGTAGCTGTACTGTAAAAGACAAAAAAAAACAAACAAAAAAAAATGCGACAAGCGTAGCTAATGCGATGAGTATGCGCTGCAGCGGAGGAGGCATGTGGGGCTGTGTGTCTGCATTGCACCACTGCAGAGAGGGCGCTGGAGCAGCCCTGCATGGCAGGCGCGGGGGAACAAGTGTGTGTGTGTGTGTGTGTGTGTGTGTGTGTGTGTGTGTGTGTGTGTGTGTGTGTGTGTGTGTGTGTGTGTGTGTGTGTGTGTGAGTGTGTGTGTGTGTGTGTGTGTGTGTGTGTGTGTGAGTGTGTGTGTGTGCACGCCGTCAAGTTTGTTTGTAGTGCGGCGCTGCACGTGCTGAGGACGTGGTGAGATGCAAGTTGAGTCTTGTGTTCTGCGTGTGTGGTGTGTTGTTTTGCATGTGTGTATGTTATGGGACTGTGTGTGAGTGTGTGTGTGTGTGTGTGTGTGTGTGTGTGTGTGTGTGCCAGGAGTACAGGCAAACCCATCTACAGCAGGAAGAGAAGCCCTGTACAGTAGTACCACAGGATGGCCTGGATCTGCATGGCTGAGATGGGAAAGTATTTATCTCATATTGCTGTTCTGGCTGAAGCCCAAAGCCCTAATACTGAACATGACTATGTGGATATGTGTGTGAGGTGTATGAGGTGTGTGAGGTGTGTGTGTGTGTGTGTGTGTGTGTGAGAGAGAGAGAGAGAGAGAGAGAGAAAGAGGGGGAGAGAGAGTAAGGGAGTGAGTGAGACACAGAGAAAGTGACAGAGAGAAAATGGAACTTCATATCTCTCTCTTCTTTCACCTTTCCTCTCTATCCCTCTCCCTCTCTTCCTCTCTCTCTCTCTCCCCCTCTCTTCCTCTCTCCCTCTTTGGCAGACCACAGTGCCAGTGACACTCGTAATCCTCCATCACTTGGCACAGAGTAATTTATAAGGAATTTGTTCGGGCGCTTAGCAGGAAATCGCCGCTGTCCTACCTCGGCTAATTCATTAACCTTTGAAACGGTGCCGCTTCACAAGTAGTTCCTCTTACAAAGCAGTTACAATGTGCCTGAAACAGGATCGGATGGGTGAGCAGGAGAACCAGGAAAAGAGCCTGGAAGAGGGGGATGCAGAGAGAGGCAAGAGGGAGAGGGAGAGAGAGAGGGAGAAGAAGAAGAGAGAAAGAGAGAGAAAACAAGCAACAGTGAGAGAAGTGCACAGAGAGAAAAGCCACAACGTTCCATTTTTAAAACTCAAGCCACCGGGCCGTTTTTTTTCCTCCCTCTTTCCCAGAGACTCTTGTCGAGCGCTCGTGGCTTCGAGTCGGGCCGCGTGTGTACTTTACGAAACCCAACGAAACACAACAAATAGACTCCGCGGATCCCGAACATGATATTTAAGGGAGCCCGAAAAGAATGGCTGCATTCTGTGCCGACACATTTAGGAAAAGGGGAGCGATCTTCCACCCAGAGAGAGAGAGAGAGAGAGAGAGAGAGAGAGAGAGACAGAGAGAGAGAGAAAGGGAATGAGAGAGAGAGAGAGCATGATTGAGCTCCACCACTGCCGCCGCTTGCCAGTATAAACCCCAGTAGCGAGAGGCTCTGCTGGGGAGCGGGTCAAGAAGGTCCGCGGGTAGCGGTGACGGTGGTTGGTGTGTGTGTGTGTGTGGGTGTGTGTGTGTGTGTGTGAGTGTGTGTCCTGTCTGCCAGCTGCGCTCTCCACCCTCACCCTCCGTCAACACACGCAGGAAACGGCGGGGACATGAAAGGGAGGAGAGGAGGGCCGCAGGAAACCAGATACAGGCCACACCGGCCAGCCCACGGCACTCTGCTACCCCTGCATGAGAACGTCTGTGTGTGTGTGTGTGTGTGTGTGTGTGTGTGTGTGTAAAAGAGAGAGAGAGGGGTCAGGATGACAGGTAGGGATTCTTTCACTGTGTGCATATACTCATGTGTATGAATGGAGAGACTAAAAGAGATCTGTACACCGAGCATTACTTGAATTTCCCCTTGGGGATCAATAAAGTATCTATCTATCTATCTATCTACTGGTAGATATCCCCTGTGTGTGTGTGTGTGTGTGTGTTTGAGGAGGTGGAGGCAGAAATAGATGTGTGCAATGAGGTGGACAGGTACTGAACTTTGTGTGTGTGTGTGTGTGTGTGTGTGTGTGTGTGTGTGTGTGTGTGTGTGTGTGTGTGTGTGTGTGTGTGTGTGTGTGTGTGTGTGTACAGTTTACAGAGTACAGGTTTGAGTTTTCATCAGTGTCTGGCTATAGATCCAACCCACAGGACCCCCCCCCCCCTCTCTCTCTCAGGCATGTACCGCATATCTGAAGCTCCCTCATAAATACTACATGAAGCCTCTCTCTCTCTCTCTCTCTCTCTCTCTCTCTCTCTCTGTCTTTCAAACATACAGTACACACACTCCTAAACACACACGCACAGGAAGAAAGAGAGTAAGACGAGAGAGAGAGAGACAGAGAGAGAGAGAAAGAGAGACAGAGAGAGAGAGAAAGAGAAAGAGAGACAGATAGAGGGATGAGCTCATGTGTTTGCCTGAGAGAGGCACAGCACTGAGAAAGAGCAGCCTCTTCTGCTGCGTCTCTGCTCGGGTAAACATGGCTGCTCTTTCTCAAACTCCGCAGGCCCAATTCAGGAACAATCTTTAATCCCATTACTCCCAAATATAATTATGAGATCATGTCATGGGATTATGAGGGAAACGGCTGCTGCACATGCCGTGTGTGTGTGTGTGTGTATGTGTATGGCTGTGTGTGTGTGTGTGTCTGTGTACTGTATGTGTGTGAGCGTGTGTGTGTGTGCGTGTGTGTGTGGGTGTCTGTGTGCACGCACGTCTCTGGTGTTTGTGTTCCATGATGAATATGTGTTGTGATTTGTGAATGGTATGAACATGTTGGTGTGCGCTCCACAACAAACTAATTCCCAGAAAGAGAATCAATGCGAGTTCATCAGAGTCCAGGTGTCTCTGCATCGCTCTCTGAATCACTCACTCACTCACAGACAGACACACACACACACACAGACACACACACACACAGCCTGTCCGTGGATGCTTACTAATTGCATCCCGAGGTGTGTACTGGGAGCAGACAGTGGAGCAGCGGTGGGTTGACGTTGGGCGGAGGCCCACATTCTCAACGCCGCGCTGCCCTCAGACAATAGGCAAAACAGAGCAGGGGCTGTCTCCGCGGCAACCAGGGACCCATTCGCCCTGATCTATCGCTCGCTGGGCGACACATTCTTTTTTGCAATTAAGCCGTGCCATTTGGATCACTTTCCCTTTCCTTTTCTCTTTCCTTCTCTGTCTCTCTCTTTCTCTCTCTCTCTCTCTCTCTCGCTCTCTGTGTCTCTCATTCTCTCTATGGCCCCTCACTCAGGGGAGAGAACATGCACTGAGGTGTGCCTGAATGTGCAGACACACACATTCATACACACACATACACATACACATACACACACACACACATTTATACACACACATACACACACACACACATACACACACACACACACACACACAGAAATGCAGCAACATTCAAGAATACAACCACATCCAGTGCATGCACACACACACACACACACACACTCGCGTGCTACACAGTCACAGTCACACACACACACACACACACACACACACTCACACACATGTGCGCTGCACACACAGACACACAGACAGACACACTCACATAAACACATCTCCACCGCTTAGGCTTTCCAGCCTTTCACTCAACACCACATCATTTGCAAAAGTCCTTGATACATTTTCAAGATCTTGCGGTTGCAATACTATTAATTCTTAGCCAAGATATTAAGCATGTTGTTTTTTTCTCTTTTTTCCCTCTCCTCCCCTCTCCTCCCCTCGTTCAACCCCCCCTCCTATCCCCCCCGTCTCCCTGCGACCTCTCCTCCCCATCCCTCCGCATTCAGAACTCTCCTCACAGCCAAATCGCGGCCCGATCTTTGGACCGGGAGGGGGTTTCGGCGAAACTCAGCATCTGCTTCTCCTCCCAGCTCTCCTCCTCCTCACTTTCTCTCCCTCTCTCCTTCTCTCTCTCTCTCTCCTCCCTCGCTCCGGTTTCAGAACAGAACAGAACAGACCAGCGTCTCTTGATGCCTACAAAAACCAACAGTCTCCACTCGTAGGCAGCAGGTACATCTGAGATGGAGTGAACAGACCACAGACAGAGAGAAAGAGAGAAAGAGAGAGGGAGAGAGACAGATGCACAGAAGAGAGTGAATGTGTTTTATGTATGTATGGGAGATGGGAAAGAAACAGAGAGAGAGAAACAGAGAGAGAGAAAGAGAGAGAGAAGGCCTCTGGGGACACACCTCCTCCTCTGCTGTCAACCACTAATCCATGTGGTCCCTGGACTCTCATGTACAGTACTCTACTGCAATGTGCAGTAACAGTATCTGTTAAGAGTCCCTAATAAAGACCTCTTGAAAGTTGACAACAAGAAGCCCAAGCACGTCTGAATTACCTCTGACGCTTTCCACAGGGCTTCAGAACCCAACCTGAACCCTCCAGATGTCAATCAAGCCGCTCATCCCTCATTGGCCTGCGGCGCAAATATGCTGTTGATTTGATAGCTGTGATAAGCTTCTGCACTGATGATGTATGTTGTGACTGTGCGCATGGAAGTTATATTAATGAGCATGCAAAACAAAACCGCCGTACGAGATCCGTCAAATCTCCGGGACATTTTTTTTTTTTTTTTTTTCAGACATGGTATGTAAGAGGCGCGCTGCCAAACTGCTCCGGCTTGTGGAGGTTTCTCCTGTTTTGCTAACCGAATTTTCAGAGGGCCTTTTTTTTTTCTAAGATTGCGTGACGATGCAGAGAAATATCCATCTCCCCTTCTCCCCCATCTGCGCTGCCTGGCTCTGGGCCCACAGGCTGGAGAATGGCATAAGGCACTCATTAAAACACATTTATTGGAGTGTATTTGCTGTGAAATTAATCATTCAATTTGCGTCGCAATATTTCAGTAATTATTGTTTATATCGCCATTAATAACCTGGTGCTGGGTTGTCTCAGTGCGAAGGGACCGCGAACAGAAATAGACTTTAAACTGCCGCAGATGGAGCCCGTGGTGGAGGTTATTATTTAAATAAAGTTGCGGGCGTTTGAAGTGGTCGACGTCTTGCGTTCACATGTCCGCCTGGTCTTCATCAAGGAGCAGGGAGGACGTCCAAGGGGCCTGACCCTTGCGGTCAGGAGAATTTTAATGTGAAATTTGCATTAATGTAAAGACTGCATGTGCAATTTGCATTTTGTGCCAAGTGGGCTAATAATGGCTCTATGGTGAATCAACAGTGTTCTTGCGATGACCTCGAACAGGTATGACAAGGTCATAGTGAAATCTATGCACTCTAACTAAGTGATTTAGGCGTGGAAATCTGGAACTGTGTGCAGAAATTCCTTCAGCCTAGTGACCATACTAAGACATACTAAGATTTCTAAGACATACTGTATGCATCCAACAGCCACTGAAATGCAGACGGATTTGCAAATGTCTCACATGTGTGATTGTCTTAGGATGAGTTTAGGTTTAGCTTTAGGTTAGTCCTGGACAGATCACATGACATGGATGTCACTGACTACCAGATGGAGCTTCAGTGATTTGACTACTTAAAGGTGAACTATGCAAGCTTTTCTTAACTAATCAGCTTCAGAGTCACTGGAATCGTTATTTGACTTATTTCGGGTTGAATGATGGCTCGCTTCCCCCTAGCACCTCTGAGCGGAAAAACCACGCATGCAAGTTTCACTGACAAAGAGAAAGTCTCCAGCCTCGCGATCATGCTCATGAAAAGGCAGACTGACCGATTGGGGAGCTGTAGGGGAAGCTCTGCAGAGAAATCTGCAAGCGTAAAACGAGCGAAAAAAGAAAAGCAAAAGCAAAACCGGCGATGAAATCGGCAAACCTGCATACAGTAGTTTCCTTTAGGACTGATTTGAACTTAAAGCATTTTTGCTCTGCCTACTTGGCAAAAACAAAAAAGGCCTGCAACATACACAGGGCCCTAGTCTCCACTTCTCCTCTTACTGAGGCTATACCGTCTTCAGCCTGCGGGACATCTAATGCATTCTCACTAGGAAACCACCACTCACAATAAGTGGCAGTAACATTATCTATAAGTGACAACATCCTCTCTTTCCCCATCTCTTCCTTCCTCACTTTCCCTCTCTCTTTATCTCTTTAGATCTCTCTCTCTCTCTCTCTCTCTCTCTCTCTCTCTATCTCTCTCTCTCTCCCAGTCAAAGAACAGAAGTCCAGACCCCTGTGCAGCAGGCCCTCGGCCCGTGGCAGATGACCATCCCGCTGGGGCCCCTGGCAGGCTCTCCCCACCTGCCAGAGCAGCTGGAGGAAGAGAGAACCTCCACAGGGGGAACCTCAGAGCAGCTATAGGACCAGGGGGACCCAGCACACTCCACTCTGGGGGAGCGGCCTTTGAGCCGCTGGCCGAGAGGAGGGAAATGTCCACTAAGGGGATCTCGGAGTGAGATCAGCGCGGCCGGACATCATACCTCCAGCGTCCTGATAGAGGATGAGTGCTGAGGAGTTGAGTGCTGGAACAGTGAGACTAGGGATGGAGGGAGCGAGGGAGGAAGGGAGGGAGGGAGGGAGGGAAGGAGAAAATGAGACAGAGATAGAGAAGAAGAATGGAAAACAAGACAGAGGGTT
>NC_085000.1:28495832-28513332 GCF_963854185.1 Sardina pilchardus | reverse complement strand
ACATATTAGACATATATGGACATTTTTGCAACTGCCAAGCAGTTGAAACGTACAAGCACACACACACACACACACACACACACACACACACACACACACACACACACACACACACACACACACACACACACACACACACACACACACACACACACACACACACACACACACACACACACACACACTCACACACACGCTATAGAATCGGATTCAGGCTTCACACTGCAAGACACAGCAAGAAAGAACAGACACTCACACACACACACACACACACACACACTTACACACACGCTATAGAATCGGATTCAGGCTTCACACTGCAAGACACAGCAAGAAAGAACAGGCCGTAAGTGATCAGTAAGAAGCGCAGAGCGCCAAGATGGGAAAACAGCAAAAGACGGCGCAAGTGAAGGGAGTGAGTTTGCGGATTGTCGAGACACCGGGCGAGGGGTCATCCTGACACAAATGTGCTGGGAAAGCTAACCGGCTCCCACATCTCTGCCTGGTCCCGTCTCTCCACTGTAAAACACCTCAGCCCCTCAGCGCAGCTTAACATAAAGTCTTGATCAGCAGTCTCTGGGCCGTATATCAATGCGGGGATGCTAGCTCTGTAATGATGGATTAGAGGAGGCTGGGGAGTTGTGTGAGAGAGCGTGGATCGGGAGGCGCATCTTTGTTGGAGTTGGGGGGGGTGGTGGTGGTGGTGGTGGTGCGGGTATGATGGCTGCCTTCTTGTTGGCCAAGCTGACAGCTCGTGGTCTGTAAAAAAGCATGTGTCAGCGTAGAGGGGAGCGAAGCTATCAGCAACCACAGTACGTCCAGTCCAGTCCAGTGAGAACCACTACCCCCCCCCCCCCCCCTCTCCCCCTCTCTTTCTCTGTGTGTGTCATACTTGGTGTACCTCTCGGTTCCGCTATCAATCAGCCCTGCGAAGTGTGTGGTTGGATGGAGAGACAAGGGAGGAAAAGAGGAGAGAAGCGAAAAAACCAAAAGGAAATTGATTGAGAGTCTTGGTTTCTTTTTTCTTCTTCTTCTTTTCTTTCTGTCGTCTCCAGCTTTAATAGTTGTTGTTTTCTTTCATCTTTTTTTTTTTAGTTGCTTTGCTGCAATGTTATGCGCACCAGATTGTCATCTCCTTTCCGCTGCCAAGAAATGCGAAAAAGTCGATTCTGAGGGAGATTTCCGTTATTGTGGCGCTGCACAAAGAGAGAACACGTCATGACATCAGCATTCCGACAGCGAGAAAGCGAGGGAGGATATAGGATGGAGAGGGAGAGATGGAGAGAGAGAGAGAGAGAGAGAGAGAGAGATGGAGGGAGGGGTGTAAGCGGAACGATTACAGAGACTACAAGAGATGGAGGGAAGAAAGGGGAAAAATGCAGTGAAAGAAGAGAGGCGCGTTAGGGGAGAGTAATAACAGGCGAGACAAAAGAGAGGGGGAGAGTGACAGTGACGCGCGAGGAGAGGAAGAAGGAGGAGATAGGGTGTAAAGAGAGGAAAGGGAGAGAGGGAATATCAGAGGAGAAAAAAGAAAGAGAGAGAGATGGAGGGAAGGAGGGAGAGAGAGGTGAGGAATGGTAAGTGGGGGGTACTTTTGATTGATCTGATATCCGCTGTTGCTGGGGGAGCAGGAATGTGGAGTCTAGCGAACGTGTGGTCGCCCGGGCGGACCTCAGGGTATAGGGGGGCCTACACTTATCCTAAAACACAGAGAACACAAAGACACACACACACACACACACACACACACACACACACACACACACACATACACACACACACACACACACACACACACACACACACACACACACACACACACACACACACACACACACACACACACACACACACACACAAGAGTGTGTGACTTTCTGGTGATTCACAATGGCCCTCAAGGGGGCCTTGGGATAATATTATTTTATAGGCACTGTTTTCTCAACATAGTTTTGGATTTCACACAAAAGTAGGGAAGGAAGAGAGAGCAAGAGGCATTTATACTGGACCGAGACGGCTTAACCGCTGGATACTACTGTTCCATGTTCCTGCCCCTAGAGAAGAGCACATAGACTAACAACAAATAGCTGCTTGACCAGCAACCACCAGCCCGCTCGACAACACTGACATTTGGTGCTTTTGCATGGTGAGAGACGATTATATTTAACAAGTTTCTCCGTAAATGACTTCAAATCTAGCTGATCGTTGATTATTCCCTGGTATCTGTAAGGACAGAAGGGGCTACTGAGGCTTAGCACGGAAGCGAGGGACAGGGAAAGAGCCGGAAGCTCAGTCCGAGACATCTGCAGTTTTCATCCTGGACAGGGGAAGAGGGCACTGTAATCGAGTTTGTCCATCTGTTCGTGTGTGTGTCCACTCACTTACTTACTATGAACTTCAGAAGTACTGGTCAGATGTATTTCAGATTTTGATTCAAGCCAGAGGGTTACCATATCCCCCCCTTCTCCTACATCCTGTGGTCATCCGGATCTGGACCAGAATGCAGATGCTGGAATTTGGTTTCAGTCTGGTTAATATTCTCTGTGTGTGTGTGTGTGTGTGTGTGTGTGTGTGTGTGCAATATTCAGCAATCACTTGACCACCTTTCTTTTTCCAATGTTTCACTGAGCTTGATTAATGTGTTATTGGCAGCTTGCTTTCAGCTGCCGCACTTTCAGCACGGGCTACTGTTGATGAAGGACCACAGGCCAGCTGGGGGAACTCAAAGGGTAAGACGTCAAAATAATGGTTCTACATCATTTATGTTGCTCTCCTCAGGATCTTCTCATAGCGGCCATTAGACGTCCAGCGAGGAAGACACGCAGCGTGCGGTAAATGTGTTTGCAAACGTTAGCCTCCATTAAGGGACCGTTGGGAGCATCTATGACTGAAATACAACTACAGCACATCAGCGGTGACCCAAGAGCTGTAAATACAGCATCCACTGACACACACACACACACACACACATATATCGCCCCCCTGACCTCTCACACCACTGACCTCCTTTCCCTCAGCACTCCCGCGGCGTGACCCATATCTGGGGTCGCACACGCTTTCAAAGGTGACGTGTCGGGCTTCCTCCCAGAGGACAGAGCGAAAGCTGACCCCGTGTCTCTTTCTCTCATGTATGAAGTATGAAGTGACCGCCCCCCCAACCCCCCCAACCCCCCCAAAAAAATCCTTTTCTCCCACAGTTAGGGGTGGTGGGTTTGAAGGGGCTCGGGTGATGTACTGTGTGGGATTATGGCACCCGAAGCTGGTGCTGATCAAAAGGCCATTGTGAGCAGCTAGAAACAGGAGAAACCAGGGCCCTGGCTCAGCTTATCAGCATCCTCCCCATTCATCACACACACACACACACACACACACACACACAAAGAGCTCGGGCCCACAGACCAAAGCACTGACAGAGAGGTGACGTACATGATTCCGTCTGGGTTGAATGTTTTCAAGTGAGCCTGCATGTGTGTGTGTGTGTGGGGGGGGGTGTTAGTGTACATGTGTGGGTATGCCTGTATGTGTCTCTGTGATGTTCAGCCCACTGTCTGCAAACACATGGTCTAATCTAAACCTCTCTGATTGTGCTAAGAGAGACAGATGTGTTCAGTGCACACATATGCTATCTGCATGTTTCATTGTTCAGGCATCCAGGTTCAAAAATACAGGTGTGTGTGTGTGTGTGCGTGTGTGTGTATGAGTACAGTATGTATACGTGTGTATGCCTGGGCACATGAACTCCATTGTACATGAATCAAACCCAGGTGATGACACAGGCGGTCGGGCTCAAGATGCATATCGCTGAGACACACACACACACACACACACACACACACACACACACACACACACACACACACACACACACACACACACACACACACACACACACACACACACACACACACACACACACACACACACACACACACACACACACACACACACACACACACACACACACACACACACACACACACACACACACACACATTTTCCAGGTCTGTCAGTGACCTTTGAAAAGCCCCTGTCATGAAAAAAAAAACGCGTCCTTTTATGAGGGCATCAAGGGCCCGTCCAAAAGCCCTGACAAATGGGGGGCACAGGGACGGCACCGAGACGGCCGGTAATGGGTGGAACGCCAGGAGGGCGAGGGAGGAGAGGAAGAGGACGCAGAGGGGGATGAGGTGGACGAGGGGGGAAGGGGGGGGGGGGGGGGGGGGACAGTGGCCACTGGTTTGGGTCCGCCGGGCCGAGGAGAGGCTTTATGAAACCCGAGTCGGGCCCGGTTATAAATAAATCACCCCTGTCGCCTGTACATTTATGAATAAATCAGACTCCCCGTGCACACACATCAATAAATCATGGGGGCCGATCAGGCAGCTGAAAGGGGAGACAGTCTATGTGTGTGTTTTTGTGTGTGTGTGTGTGTGTGTGTGTGTTGTTGTTCTCTCTGTGTGTGTGTGTGTGTGTGTGAGTTGGCATATGAACGTTCCGGCATTTCCTGCGCCCGCGCAACAAAAGGTCGTCGCTGAGGAAACGCTGACACCGGACACCCGAAGCGCTCGCGTAAACCGACCTGCTGCTATCATTTCATTTCATCTGCTCATTCATCCATACATCGGCCAAGCCATCCCTCGCTTCCACGGCCCGCTTTGTTTGCGCATCCAACGGGATGGAGGGACAGAGAGGAGGAGAGATAGAGAGAGAGAGAGAGAGAGATGGAGAGAGAGAGGACAGGAGGAGGGGTGGTTTCAGTGAAGTCTGAGGTAGAAGTTGTCTCCCTTCCCCATGATCCTCTGTGGGGGAGAGAGCGGGGAGCGCTAACTACCTTGCTCTTCATGAACTTGGAGTGGCTTTTGTAGACCTCCACCTGCTTGAGGTCATCCTCGCGCTCGGCCCCGTCCGTGTGGAGCAGGCCGTTGGTCTTCATCATCTGGATGTCATCCTCCAGGTCGCGGATGTTGCGCTCCAGGGAGGCGATCTTGGTGTCCTGTGCGGGGGAGGTGGAGGGGAGGTGGGGAAAGGGGGGGGGGGGGGGTTAGGGCAGGAAGGAGGGAGAGGCGGTGTGTGTGGGGGGTTGGGGGGGTGATGTCAAGGGTAGGTGGAGGTGTAAGGGAGTGGGGGTCAGGGAGTAAGGGAGTAAGGAGTAGGGAGTAAGGAGTGAGTACGAACCAGGAAGCGAGCGGCGAGACAGCAGTAGAACACACGCCAAAGAACGGGAAAAAAAGAGCACGAAAAAAGGACGTCATCCCAGAAAAAGCAGCCTTCCGAAGGCGGACGAGGAGGAGGAGGAGGAGGCGCTCCTGGCAACATGCAGACACGGCAGCCCGCGACGGAGACGGAAACAAACTGATAGGCACACCAAACGAACGAAAGAAAGGAAGCGGAGAGAAAAGTCGAGATGTTAGACAGACACGCCGCAGATGGCAAGCTGACAGAAGCGGACAGTTAGCGCGTGTTAGCAGGATTAGTTGGAGCAGCTCGACAAAGACAGACAAGCAGTTAGAGAGAAGTTAGAGAAAGTAAAAAAGAGAGTTAAAAGAAAATGCCCAAAGCTGAGAAGGGGCCTGTAAAACTGCAGTGCTGAGCACAAGAGAGCACGCAAACCAGAGGCAACTCTCAGGTCAAGTCAAAAAGACTCGCACAACAGCAGACAAGCCACACAAAAACCCAACTGCGCAGAAGTCGCCCAGACGCTAGCAACGAGGCCCCTGATTGAATGTTACCCTTCTCTCAGGATTACATTTGTCATAATTCTGCCATCGACTCCCCCATTAATGGTTTAGGTAATAACAAAATACTACTAAATAAACCATAAAAGTTTATAAAGATTACTATTTAATGTAAAGTATTTGCCCACTCATCTTTATGGTAATAGTGTGGGGACCGTAAAGCCCTATTAGGCCTGTCTGGGGTGGGTATCTGGCTTAAGATCAGACAGCGGCCAGGTTTCTGTAGATCCATTTCCTTTGACATAATTCTATTCTGCCGTCACTGTGTTCGCCAGTGTCACCATAGCGATCGCCACGGATATTACCGTGGCCAGAGTCTGAGAGGGAGGGCTGGGGCCATAACTGCCAGTCACCACACCCGACTGCTGATTAGGAGGAATTATGGGATGCGTGGAGGGAGAGGACAGCCGAGTGGCTAATGGCTAACCACGGGCATTGCAGACTGGTTGCATGGATTAGTAACCAATGGTTACAATTATTTTTCAAGTGGAATCTTTTTTTTGTGTTGTTTTTTTTCTGTCTTTTTTTGGCTCTTTGGTTAAGAGCCCAATGTCAGTAATCCTATTCCAATGAGTTTTTCTATATGTATCCGTAACGTAACCATGGCACCCTGGAAATGACTGGCATATGCATATGCCTCCTGTGCGCATTTAGATACACAGAATTAGACGTATGTAAAAATGAGTGACTCCAAAGAAAATGCAAGTGTAATTGAATAAATGGAAGCAGATTTTATGATGCCATCAGAGCAAAACCACAGACTAGGGAAGAGATAGAGAGAGAGAGAGAGAGAGAGAGAGAGAGAGAGAGAGAGAGAGAGAGAGAGAGGGAGAGAGAAGAAAGAGGAAAGTAAAACCTAACCCCAAAGGTTGTTCTATAAGAAAAACTACACCCCACAACGAGCCCACATCCCTCCATATATAAACTGTGCCATCACTGATCCTCCATCACTAGGCCTCCTAGACCATTCAAGGCATCATCATGTATGTCAAAGGAGAACTACGTCGTGTACATAACCTTCCTCCGCACACTTATTTTCAATCATTTCCTCATCACTATGCGCAATACCATCTATACCACAATTTGCTAAGCATTTCTCGGCAAATGAGCAGGAATTCAGGCTTTCTCAGCAAAGCCACCCGTTCGAGATTATAACTGTCTGCAAATATGCCACAATGTCTCCATCTTGATTGCCAAAGTATCTGACTCCATGTCAAGATCCTTTCAACAAGCAGAACATTTGGAAGCAAGACCAGGGTCATAAAAATGAGCATTTTCACTTGGGAATGCTATTTTCTTATTTTTCATCTGACAACGACTTGACATGTGCTTATCAACAGAAGAAAAGCCATTGCTAACAATAGAACAAAAAGTAAACACTAAATTGCAATTTATATTTCAATTTGTATTCTTCAGCAGACACTAATAACGCTAACCTTTGAACGCCATGATAGATGGGGACCAGCATTCTAAGTCTTTGAAAATAATTATACACCACAGAAAATGATTACGCACTACTTTCTTTCCGTCCCAGAACCGTATTGTGCATTGCTGTCCGTCAGTTAGAACACATGCATACACACGGTGTTGTCTGTTATCGCTGTCCAACAAACTTGGCCTGGTGCAATTCTGCATTGGTCACTCTCCAAACTCCATTAAGAGCCATTAAACATCCACGTCTGACCACACAAGAGCGGATGACGCTCTTTGAAGCACACATGGTATCGAGCACAAACACAAGAGAACAGCGCCATCAGCACAGCCACGCGTCTCACATATCCGCAACAGGAAGTGCTCGGCCGAACGGTCGGCAACGCAGCCCTGACACGCGAGCACGCGACGCGGAGCGCGCCGGCTAGCGCTGACGACGCGCGGGAGACGCCCCACGACTCGGTGACCTTGCGGAGCGCGGGGCGGCGTCAGCGTTCAGGTGCTGAGTCAGGAGGAGGAAGAGAGAACCCCATTAGCATGGAACACTAGCAGCAGCAGGGCAGAGCGTGAGCGTGCATTCTGATAGGCACAGCGCAGGGTTACAGAAGAGATACAGTACAGTACGTTCAGATAGCCTGCAGTCACAGGCAGAGAGGAGGACGGAGGGTCTACAGAGCATGGCAGAGTTGAGAAAGTGTGTGTGTGTGTGTGTGTGTGTGTGTGTGTGTGTGTGTGAGAGAGTTTGTGTGTACTGTACCTGCCATATAACATCTGGGTCAAAACAGAACGGTGGTGAGGTGTTCTGCAAAAATTGCACAACACACAGTTCAGCATTCACAGGCATGTTAGACACAGAGCCACAAAAACACACACACACACGCATACACACACATAACAGGAATATTAGTGTGTCTACAAACAGTGCACAGCACAGCAGTGAGTTTCTGTGACACACAATACAAAATAAGTTTAGTTAAGGTGAGTTAGTAACTTCACACTTAGTTAGACAAGTTACAAAACTGAACCGCACAGACTTAAAGAGTTGGTGTGTTTTCAAAATAAGTGACGAATAAGCTAAATTCTTTTGAGGTTTGTAAATCAGAATCTTCTAGATCTGCCTTTTATAAAAAATATTTTGTGACTGAAAGTCTGTCTGTTGCGCCTGGATGATTTTAAGAATGCATTCAGATCTCTCTCTATTATCTCTCTATTATCTCTCTCTCTCTCTCTCTCTCTCTCTCTCTCTCTCTCTCTCTTTCTCTCTCTCTCTTTCTCTATCTCTCCCTCACTCACACACACACACACAGCATGAAATATCATAGCCTCACACGAGAACTTCCAACACACAGCGTACAACTTCTTCAAGCTGTTGCCATGGATACTAGACCCCTACACCATGAATCTCATCTGTTTGTTTGCGTTGCATGTTCAGCAAAGGAGAAAAGCATTCTATTAAAATTTTATGATGTATTAATGTCTCTAGAGAATTGTATGGATGTGGTGTGTGTTTAACAGTGACAGTTCTTGCTTAAAGTCTCTGCCCTACATTTGTTTCTCAACAGGCGCAACAGGACCAGAAGCTGAGCTGCCATTTGAAAAACTCAACTGGAGCAAGCAAACACTGTGGCGTTTGTTTTGAAACTTTATCTTCAGTCATACTCAGGAGATAGCTTACTGACCTGGGATGAGAACGAGCAATAAGTAGAAGTTAAACATATAATTTAGTGGAATCTCATAGAAAGCCTTCATTGTACTGTACGTTTTCAGCAATAATGTCATGTTCGTCTTTCTGATTTCAAGCCACTGTGTGTGTATGTGAGGCAGAGACAGAAGAGAGAGAGAGAGAGAGAAAGAGAGAGAGGGAGAGAGAGAGTGTGTCTTTAAGTATGCTTGCATAGAGTAAAATCAGACAGATGGTGTATGCTGGCATTTTTGTGACTGTGTGTGTGTGTGTGTGTGTGTGTGTGTGTGTGTGTCAAGTCGACTGCATTTTTCACAGCTCTCTCTGACATCAAAGGCCAGTGCGGAGAGTGAAAGCTTCCATATGTGGCATTTGAAACAAATTGAATAAGTGTTCTCTCTTTAAGTGGACCAATATGCTCTCTTCCTGATAGCGCCCCTGCAGTCTCCACACAGATGGAGCCCACCAGACAATCTACTGCATTTCCATAGAGCCCACCTGGAGCATGGCCACAAGCACACACACACACACACACACACACACACACACACACACACACACACACACACACACACACACACACACACACACACACACACACACACGAGAACTCAGAACTATGCTATCTGCTCGGGTCGCCATGGTTACAGAGATCCACTGTTCTGTTCTCATAGGAAAAGGACTTTATATCTTTCTGGATGTACTCCTAGATGAACTTTTGGGAATGGGAATGTGGGGAAATGAGCCGGACTAGAAAAGAGCCAGTTTAATACCAGCTTTTCCCAGTAGGGAGGATACTTTTAAAGTGTTCACTTATTTTTGGTCTGCCATAAGAGGGTCAATGATATGGAACTGTGTCAGCCGCGTCTAGTTCGCCATGTTGGCTCCACCAGCCGCTGCAGACGCCAGGTGCAGGCGCCCGTCCGATTCACAAACTCGCAGGCATCACTAATGCACAAGTGGAAACTGCAGGAAACTGATCTGACCTCAGTTACTGCGGAGCACCCATTCACAACTGGTCTCCAAGATGGCCGCCCACAATCGACCCAGATAACAGCCCCTTTCATCTCGAGACTAAAACATTTTCTACTGGAGCCATTTCAAGGCCCTTTGATGTTCTTCAGCTGTTAGCACTCCACACAGAGCTAGTACAAAAGCCCTCCTCTCCCTCTATGAGAACCATAAGGGATCAAATAAATGGCTACGCCTCGGTGAGCACATCAGCCTTGGTAACGGGGGCAAGCTTGTGAAATCAATGCGGTTACAAAGATCATTCCAGAATCCTCAAAAGCTACATCGGTTGGCGCAAACAATGAACCTGATAACAAATCCATCCCTACGTCAAAACCACATAGGTTTTTTTTAGCCCCAAATGGAGGTAGATCGTCTTCAGGAACATTCTCAAAAACACTGGCCCTGCACTGCTGCCACTGTTCCCAGATCAACTTCCTTTCTCTACACCTTATCCCTCTGCCAAAGCTACTCTGGCCACCGCTTCACCTGAGCTGAAGTCAGATATCCAACAGTGTCTCCGGCACGTTATGTTACACTTTTAGGTGAGGCCGCACTTCTATCCCAGTATCTGATCCTAAATCAGGTTGTCTGGCCTCTTCTGAAGTATCTGAATGCAGTGTCGTGTGGTGTGGGGTGTGGGTAGAGTGTGATACGGTGGGGTGTGGTGTGGTGTGGTGTGGTGTGGTGTGTTGTGGTGTGGTGTGGTGTGCTGTGGTGTGGTGTGGTGTGGTGGTGTGGTGTGGTGGTGTGGTGTGGTGTGTTGTGGTGTGGTGTGGTGTGCTGTGGTGTGGTGTGCTGCGGTGTGCTGTGTTGTGGTGTGGTGTGGTGTGGTGTGGTGTGGTGTGGTGTGGTGTGGTGTGGTGTGTTGTGGTGTGGTGGTGTGGTGGTGTGGTGTGGTGTGCTGTGGTGTGGTGTGGTGTGGTGGGGTGGGGTGGGGTGTGGTGTGGTGTGGTGTGGTGTGGTGTGGAGTTGTGTGGGGTGGAGTTGTGTGGGGTGTGGTGTGGGGTGTGGTGTGGGGCGTGGTGTGGGGTGTGGTGTGGGGTGTGGTGTGGGGTGTGGTGTGGGGTGTGGTGTGGGGCGTGGTGTGGTGGCGGAGCATGTGAGTCCGTACCTTCATGTCGATGACGGTCTGCAGGGCCTTGGTCTTGGTGGGGTCCGCTTGCAGCTGGTTCCGGCGGTGCAGCTCCTGTGGAGGGACCCGGTAGAAGTAAGCCTGGCGACTCATCATGTTTGCACACCAGAAGGCTGAGGATACTTCCTCTCTGTACTTTACTGTCTGTCTGTCTATCTATCTATCTATCTATCCTGTCCTATCTACAGTGACAGTACCTAAGTACATGTGCTCTCTCTCTATTTCTCTCTCTCTCTGTCTGTCTGTGTCTCTCTCTCTCTCTCTCTCTCTAAGAACAGTCCTTTTAGAACTGCTATTTTTGTCTATCTTCTGGTCTATATTTCCTTGCTAAATCCCTTTCTCCCTCTCTCCCTCTCTCTCTCTCTCTCTCTCCCTCTCTCTCTCCCTGTGAACTGAGCGTGTCCTGACGTCGGTGTCTCCGTGTTCGTCTATCTCAGAATTAATCTGCCTCCATCTGCGTCTGTTCTGTTCACCTCTCCCCTGAGTCGCTCTGTCACTCTCTTTCCCACACTATATCCTCCCTTTTGTTGCACTGTGCCTATATTCTCTCCATCCTTGCAGACCTCCACGCGCACTCGTTTATCGCTCTGTGTCTTCTCTTCCCTCACTCCGCTCTCCTATCTCCCTGCAGCTCTACAGTGATGCTGCTCTGCATCTTTCCCCGCTATCTAGTGCTCAAGATTCCCTACGCCTGCAGTCTCTCTCTCTCTCTCTCTTTCCCTCTCCCTCTCTCTTTCTCACTCCCTCTCTCTTATCGTATATGTATCTATTTTCACGTTCCCTCTCTCCCTCTCTCCCCCTCTCTGTCTAGTTTCCCTCTTCAGTAGTTGTTGCTGGGAGGTGGTTAAGCTTTTGATCGTTGCTGACGGAGCTAAAAGAAGAGGCAGCTACAGGTGCATCTCTCCCTCTCTCCCTCTTTCTCTCTCTTTCTTGTCCTTGCTCTCTCTTCCACTCACTCACACTCTTTATCTTCCTCTCCTCTCTCTCTCTCTCTCTCTCTCTCTCTCTCTCTCTCTCTCTCGCTCTCTCTCTCTCTCTCTCTCTCTCTCTCTCTCTCTCTCTCTCTCTCTCTCTATCTCTCTCTCTCTCTCTGTTCTCCTGCTTCTGCTCTCCTTAATAAAGGCTGCTGAAGCTTCTGCTGCTGCTGCTGCTGCTGCTGCTGCTGCTGCCACTGTGCTCGCGCTCACGCAACACAACACATACTGCTGGCACATGCGCTATCAGCAAGCCTCTATCAATAATTAATGGCAACAGACTCCCTCTCTAACACACACACACACAGCGGTACACACACACACACATATGCTGAGGGAGGGTAATAAGACACTTCTTAGCGCTGCAGAACTCCTTTTTAAAATCTGTCTCTCTTTCTGCTCACATGGTGACTGGCCAGGGGACAGCCTGAGAGAGAGAGCGAGCGAGCGAGGGAGGAAGCGAGCGAGGCGAGGGGAAGTGAAGGGAAGAGGGAAAAAAAGCTATTAAAAGGACAAACGAGAGGCAGCGAAATTGCGTTTCATCGATTTGGAACGGGCCTGGACAGGGCGACGCGGATATCCATAACGCCGCAACGAGCCCACCCCCCCGGCTCGCGCAGTCCCCATGTGTGTAACGGACAGAGAGAGGAGGGAGAACAACAACGTGACGGAGCAGAAATAAAAACCCTCACAATGCAGCGGAGAGCGGCGCGCACAAACAACACGTCACTCTTTCGCCACTCGCTTCTCTATCCCTCGCTCCACTCAGCAGCAACGCACGAGGGTAACTACCACCTATGCTGTGGTGCAGCGCTCGCTATGCCTACAGAAGTTTGGAGAATGTGTGTGTGACTGTGTGTGTGTGTGTGTGTGTGTGTGTGTGTTTCTGTAGGATGGGTCGGAGGGTGTGTGTGTGTGTGTGTGTGTGTGTGTGTGTATACATACTGTATATATATAAAACAAACCTATAACAAACATACACACAAATTCACATTCACTCTCTCTCTCTCTCTCACACACACACACACACACATATAATGTATACACACGTCACGTCACTGATGAAACTAGCTACAAAGTCAGCAGTGCAAAAGACTGGATTGCAATCTGAAACAGCTTATCTCCTGTACACTTGTTTGGGGGTCATGAGCTGTTTCCACTTAAGGACACAAGTGGCTGACATTAATACAGTCCTATGAGGTGCAATACAGTATCTCCCTACAGTAAAGGAGCTGCATAACATCAACGCAATGTTACATAAATATGTCTTCCCCTATGTATCTCACTAAACAGAGTGTGGTTTGTGTATCGGCTTGTCATTGAGCCCACTCTCGGGCCTCTAGCTGGAGGTTTATCATTGAGAAGAGGGGATATGGGGGTCTGAGGGGGAACATCCTAAACAAAAGCCCAGCAAAAGCCCTTTGCCTCTGGGCCAAAGTAACTCGACCCCCATTCCCCACCACCACCACCACCACTACCACCACTCCTGGTCTCTGGAAGAAGCTCCTGTCCATTAGTGAGCTATCAGCATGCTGCCTGATAGCATCATAGACGTGCATATGCACACACACACACAACCACACACACACACACACACACACACACACACACACACACATACACACTCTCACACACACACAAAAAACACACATGTGCACACGTGCACACACACACACACACACACACTAGGGGTGTAAAAAATAACCGATACATATCGATATTCGTTTTTAACCTGTAAAAGACGACTACATCGATGCATCAAGCCTCGTTTCGAATTTTTCATGACATGAATCGGTTATTGTTTCGATTTAAAAGAAACAAATCGGTTCACATTCGCAAACGTTTCTGACTTGACCGTCTCTTATGAAATACTCGATTTCCTGGCCTGGTGCGTGGCTGTGTGCATCCCAATTTTGATTTGAGAACAATGACAGCCTCTCATTGGTCAAAGATGGCATAGCCTATCACGTTCTTCTATCCATTCCAACGAAACGTGCCCTGGACGTGCCTGAAGGAATGAGATGCTAGTCTTCCTCAGAAAAGATTTCTGACAACTCCGAACCTATATTCAACGCGCCGGCGAAACTTAAATCCAAAGTTTGGAAGTCGTTTGGCTTTTTCAAAAGAGAAGGTCTCCTTATATGGCTCTGGTTCTATCTCTCCCGTTGTGAAGCGGGCATATCCCAGGATTCTGATTAACTTTTAACTTTGAAAGATCGCTACTTTTATAGCCTACATGGCATCCAACTAGCTACAATCCACCTCCGTCATTATGCTACAATGTTATGGTTCTGCACGTCTGTATTTCAGCTTGGATGCAACGTAACAGTTCATTTAAACTTCGCAATGAGTTTGGCGAATTAATATTCAAGTGTGATACGGGAACTACTTCAAAGGTAGCAGGTTATACGAAGTTAATGGCCACCCCATCAGCCAATCAGAGAAGAGAATTCCATTGTTGAGGGAGATAAGCAGAGAATCATTTATTCTTTTACATGAGAAAAGGCCAAGGGCAAAGCACTGCTTTATTTTCTTTTGTAACGACACCTCTTTGGTCTTTAATTTTTTTATGCAACATATACAGAGATATGTGTTTCTTCTGTTTATTTCTTTATGGTGTCCTCAGTGTGTGCCATTACTAAAATATTATATGAAAAACCTCACCTTTTCACAATAAAATGTTTTGTCATGTTCATACATCAAGTTGTTTGTCCTATTGATAACCATTAACTTGATCATGTAAAATGTGCACAATTGTAAAGTGAATGTGCACAATGAAAAATAACTTTCAGAATACTTTCGATTATTGAACCGCATCGAATTGCATCGAATCGCATCGAATTGAATCGTACCGAATCGTTTGCTATTAACATGTATCTTTTTTTGAATCGTATCGTGACAATGTATCTAGATGCGAATCGTATCGTCTTTCACATGAGAGATTCACACCCCTAACACACACACACACACAGGTATGTGCACACTGTGCACAAAAGCACACACACACACACACACATACGTAAAGAGAGAGAACACTCCCTAGCGTCATTAAGCTGTCATCCCGCGAGCCATGGAAATGCTAACGGAATCTGCCGCCAGAGGAGGGGAGAGGTGGGCCGGAGGAGGGAGAGAGGAAGAAAAGAAAAGACACACACACAAAAAGATTTAAAAACGAATTCCAGGTGAGCGAGAGGTCGGGTTTATCCTCCCTCTCCCTCTTCTGTCCTCGCCCGATCCCCCCCTTCCCCTTCCCCTCTCCCCCTGCCCCCCCATCCATCTCCCAACCTGCCACAGACGCTGACCTTTCACCCTGCCGTGTTTGATTGGCAGGCAGGCTCTGGAACTCCAGTTTAGATAACTGAGGGTTTTTCACGGGCTACAAAAGAGGCTTTCAAACGGCCCCACTTAACCTGCACACTCTGTCTGACACACACACACACACACACACACACACACACACACACACACACACACACACACACACACACACACACACACACACACACACACACATATTCACTCGCTCACTCAATAACACTCCCATCACACACATCACACATACAAAGACTTCACACAAATCTCGGTTCTGGGCACACCAAACCCACCCACAGACTAAATCCATTCTGAATAAAATAAAGAGATTTAAAGAAGAGGGGGGAAAATATGCCTCCCCCACACTGGCTTATAAGCTCATGGACACAGCAAACGCACATAATCAGTGTTAGCTTCTCCAACTGAAACAGTAAATTAAGGTGCAGTGTTTAGTAATAGTAGTGGTAGAATTTATTTGTCTCCAATGAGGCAATTTGTTTTGCTGCAAGAAAACACACACACAGTTGTGCAATATGCAGTTAAATACAAAAATAAAAAATACCTCTCCTTGTGGAGTCTAGCGGCAGACGCTGAGAGCACTAATCCACTAGTGTTAGCCTTCTCCAACCATTTCTAGGCAGCTAACTGAATACAGCACATTTTGCAGGCTGACCCCCCCCCCAACTTAAATCCAGTTCCTCTACACAAACCTTTGCTGAACATTCCTCCCTTTCCCTGAGAATAGCCTTCTTATCTTTAAACATGCATGAACCTGCATGTACTGTATCTACATCCAGTCATCTTGTTAGATGCTGCATACTACTGTCCATGTTTGCCAACTCTCTCATTTTTCTAGAGATTAGGCTTTTTGTGTTCACACAACCTAGCAATGAACCCCTGCTGCTCTATGGTGCTGAAGAGCTGATGAACATGTGTTCATTATATCACATATGATACAACCATCACCAAACAAAACATGAGATGACCATCACTGAACAACATATACATGCACTCTTAAAGAGGAACTATGCAGGATTGGCGATTTCATCTCTGGTTTCGGTTTCGTTTTTCACTTTCGCTCGTTTTATGTTTGCATTTTCTCTGCAGAGCTTCCTGACAGCTTTAGCGTGTATATTTATACATGTATAGGCTATATCTAAATATATAAATTGCAAGCGTGGTTCTTCGTCTCAGACTTCCAGATGTAAACAAGGAGCGATCGTCTCCTGCAGAAAGTTGCATAGGGTCTCTTTAATTTAAAAAAAAGGGTTCTTGGGGTGCTATATAGAACCATGCAGACTTTAAAGAACCCTTAGGGGTTCCTTTGATGGACCCTTCAAATTAGTTTAGAGAACCATTTAGCAGTGCCATATGCATGCAACAGAACCATTTTTGGCTCTACTTGTAGCACCTTTTTGCTGCGTGTGAGACAACCATCACTGAACAACATGGACATGAGATGACCATCGCAGACTCCTACACATGAGATGACCATCGCTGAACATGGACAAGGGATGACCACAGCAGCTAATGCTCCATATTGTGCCTTATTAGTGGAGCTAAAGGAACTATGTTTCCCTTCATGCTCCAGCCCTCCCTTTCTCGCCTCTCTCTCTCTCTCACCCAGAGGTGCTGCCTTCTTTGATAAGGTCAAAGTTCAGCAGCTGAAAATGGCTTTGCCATCACAGGTGGACTGGCTGAATTCCTGACAGAAAAGCCTGCAGATTTTCTCTCTCTCTTGCATTCTTTCTTTCTTTCTTTCACTCTTTCTGTCTTTCTTTCGGTCTTTTTCGCGAGAGGATTCCTCCGCTTTTGTCTGATGTGGATTATTTGGATGGATCCTCTCTTGATGTATCTTCCATTTGACCACAGAGGCAGAAAGACAGGATTATCTTGTCAGAGTGTGTTCAACCTGGAGATCAAAGGATTACACTTGTCACAGTAGTCTTCAAAGACAATGCCAGAAAACACGGGGCGGAAAAATGGCTTTTTCTCCACAAATAATCCCCTTTCTGGCAGGGAGCGAAAGTATGGGAAGAGTATAGATGGGACTATGTGTCTTTTGTCTTTCTGTGTGTGTGTGTGTGTGTGTGTGTGTGTGTGGATATGACAGGTTGGGCCTGGGTGAGAACAGATCAGTCAGGATAATGCCTCTCTCTGATGCTCACATCCAAAACACGAGTGTGCGCGTGCACACACACACACACACACACTCGCACGCACA
>NC_085000.1:28463332-28493332 GCF_963854185.1 Sardina pilchardus | reverse complement strand
AAAAAGAATAGAAATAGAATAGAAAGAAAGGTGATAGAGCACTGAAGGCCTAGAGAGAGATGGAAAGAATAAGAAATGAAAAGGAAAGGAAGGAGAAGGAAAAAGAGAGAGGGAGAAACAGAACAGATGGAGCTCCATAGGCTCATCACCCATTTATTGGATCATTCCTCAAACCATGGAATCATCACGCACCTAATACAAAGCCAATACCATGCAAACATACAAGAGTACAGGTACATTCATACATGCAACTTTCTTGAAAATCCCTCAATGTTCTTAGAGAGAGAGAGAGAGAGAGAGAGAGAGAGAGAGAGAGAGAGGGAGAGAAGAAAAAGATGTTCTGGTGTTTCTAAGGCTCTGGTGTCTGCCTTGTCCAACCACATGGCCTCCGAGCATGACAGGTGATACAAGAATGTCATTCACATTCCATAACTCCACAGGTGTCAGGCCCTCTACCTTCTACAGTGTGTGTGTGTGTGTGTGTGTGTTTGTGTTTGTATATGTGTGTTTGAGTGTGTGTTTGGATGCCTGTGTGTATTAGTGTGTGTCTTGTGTGCGGTGTGGTGTGTGTGTGTGTGTGTGTGTGTGTGTGTGTGTGTGTGTGTGTGGTGGGACTCTGACACAAATTTTTATGACAACTGCTGAAACTGTGCTCAGCGGGCGATGGCCGGGCTGGTACACTCTCCAGACGCCACACACACACACACACACACACACACACACACACATACACACACACACACACACACTGGAAAGTGTTTTCCTTTCGCCTTCCGAGACCCAGCAACTGGGGAAAGTCAATCAGGAGCCCTGATTTAAACCCAACCACTGTGTGGTTCTACACATGTGTGTCTGAGTGTGTGTGAGTGAGAAAGAGAGAGACAGGCAGATAGAGAGGGAGGGAGAGAAAGTAAATCTGAGTATGTGTGTGTGTGTGTGTGTGCGTGTGTGTGTGTGTGTGTGTGTGCATGTGTGAGTGTTTCTGTCTGTGTGCACCATGTTTTAATGATCGGACGAGTGTGTTTGACCACACAGTATCAAGTAAACAGGGCTTATTCACAGGGGTGGCAGGACACAAACAAACTCACCCCAGGAAGTGCTTTGATATGCCCTCCTCACCAAACACAGCCCAGCTGTTCAGAGGATGCACTGCGGCCCAACAGGCCTCCACCGCACTGAGAAACACCAGACCCCAGCGCCTCCACTCCACTTAGGCTAACTCTCCCAGTCAACTCAACGTGACTGACACCCCACGCCTCGCACCTCACCCTATCAGTCCAACTCAACTCAACTCAACAACAAACCTCAACTCAACTAAACTCAACTCAGCAACAAACCTCAACTAAACACAACTCAACAACAAACCTCAACTCAACTAAACTCAACTCAACTCAACAACAAACCTCAACTCCACTAAACACAATTCAACAACAAACCTCAACTTAACTCAATTCAACTCAACTCAACAACAAACCTCAACTCCACTAAACACAACTCAACTCAACAACAAGCCTAAACTCAACTAAACACAGCTTAACAACAAACCTCAACTTAACTAAACTCAACACAACTCAACAACAAACCTCAACTCCAATCAACACAACTCAACAAAAAACTCAACTCAACAAACCTCAACCTCAAGTTCAACACCACAGCAAACCTCAACACAACTCAACTCAACAACACAACACAACACAACACAATCGACTCATTAGTAAGGACCATAATGCTCACTCAACTCCTCGCTGAAAGGCACTAGGCTACTGAGATGTTTAAGCATCTTCGTTCCAAGTAGTGAATGTGTCATGAAACAAAAAAATACTCCCAACGCTCGTTTCCACAATCTATAAATCCAGAGACTCTCCAAGTTTCCCATGCGTTCACCCAGAGGCTGACATGAACTTCTGCTCTGCTGATAAATGGGCTTTGGTGGGTGGCATGGGGTTGGCTGCAGTCAAGGTCTTTGCTGTTTTTGAGCTCTTTATGAATATGAGAGTGACTGAGGCAGAGCAGGCAAGCTGGCTGGAGCTCAATCTGTGTGGTGGTCCAGCGTGAGACTGACAGGCTCAGATAGTTAGTGAAGGCAGACTCGCAACATGCGCATAGGCTGCCATCTAGTGGCCAGGAGAAGAATAACACTGCTGCTCAAAGTGAAAGGTGGTGTTTGGGTAGCTGTCTGTGTGTCTGTGTGTACATTGCTCGCATTTGAACATACAGTATTATGTGAAAAATGTGGATAAGTGTGGGCTGAGAGATACATACTACTGTAGATAAAGATACAGCGAGCATATGAGGGGGAGAGAAAGACTAGGAAGACGGAGAACAGAGAAGACCGCTGACAAGATGGAGGAGAGAGGAACGCAGAACACAAATGCAATCACAAACACATACACACACACACACACACACACACACACACACACACACACACACACACACATACATACATACACACACACACACACACACACACACACACACACACACTAACCTGAGTGCATGAGTAAAAGACTGCTCTGAGCCATGTCTGTTGTATATGTGATATTCTATGCGTGTGTGTATATACAGTATATATACCAATATGTGCATATATATATAACATACATGCTCTGCATAGCATATATATATATGTGTGTGTGTGTGTGTGTGTGTGTGTGTGTGTGTGTGTGTGTGTGTGTGTGTGTGTGTGTGTGTGTGTGTATGTGTGCGTGCATGCCTGCATGCGTGCGTGCATGCGTGTGCACTTGTACATACTGTACAGCAGAAATGCTTTGACTATACTCATTGAGTTGTTGTCTCCTCTTTTGAATTGAACAGAATTGCATTGCATTGAGAGAGAGAGAGGGTGAGAGAGAGAGAAAGATGAGAGAGGGAGAGAGAGCGAGAGAGAGAGAGAGAGAGAGAGAGAGAGAGAGAGAGAGGGTGAGAGAGGGAGAGATGACAGGGACTCTGGACTGCTCCTGTGTATCTGCAGCTGTTTTGGATCTCCAGAGCAGGTGTTACAGCTCTGAGCTTCTCATCGCCTTCACTTAGATGTTACAGCCTCACATTTTATGACAACCCAAACAACGGCGCTTACGACACTAGCTGTGTCTGTGTCTGTCTGTCTGTGTGTGTGTGTGTGTGTGTGTGTGTGTGTGTGTGTGCTCGTGTATGCATGTACTGTATGTGTGTGTGCGTGTGTATGTCTCTACTGGGGTGTGTCTGTATACACATATAGGGCTGATGAAATCCAATTACGTTTTATAAGTCATTCTGTATAATCTGCTGCCCGGGCAATGCTACGCATTCAAACAAAGGGTGCAGTGTGAGGTAAAAGAGTTAGCAGGGAATTGAAGCTGGAGCGGAGTGTGTGTGTGTGTGTGTGTGTGTGTGTGAAAGAGAGAGAGACCCATTCCTTTGCCAGGTAATTACTGCTCTCCTGGGCTCTCTCATTAACTACCACTTTACATGTCTGAACGGCCTGCCAACAGGTCAGTGCACACACACACACATACACACACACACACAAACACACACACACACACAGAATAAGAGGGAGAAAAATATATATAGCTGTACCCCCATGCGAAAATACACTCATGCAAATCCATACATCCTCTCGGCCAAATAAACCAGCTTAGCAAGTCCTTACGATTTCTACTCCAGCAGCCAAAACCAGGCACAAGACATTATGAGATGTGTTTCAATTTATTGGCTGAGGCAGGTGTGCCCTTAACACACACGCGCACACACATGTGCATACTGTACACACGCACACTCACACACACACACACTCACTCACACACATACACACACGCAAACATGTAGGGGTCTGGCCCCTCAGTCCTCCAGACACATTTCCAAACCCCCACCCTCTCCCTCGGCCTCAGCCCAGGTGGGGGAACCCTGTCTGGGCTTCAGCGCTGCTATTGTGGGGCCTCTCTCTCCCTGGTGCAGTGGACTGGATAAAAGGACCTTTCACACTCACAAGGCCACAGAACCATCCCTAGGGTGAAAACATGGTTCTTCACTTTCTTTTACAACAGACACACCGGTACACACACACATGAACAGTAACACAAGATGAAGCACACTGAAATACTCGTCACTGTTCAAGAACCATCCGTCCATGTTTATCTGGATTTGTAAGACTCTTGTTCTGCATTTGTTAGCATTCTTGTTTATTCACTTTTCAGTTGCACATAAGATTTCTCAAACTGAAATCACCAACGTTGTTATTCCACGCCACCTAGTGGCAAAAGATGAGAATAGCTCCAGTAGTTCCTACAGTTTGACTTGCAGTAGTCTACCAGCTGCCAGCACTTTACCCTCTCCTCAAAAATAACTCAACAAAAATGACAGGATGACAGCAAGAAATGACAGGTTGTTTTGCAATGTTCAGCTATTCTCCAGCATAAGTTTGACAGGCTTGGGTTACGAACAAACACATAAATACTCAGCTCACACACACACACACACACACACACACACACACACACACACACACACACACACACACACACACACACACACACACAAAACATACTACCCGCCCGGTCACCCAATACACATGCAAAACAAACAAAAAAAATAAATAATAAAAAAAGCAATAACCAAAATCAGCCTCTTTGATGTGCACCTCTCCCATAGCACATGTGGCCTTTTAAACCCTTTCCATTCATAGACAATACACATTCTCCTCCAATCCACCTCCACTCACATACACACACACACACATGTACACACACGCACACACACACGCACGCACGCATATGTACACACGCATATACACACACACACTTGCAAGTCCTTCATCCAACTCACACAAACAGTGAAGTCACCCTCCGGGCCCCACCACAAAGGCCCACAGTCCGTAAGAGGGGACTTCAGGTTTAAGTAAATAAAATAATATAAATAAAAAACCTTGAGGTCCTAATTTCACTTCATAAAAGCGGCGAGCTTGTCCTCCACTCTCTCCCAGTGTTTTAAGGAAAAATAAAAGGCAATGATGTGTGAGCCAAACAGAGGCATTTATTATCTGGCCAAAAACAAATATGATGCGTAATTAAAGGAGAGTAATGAGCGAGGTAATGGAAAGCCGTTCAGCTCGTTTCCGTGGTAGCTAATGAAATTAACGAAGAGTAGCACCTCTTAATAGAGAGCGGCCTCTCGTCTCGTTGCTCTGCCAGGGTTAACGAGGACCGTTATTAGTGCAGGGGCAAAGTGCACCAGTGTTTATACATGTCCACACACACACACACACACACACACACACACACACACACACACACACACACACACACGACACACGACACATGCTGCACACACGCACACACACCACACACACACACACACACATACACACCTGCCCCCCTTCCCCCCGACACACACACACACACACACACACACACACACACACACACACAAACATACACACGTGTGCCCGTGCACACACACACAAAAGCAAAGTCATATCACATATAGTCCATGAATAAAGCTAAAAACTCTAGTATACTAAACATCCTGGATGCACATCAACCCAAAGTTACACGTATAATTTCTACCATACGCCATAGAGACAAGCTTAATGAATCCACTCCCTGTCTCTGACACACACATCCACACAGACACACACACACACACACTTGTAGAGAGATGGAGATGTCTAATAAAGACATAATTACTCTAATAATGTATGAGCAAACCAGGGGAAAAGCTTTCTTCATTTCCTCATCATCCATGAGCAACTTCCTACCATTCTGTCCACATGCACTGGCCTGCACACACACAACACACACACACACACACACACACACACACACACACACACACACACACACACACACACACACACACACACACACCTCTTTCAGCGAGACTATCCCTCAGTGTGTCTGAACTGGGAAAGAGGGGGAGACAATCTGTTCCTTCTTTCATTCACCACAGGCTGGCTGTTTACCTTCATTAATCACAGATTAATACGCACTGGGACAGCTACTGTTTATCTGCTGTAGAATAAACACACACACACGCACACACACACACGGACAGACACACACACACACACACACACGGTGTGCACATATAAACCACACCTACACACACAAACATAAAACCACACATACACACAAGAACACCCACAGACACACACGTGCTTCAATATGCACATGACACAAACAAACATGGACACACGACAGGAATCTACACTCTCACAAACACACACACACCCACACACTCAAGTACACACATGGGAGTGCACACACAAATACACACACACACACACACACACACACACACACACACGCAACTACACTCACTTAAGCTCGCAGTGTAAAAAATAACTACAGACAGGACTGATCTGAGGTACTCACCTGACGTGTGCATACACACACCCACACCCACACACACCCACATCAAAACACACACACACACACGCGCGCACACACACGCGCGCACACACACACACACACACACACGGATCAAGTCTCTCTCTCTCTCTCTCCCTCCTACACACGCCGTCTCTGACTCCACGTCAGCTTTTCCTCAAGAGTTCCCTAAACCACGCTGTCCAAGGGGGAGTCGCCGTGGCGATGTGCCTGTCCAGAAACGGAGGGGGGTGGGAGGAGGACGGCGGAGGGGAGGAGGGAAAGGGGGGAGTATTCCGGGCCACGGGATTGGACGAGGGATTGGGCAAGGACAGGACGATACGATGGTGGCTTAAGTCCGTCAGGCCCAGATGTGCACTCGGCACTCGGTGACAGAGGTAAAGAAATTAAACGCTAAGAAGATTTAGGAGGCAAAAATAAACGGCCTCTTGACTACGGCAGCCGCTATTTCGGGCCTCGCAATCCCTCGGTGAGTGTTGCACTGAAGAGCTGGTGGCAGCAAGAGTGTGAATGTGTGAATGCGTGTATGTGTGTGTGTGTGTGTGTGTGTGTGTGTGTGTGTGTGTGTGTGTGTGTGTGTGTGTGTGTGTGTTTACGTCTCTACTGGGATGTGTCTGGAATGGATACATGTATAGGGCTGGTGAAATCCAATTGTGAGATTCACTATATTCCGATAGTCTTTCTAAATGGCTTATCGGTAGCACAGAGCAGTGAGACCCATTTGGACGAGTCTGACCTGTTTGAGTCCTTCATGTAAACCTGTTAACTCTAACTACTCTGCCCCCTGACCATCAACACCATTAGATTCAGGCTCAGTGGTAACACCCTTTGAGAAGAGGGATGACCTTAGAGACCTCACGAAGGTCAGACATAGAACCCTACGGCAGCTTTTAAGCTCAACTGCCCCCCTTACACGTTTTGGGGGTTTTGGTTGAATTCACAGCACCTTCATGGGGTCCTGTGCCAAATGTGTACAGATCTTCCTGTCGGCAAAGAACACGAGATGTGAAAACGCCTGCACCGTTTAGCAGGGAGGCTATACCAGGCACGTCAACTGAAGCGCTCCATTCGTGGAGCGTCTGCAGCAACAACCCGCTTCCACTGTAGTCAATGGAACTGGCTACACCAAATTAGACCCGTCTTCTAAAAGTAATCTTACGCTCCACAAACAGAGCACGTCACTTGCGGACCAAGCATAGCCCCGCGCCTAAGACCACACCACGGGCCTCTCTCAACATCCCTCCTCGATCCTCGATCTTCCAGACTCGTTCCCACTGATCTTTATGTAGATCAGTGAGGACGAGGACCGAGGAAGGAAGGGAGGATGTATAAAACACGAATGAGAGGCACCCCTTGTCTCTCTAAGCGTGTACATGTAGGTAACAAGGTCTCCAAGGTGTCAGAGCAGCATCAGCTGAGGCTCAGCTGGGCCAGTCTCATCTCTGCTCAGCTTGTCTCGTTTTTCTCGCCTCCTCTCACCTCCCTAAGGTGCAGGTTCTCCTTCTCCTTCTGCTCCAGGATGACCTCCAGGTGGCCCAGCTGCTCCTCGGCCTCTCGACGCGCGCGCATCCCCCCGCCGCCGCCCTCTCCGTCGGCCAGGCTGCCGGGCAGCCCCTTGCCCGTCTGCAGCATCTCCAGCAGCTTCTTGATGGACTCGTCGCGGGCGGCCAGCGTCTGCTTCTGGCTCTCGATGCGCAGCTCCATCTCCTCCAGCGTCTTGCGCAGCAGGTAGAGCTCCTTGGCCTGCCGCTCGTGCTCCGTGTGCAGCCGCTGGAAGTTCTCCTCGGTGGGCTCCACGGCCGACAGGCGCTCGGGGCTCACGCCGCCCCCCATGCCGCCGTGGCGGCTCTCCTGCTGCAGCAGCTGGTTCAGGTCCCGCTGGGTGCGCAGCTCGTCCTGCAGCGCCTGGATGGTCATCTGCAAGTGCTGGCCACAGCCGTGGCCCCCCAGAGAGAGAGAGAGAGAGAGAGAGAGAGAGAGTGGCAGAGAGAGAGAGAGAGAGGTAGAGTGGTAGAGATAGAGAGAGAGAGAGAGAGAGAGAGAGTGGTAGAGAGAGGTAAAGAGAGGTAGAGAGAGATAGAGAGAGTGGGAGAGATAGAGAGAGAGAGAGGTAGAGAGAGAGAGAGAGGTAGAGAGAGAAAGAGAGAGATAGAGAGAGTGTGTGGTAGCGAGAGGTAGAGAGAGAGAGAGTGGTAGAGAGAGGTAGAGAGAGAGAGAGAGAGAGAGTGGTAGCGAGAGGTAGAGAGAGAGAGTGGTAGAGAGAGGCAGAGAGAGAGTGGTAGAGAGAGAGAGAGAGAGAGTGGTAGAGAGTGGTAGAGAGGGGTAGAGAGAGGTATAGAGAGACAAAGAGGAGAATATAGTGAGACGATAATACTGGCAGAGGAGCAAAATAGTGAACTAAACTACAAGAAGAAGCCTACCTTTGACACAGAGGCGCTTAATTATGCAACTCCTGCTGTCTGAATGTCTAAATGTTATATTTAATTTTATATTGCCATTAACGTTGAATAGCAAGGGAAAGCTCACTGTAGATAACAGTTCCATTCATTAGCCTTTTTCTATATTAGTTGCATTAGTCATTCACTATAAACCTGTGGCACAAGTCTTCCTTTGATATTCAGAGTGACTTTACAATTATCCAGAACAGACTTTCCAGAGGAGTGTAGCAAATAAAGGCTTTAACATCTGAAGTCTAGTGCTTGCAAGCTATGGCTGGAGAGACAGACAGTAGTCCATGGCCCCATGGTCTTTAGAGAGCCGTTTGGAAAGAAATTAGACAACAGACAGTTAAACATACAATACACAAGAAGCATGCAACATTTCGACACATAAAAAAATAACGCTCAACTAAAAGAAATACTGAGCTAAAAAAACAAATGGCTAAGACAGAGACTATGTGGACGCAACAGAAGACAGAACAAAACAGAAGACTCATGCACAAACCTTAGCTCTCCGGGGGTCCAGCGACTTCAGCAGAGAATCGATACATGAAGGGAACAGTAAACAGAACCAAAGAAATCTGGTAAAACACGAGAGCAGCAACAGAAAATGGAAAACAGCACACAGCCACAAAAAAAATGATAAACAAGCAGCAGCACGTACTGTAAGCAGCAACAGAAAAAATGTAATACTCAAAATAAATCATGCAAAGCAGAACACAGAATATTTATACACGTTTCTTTTATTCTGAAAATACCATATATGGGGGGGTATGTGATAATGTAAGTTATAATGATACTATAGTCATCGTCACAATGCAAAGTTTGAAGACATACAGTATCTATGGGGAAGTTTCCATTGAACACGAGTCACAAATGGTAATGTAATGCTTGAAGAGTCAAAAGTGGATTAAGTTTTAAGAATTAAGTGGCTATGGATAATGGTAGGGCAAGTCTGAATTTGGCAATACACATTGTTATTACAATAACTTGCACTGGGCTCTTTACAAAGGATAGTTACTATGAATACAAATAGGGAATTTTCTTCTGTGCAGATTACAAAAACTTGTATGAGTCAGACGTCTGTACAAACTGTGAATACAAATGGGGAATTTGCTTCAATAAAGATGACAGTGTTTTCTCTTCCTAAAGTGATGGCTTCCGCTTCTGGTTTTGACAGCTCCCCCCTATCTTCAACTAGTTTTGCATGGATTCACAGTTGGCAGCGGGTGAGAGCGGTATGAAAAACGAGACACCTTCACAACTGCCTTTAATTGCACTTGTACTCCCTCAGTACCCACTAGCATGTAAATTAGTGCACATGATTCTAAGAGTGGCAACAGCTCTGGGTGTTTGAGAAGGATCACCATCACTGGTTTTGCTAAATTAGACTCTATCGGTTAAGAACAGACGTGTATCTGTCTTTTAATTAATTCTACATTAAGTCTTTTATGTTTTCTTGTTCATTATTCTTTATTGTTAAATGATTCTACCTTGATTCATGCTTTCTTTGTGTTTTACTATGTTTGTTTTTTGTTTATGTAATGACCTGAATTTAATGACCTCTGTGTATGAAATGCGCTATATCGATAAACTTGACTTGACTTGACATCACATGCTTCAATTGGGGACTCATCATACCCCTGCTGAGCAGCAGCCACCTGCCTGATGCCACAGACACCATCACACGCATCACATGGGCAGTGTGGTGGAGAGGGGAGAGGATAGATGTGCCAAATAGTAGCATCCTCTCCACAACCTCCGAGACCCAGGAAGAACCTCTCCTCCACCACCCCCCTACCCTTTCAGATATATGGAGGGATCTTTTACCACCCCCAGGGAATAAACTTTTTAAAATTGGCATAAAAAAAACATACTGATACACTTAACTTGAGTATGGTGATAATATGTTTTGAGATGTGGTATCGGTTCTGAAAAAGAACTGTATTGATTTGTAACAGTTTTCTTGTAAAGATGTGTGCCAGTATGCGTTGTGTTAACCCCCCAATCATTAGATATGTTGTCATTTATCTTGAGTCAAGTTCAACTTCAATATAACAACATTATCTGAGACAAACACTTCTTTCTACTGCAACAGCTTTCCTGAAAATCTTTATATCTGGCCTTGGCTATAATATTGACAGTATTACATACAGTACAGTGCAGTATTATTTCAGAATGTTTACCCCCCATATGGTAATATGCATTATATTGCCAGACTCTTGCCCACACACAGCCCTATTGTCCAATTCACTGGCCTCATCTGTGTCTTGGAAGTACACCATACTAGAACTCCCATCAACCATCACTTACAGAAAAGATCCTTGATACCCATGTCCAGGAGACTCGTGAGCTCCACACTGGGCCTGCCCATAGACTGTATACTATACAGTAGAACTGGACATAGTTAGCCTGATAAACCAGCCTAAATGGATTGGATGTCTAATTTAGTCTGGCTCCGATGAATGGATACAACGGAACATTGTTGATGAGCACAACCCGTTGTCTTTCAAACCGTGTCTGTGCCTATAGGCCAACGCTCCCTCAAAACCCCGCCCCAGAGCCCTCTGCCCCGCCCGCGTTGATTCAAAACACATCTCTGCGTTGTGATTGGTTTAGTTGCCATCTGCCAGATTCAGGGCAGTGTTTTCAAAATGTACAGTGGTCCGAGGCCAGACCCAAATGCAGGCAAAACATTTTGCCGTCCAGCAGTTGGCGCTGGTTTTCCAGGCTAGGACATACTGTAGTGGCTCTGTTTTATAGACTAGTCTATGGGCCTGCCCAATGCTCACCTGTCAATCCATACATACAGTAACCCTCAGCTGAGAAATACTGTACGCCAGGCAAGAGGGCTCTCAGCACAATGCACAAACATCCAGGGCCATCAGATTACGTGCATAACATTTCCATAGACAGCAATGCCAATACTGTTCCTATCAGGCCTGTCTTAATAGGTCTATCTGGTCTTCCTTAATCTTAGCCACACAAGAAAGGCATAATATATGAAAGGAGCTACTGTAGCCAAAATATTCCACACTTGCTAGGTGTCGATGTTGTGCAACCACCAGCTTCCAACAGATGGCAGTAAAGCTCCTTTCAACGGCAGCTTTCACACTGGGCACCATTGAACACAAAGTAAGTTAACATGTGCCATTTTGATTAGATCACTTAAATGCTTTTAAACAAATAACATCTAAAAAAAAAACACCATTTACCATATCCGTGTTTCAGATCTCCTACGCTCATTTTTACTAGACAAGATGATCATTCCCCATTTGTTCTAAATTCAGCAACCAGGCTACTATTAAAACCCACCATGCCCATCAGATAACGGCACATGATTACAGGTGATAAGTGGCTATCAGTGAGTGATGTCGGTGTGCCTGCCTACTGTTAAATACATACACAAAAGTTCACCCCCCCTTCCCCCCTCTCCTGGTGAGGAGCGTTAAAGTGCGTGTTCAGAGAGGGTGTGCCCTACAGGGGTGAGAAGGCACGGGAGGCTGCAGTGTTATTGCAAGTCCAGTCCAGAGTGTCATCAGTGGAGCCATAACTCCAGTACGGTGAGGTCTCCTGGCCCCCTCAGGCTGAGGTGCTGACAACAGCACGCCATTAAAGAACCACTCAGAGCGGTCCGCCCGCCCGCCCGCCCGCCCGCCTATCTGCCTGTCTGTCTGTCTGTCATGCTGCCTGTCAGTCAGCGGAGCAGACTACACTTCACTCATCAATCCCAATCTAATGCAAATATATACATGTACACTATTTAAGCCTTCAATCGCAACTTCAATCTCTCCCCCACACAAACATACACATATACAGTATGGGCATACACACACACACACACACACACACACACACACACACACACACACACTCTATCTGGCATACAAAGACACACACTCTATCTACCACAAACATACACACGTACATACCAACACACACACACACACACACACAAATCCAGGCATACACACACACACACAGAATATACTTTGTTTTAGCACTTCACTGACACAACCACAGGATGTACAAAGAGTGCAGATAGACTATTTAAGCCCACTCAGACAATGTCTGTGTGTGTGTGTGTGTGTGTGTGTGTGTGTGTACTGAGCAGAAGCTTTTTGTACACGGTGATTCACACTGACAAAATAATTGCCCCTAATACACCGCAAATCACAAAGTAAGAGCAGTCGCCTCGGGATCCACGCGCTCGCCAGCCTCGAACAAACGCGCCGCTGGCCCAAACGAGGCCGTCTTTCTGGAGGTGATGCCTCCATTTGTCATGTGTGCTTGGGATAATGTATTCAGCTCCAATATTGAATTTTAGATTTTTGTTCTGAAGCGCAAGCGTGGGCCGAAGGTGCAGCCTGCCAAGATGCAACAGCCCTGTGCAGCATGCCTAAAAAATCTCTTTCCACCGCTGCGCTTCCTGTGTGTGTGTGTGTGTGTGTGTGTGTGTGTGTGTGTAAGACATTGATACAAGCACAGAAAGCAGAGGTGCTGTGCTCTCAATTATCGGTTTTGAAGGAATCCATCAGCACCACTGATATCCATGCAATAGCAGTTTTGAAGAGTGGAATTTAACATTCACTCCATCACAAACCACATTTTCAACTACTCTCTCATTCTCTCTCTCACACTTTTTTTTTTCTCTCTCTCTCTCTCTCTCTCTCTCTCTCTCTCAGCTAAGTATATTCTGAAGACTCTTGAGGCGAGAGTGAAAAGTCTCCGAAAAGTGGAAATAGTTACGCCCATCTGGGTAACTGAGACCTACTCTTCCTCTTCATCTCTCTGTTACCCTTCATCTCTCTCTCTCCCTCTCTCCCTCTCTCTCTCTCACCTTCATCTCTTCCCCCTTTCATTCCCTCCACTCTGCCCTGCACTCATTGGCTCTGTCCTGGCGTGTCCCAGTTTGTCAACACTATCTGAGGGAGGATTCTGCTCTCACCAGGGTTTCAGAACAACATACTGTATGCATACTGGGCTTATTTGCAGCCATTCGTTTAGCAGACAAGTATGATACAAACTTTTATACTTTCAAAGAGTACGGAAATCAAATCATCAACTGAGAAGTAACAGTCCAAAAACACCACTCTCTCAGAAGTATCTTTTTGCCTATAAATAATATGAAATTGCATGATTTTGATCCAAAATGATATTGATATATTGATGATATAATCTGAATTTCATAGAGTGGTGGTTATTGGATTGTGGTTTAAGAACAGGTTTTCTCAAAGGTTCACTTGGACCTTTGTTCATTCTCAGTTGACGATTTTGCATTTCTGCATTTTCGTTCCATCAGTGAGTGTGATTGCTGGGTGTGGTTCCCGTCAGTGGACCCAAAAGAACACACAGTACCAATGTCTTCCTCAGTACTAATGTCCTCCCCCTGAGCCGTCACTAAATCTTTAAAGTTCCAAGATGAACTCGCTGTGCCACCTCTTCCATTATTGACTTATGTGAGCTATATGAAAAAAACAGCACGCAGTAATCTATTTCCAGCCAAGCTTGATTTAGTAAGGAACAGAAAATCGAATAAAGATGAACCGGTTGTTCATGGCAACAAATAATGACAATGATAAGTCCAGCACGCACCGGTGAGAGAGAGAGAGAGAGAGCGTGCGCGCGTGTGTGTGTGTGTGTGTGTGTGTGTGTGTGTGTGTGCTATCTGATACGAACATCCAAAGCACCATATTGCAATGTTTATCTCATGTCAGTGGACTCCGAGGCGGTGTGTCACACATGCCAGGGAGCAGATGGCCTGGTTCAGAGGTGTGTTTCTACGGCGACTCCTCGTCTCACTCGGACCACAACGCACTGAAGCAAAAGGTGACATTTAATATTCTAATGCCTCCTCACAGCCCCTTGTACTGTCACCTATGAAGCAGAACCTTGTGCATAGCATTAGAATCTGTTGATGTGCCCAATAGCCAGATCTACATGCACAACCCAGGCAGAGTAATGTGTTACGCCCCTCTGCACCCCCACTGGCCCTGCAGTGACAGTGCAGCAGCCTTTGGGTGGTGAATGGGCAAATCAGCCTAATTGTGTACACCTGAAGGTGTGCATAAGAAGCTCCTGAGTTGGCCTTCAAGGGCTGGTATTTTTCACCACACCAGAGCAAGCCATGCTCTTGGGTGTGGGTGTCTTTTTCATATAGAACCCCTAGATTTTAGAGTGAATATTTATTTATTGCAATAAAAGATTATATTTTTGATAAACCCTGATGTCCGTCTCCATATTATGTTGCGGCTTCTGAGCCGGCCGTAACAAATGGCACTGATATAGTCCAAGGCAGTAGCCAGGAGATAACACTGAGGGGGACCAAATGTGTTTGGTGGGTGAAATCAGTTCCCTCCATTCAATTCTATCTACAAACCTATGAGCACATGGGGTGATGTGTGAGTATGTTTTCTTTTAAACAATAATGTCTGTTTTTCTCATTTTTGTGTGCAATGCTATCATGCCATTGAGGGTTGTACAAATTACAACTATAACTGTTATCATTTGAACATACATTTGTGAATATTGTGGCCAAAGTAGCAAATATTCAAAAAACCTTTGTGTGGCTGTATTATCATGGTTCCATGTGATCATGTAAAATAATGCATTCAGATTAGCCTTAAGAGAGAGGGGGGAGGGGGGCAAGATGGTGCAATTTGGGCAAGGATAGACAGTGGCATGGGGCAATTAAAGTGTCTAATAGCTTAGTCTAGGGTGCAGATGTTTTGGCTTGAATATTATTTACAGTATGTGACACCTAAGATCATGTATGACCTCCCCCGTGACATTAGATAATAGTTAACAACACTTTTAGTAGCTGGTAGTTAAGCACTTCCCTAGTTCCACTTCAAAAGAGCACTTGTCAAATGCTACAGGAGACAAAGGACTGAGAGAGAAGGCAGGGCATCATTTCTCAGAAATAGACCAATCAGTATTTCATAATTCCGTGGTATTCTACAATTTTCAAATACAGTAAGTGATCACTCAAGAGAGGATTATTGTGCAAGGTAAATCTTTTTTTTTTTGACAAATCTTTGTCATCTCACCTCTGCACTCTCTTTCTCAGTCAGTTATTTAACCATTTAGCATTTAACAATTTAACAGTTTGTAACAAGTGAATATTTTGGACTGTGCTTGATACTACTGTAATATACTGTACATGTAAGATGTCTTGGTATTGGGGGGTTCCTCCTCAAAGTATATTGTGATTACAGCCTTGATATAATCCACACAGGTATGGGATAAATGGCTGATTTAGGAGGGAGACTAAAGGTGCATTTGGTCAAGGTTTAAGCGTCTGTACTAGGACAGAGATCTTCCTCCATGCTATCCTTACTTTTGACAGAGAAAGATAGAAGGGCAAGGATAGAAAATGAGAGATGCAGAGAGAAAGATAGAAAGAAAGAAAGAGTGAGGTGGAGAGAGATGGAGAGAGAGAGAGCAGAATTGAGAGAGAGGAAAGGCATCCACAAGTAAACAGAATGAATGGGAGTGAGAGTCATGACTAAGGCACAGAGGCAATGAATCTGTTGAAGGCAATTCTAAAGGCACACTGTATTCAGTGCATTGGCTACCGTGTTAAATCAATACAGGCACACACACACACACACACACACACACACACACACACACACACACACACACACACACACAGTCCCACACACACACACACACACACACACACACACACACACACACACACACAGTCCCACACACACACACACACACACACACCCACACACACACACACACACACACACACACACACACACACACGTCATTCTCTGGTAATGCCCCGTCTGGAGCATTAGTGGGCAGATTTCTCAGGCAGGCTGAAGCAGAGGTACAGCAAACCTATACATCTCCATCCTCCACCCACCAGAGAGGCATCTGCTGTCACACCATGAGAGGAGGAGGAGGAGGAGGAGGAGGAGTGCATAGAGACAGGAGCAGGGAGGAGGGGGGCGGTGTGGACCACATCCAGTTAGAGTAGAGAAAAAAGAGAGAAAAAAAGAGAGAAAGGAACAAAGAAAGAAAGAAAGAAAGTAAGAAAGAAAGAGAGAGAAAAGAGAGAAAGAAAGGAAAAAAGAAAGAAAGAAGGAAAGAACGCAAGAAAGAAAGAGAAAAACAGTAAGAAAGAAAGAAAGAAAGAAAGAAAGAGAAGAAGACAGAAAGTGTGGGGATGAGGAGCTGTCATTAGCTGCAGCACAGTAATCATTCCTCTCATGAAGAGAATGCTAATTAAGAAGCCATTCCATTTAAATCAGAGAACTGACAGGCTGGAGCTCTGAGAGAGGAGAGTGATGATGTGGCAACACATTCCCTGCGAGGTCCAGCCACACACACACACACACACACACACACACACACACACACACACACACACACACACACACACACACACACACACACACACACACACACACACACACACACACACACACACACACACACACACACACACACACACACACACACACACACACACACACACACACACACACACACACACACTAAAACACACACACCCTAATCAGAGCTTCTGTTTTCTCTTTGTAAGGCAGTAAGTGGATGTGAATGAGCACACAGCTCCGAGGGACACAAACTGGGACCTTGATGACAAACACGCTTTATTGTGAGCCGCTCGCCGATCTCGGCGGACGCCCAGCATAATGCGGCGCTGATGAAGGCGCATTCAAGCTCCGCCAGACACGTCAACAACACCGCTCCTCCTCCAGCGCCGGGCCCCTTCTCCCCGGCCAACGAGCTCCCAAAAAACAGAGCAGCGCGGCAGCAGCACAGCACGCAGGGAAAATGGCAGCCAGTGACGTCTCCATCGTTTTGGAAATAGCATCTCATCTCGTGAGACTCCTGACAGCTATTCGGGCTACGGCTCTGCCTCCACAGTGGAGTCAGTCAGGCATGAGCTTGGCTCAGAAGTCAAAGAGTTTGCGATCCGTGAGTTTTTTTTACGAGTTCTGGGTGTATGCCATCGCGTGCAGATGAAGAATACAGCAAAATCGGCACTTCTCGTGCTACCTCAGGTTCTGTGATGAGCACGGTGCTTGAAACGTCAAGGGCAAGGGCTTATTAGGCTCCCTAAAAAGGGGAATGCAGCCTCATATAGTGTCATGGGGCCAGGAAAGAATGTGAGTTTCAAACAGGTCCATTTCAAATGCCTGCAGGCTGCGACAAATTTGCCACTTAATCCGTCTAACTCGATGTAATTGGCCAGGCGCTATCTGCAGGTCAAAAGCTGAAATTAGATTATGCTCACAAAGGGCAATGTTCCTCAACCCCCATCTAGAAGATGCTATTATTTGCAAAAAAATCTTTACCAAATAGAACTGGAATCTCTTGGAGTGTCTTTATATAATAACATTCTTCTCTTTTCTAGCACATTCTTCTCTTTTCTAGCCCGTTTAGGCATAAATCACATCTCACGCCACTGAGATATTGCACACACCAGGTTAGTCATGTGGGAGGAATGCCTCAGGTGACTCTCTTCATTGTGTGTCCAGAGAGAAAGAGAGAGAGAAAGAGAGAGCAAGAGAGAGAGAGAGAGAGAGAGAGAGAGAGCAGCAGAGCGGTGGCCAAATGGCACACTTCCTGGAGCAACTCCCACAGAGATGGATGGAGATGCTACAGCACCACTCTCTCACCAGGTCTGTGTGGCATATCCATGTGCCCAGTCACACCATACAGTACTGTACAGCCTTTTTGGCCTCAGATGACCTGGACAGTACTGTACATTGCACTTAGCATTGGTGGTCAGACAGTCAGCTGTAGAATCAATAAGTACTGTACTGTAAGTGACACCTGAAAGGTTGTCACTGACAGACTGTACTGTAAAAGCACTAGGTAATACCTGGAGTAACTCCAGTCACTAACAGACTGTACTGTACTTCCATTAGGCCTCTGAGAGGTTTTTGAATCTGCTGTATAGAACCAAGAAATAGCGGAAATGCTACCATTGACAGGCTAGTAGTGCCTTTGGTCATGTACCGTAGAGTTAGCCACTCTGCTTGAGGAGCTCCGGTGGCCACAGGCCTGCAGGTGTGTGCGGGGGCGCTATCCGTCGTGCACCTCCACACCTCCTCACCTCCTCACGGCCGGTGTGTGGCCGATCTGATCTGAGGGAGGTGGCCGAGGGCAGCTGTCCATACACCTACAGAGAGGCCTCGCTGCCGACCTCACCTTCTGTTGCTTATGGAAGCCTCATAGCACAACGAGTGTGCGGTACGCACAAACAAACACGCATACACACACACACATAATGTACGCACGCACACACGCACAGCTCAGTAGCAGTGAATATGACCCTGAGAGGATTTCATGTATGATGATTATTGTAGAGTAACTGAAAACATTCCAATGCTTTTTCATGTGGCATGGACTGTGCTATACTGTACTGTACTGTACTGTACGTGTGTGTGTGTGTGTGTGTGTGTGTGTGTGTGTGTGTGTGTGTGTGCGTGTGTGTTCCTGTGCGGAGGTGTGTGCATCCTCATTCCATTTGTTCAACTGCAACTCAAGGCCAGACACTTGAGCCAAACATACAGTGATAAAATACAGAGCTATTCTCCAGGGCATTTCTTTGCCTCCCTTAGCAACATTCACTCCGTCAGACACTCTGACAGAGCCTGGCCCCGTAAATGGCAGGATTGAGCACACTGCTACACGCTCTGCCAAGCGAATATGGAAATCTGTGCTTGGCATCTCAGCGCCGACCGGAACAACACCAACATGCTGAGGCAACACCCAGCCCCTCGAGTTCCTCTCCAAGAGGACGGGCGTCGGGCATGCGAAAGAACACCATTCTTTTTTTTTTCTCCTTCATGCTCCATAATCATCCTTTCAACCTCAAGATGGATTTTTGACACAAAAAAATCTAGGCCATGGCGGAACATGCTACCAGGGGGTCAAAACTACAGAGGCTGCAGAGAGACATAAAACACATAACCTCCTGGTGGGGAAGCCAGGGTTCCCAGATGAAAGGGGAAGACATGCCACTCTGGAAGAAGGAGTTGGTATTGAGATTGCTTCACTGAGTTCAAACAGGAGATCTGTCCACTTGGGTCTGACGTAAGACTTGTAAGTTGTTGAGCATTTTTAAGTATTTATGAAAAGAAGTAGCTCTATTGTATTGAGTGAGTGCTTCGATGTCACAATTATGGTGAATTATATATAATATCCCATTATATAATATATATAATACATATATCTACAGTATCTACAGTATATATAATAATACATTGTTTTGTGAGGGAAAAACTCACTCTTGGAGCATGTGAAATAGATGTTCTCAAATATGAATCATAACAAAAGGTAGGCTAAATCATATCACCTCTCTGCAGTACAAAAGACACTCCATAATAAAGAAGCAAAAAAATTATGATACCCAATACCCAAACACTCTGCAATCTCATATGTCCAATCCTATATAGAAATAATGACATAATATCCTCTCTGCATTCCAAAACGAGGTGCTTACTACTACCAAAGCAGATTGCTGCTTATTTTCTTCACTCTCTCAAAGCACAAAGCTTTTGTGGTCCACTGAAAGGTTTCTTTGCTTTCTTTGTCCTTTGTCTCGGTACAAATGCACAAACCACAATACCAAGACGCTAATGGAGGTGGGCATTGGTGGGCATGGGGGGCACGTGTGCCTCCTTAAATATAAGTGCTTTCTCAATGTGAGCTCATTTTGAAGAAATGTTCTTGCGGTACGTCAACACAATGAAACTGCCGAACCAGGTGGGACACCACAGACCAGCAAGTAGCAACATTTCATGAGCTCTTTCCCCACGGTTGTCATAAAATCATTCTGTTCAGTGAACTAAAAACCGAAGCCAGAAGCTACAGCCTTCAGTAACCGTCTGTTCTTTAAAAACTACTGGGCAGCGCTGTTCCTCTGTCAGTGTGCGAATCAAAAAGCTCCCCATCCACTCATCCACTCATCCACTCATCCACTCATCCACTCATCCACTCTCCAGCCTCCTCCACCCCCTCCACCACCACCTCACCATCTGCAGTGACGCATTGCTGGAAGGTGTCTTTGTGTCTGTTGCTACAAATGCTTCTTCTTCTTCTCACACACAGGTTCACACTTCTCTCTCGGAAAAAATATTCAGTCCAAGGTCTCTTGATTTCCCTCTTGCCAGACTCAATCTCATTTGCATTATTCACATCAGGAAAACATTTTCGTTTATACGCTTCAACCTAGCCCACTTTCATGAACAGCACAGGAGACAGTCGCCGCAGCGATCAGACACTTAAGACACTTCTCAGATGTTCTCAAAACTGCTGTTTTCTGTGCTCCACTTGCCTCCTCCTGAGGAAAACAACAAGAAAACAATTTCAACATTCAGAGACAACTTCACGGCCCAGCTGGCGGTGAAGCTCGAGGGGTGTTCTGACCGAGCGACGGACGCTAGCTCTGCACTTGACCCGTCGGCACCGGGGCCCACCCTCGTTACCGCCTGGCAGCTGGAGAGTCTTTCAAGCCCACGAGCCACTGCTACTTGAGCTCTAATCTACCTCAATTCCACCTCAAGTGGCCACAAAAGGCTGCTGTGACTGAGACAGAGCCTGTCAAGGTCCCTCAAGTACGAGTTTAGAGCATCTTGTTAAACATAATAAATCTCTCAGATTTCAGATGCATATAACCAGCGGCCAATTCTCTCTCTCTCCTTTTTTCTCTCTCCCTCTCTATCCCTTTATCTCTCTCTCCCTCTATGTCTCTCTTGCTTTCTCTCTCTCTCCCTCTCTATCTCTCTTTCTCCAAAGTGGAACAATAAGTCATCCTAAGAAGGAACAAATGCTTCTGCACAATTAGCATAAAAATGCCTACACTGTATCGAGCATTAGTCATCTTATTGATGCGGCTCTTCCTCACTTTAATCCGGCCTCTATTTCCTGCTTGGTCTTTCTGTCTGCCGTGGCCCGAGGGTCTGTTCTGATGATAAGGAGAGCGACTGGGGAGGATTCAGGAGCAAGCGCTTGTGTCAGCGCACCAAGGCAGGGACACTTGCAAAAAAGTCTCAGGGAAAAAAGAGTGCAGTGTGTGCATTGTTACCACAGCACAAAACCAACACTAAAGCTCTGCACTGAAAAGGTAGAAAGAAAGCACCAAGGAGCCCTAGTAATCCACTGAGGGAATTGTTTTTTAATGGCTTAACAAGTGACATGCTGTTATTTACAGAGCTGTGAAGACGTTTCAGATAACCTCCACCTCAGTCTCAGTCTCTGTGGATCCACATCCTTATCGCCACACTTCAGAGGTCAAAGGTTGTCTGAGACTGAGGTTTCATCTCTGCTGTACACAGGTCTCAACAGCTGAACTGCATAAAGAGTACTCTTCTCCTACGGGCAAAAGGCCACACTTAAAGGAGCTGCAGTGATGTGTAGAGTTGTGCTTAAACATTGATGCGACTGGGCGATCGCAGACACACGCATTACGGCACAGAGGAAGTCAGGCATGAGAGGGCAATGGTGCGGGGAAAGGTGTGATTTCAGCTGAATTAAAGGGCAATGTGAAGACAGACAAGCCATACAGTAAAGAAGACTCACTCTCTCCCTCTCCCCCTCTTTCTGTCTCTGTCTGTGTGTGTGTGTGTGTGTGTGCGTGTGTGTGTGTGTGTGTGTGTGTGTGAGAGAGAGAGCATAGGTGACCACTGACCAGCAATAAGAGTAGGAGGGGGTGATGAAGAGAGATATTTATAAGGAGGGAGAGCCCTGAGGATAGAGACTAAATAACTGCCAATCTCTCTCTACCTCGAACTCTCTCCTTCTCTCTCCTCGCTCTCTGTCATGTTCACCCATCTGTGCTTACCGAAATACACAAGACTCTGTCAACATCACAGGCTCTCAAAATATCACTCATCGCTCTCAATCATCTCGCAGCAGCTATATAGCTCAGAGCAGCCCTAGACAAACATATCCAAAATTCATGTCTGTCGATTTCTTTTTCTTCAGCTCTCTGGAAAGAGGAGGAGGAGGCCATAAGAGCTTGAAATTGACTTCTGAAGTAGTGTGTGCAAGCTGGCAATGTTTCTCAATGCTCATGCTTTGAGTGTTATCGACGCTGCTGACGGCTTTTTTTTTAGATCCATATTCCATACATCCATCAGTCTGCAAGCTCATCAGCATTCATTCATATAGCAGTCAGGCCATACCTATAGAATCCAAAAGACTGGTGCAAATGGCTGTTCCTTCAGAATCATCGCACTCTAGTGTAGCCTAGGTATAGAACTTTAGCTAATGTTACTACTGTATGTCTACATGGGCCACCTGAAATAAGGCTCATAACATCAACACCAGCATGCGAGCGGATTTGCTTCACTCCATCTCGTGCTGTAATTACTTTAAATGGATCAGGGGTCTGGCTTAACAGGATTTACACATAAACAGACACTCAGGAGAGATCTCAGACAGCAGCATCGTCAGCTCTATCAGTCTCTCTCTCTCTCTGAACAGGATATGTCATAATAAGGAAGGAAGAGACGAGTCCCCTGGGACGTTTTACTATTTACCTCGAGACTCAAGAGTTTCACAGATCCTGACATCTGAAGTGAAGCGAGAATGACTGTCCTGAAGTAAGGGGCCAGTGACTCACACTCAAACAAAGCCTCACTATACGAAATGATGACCACTTCTCCATATATCACTCCTGACTATTCTGCTCTGACCAGCGCATGTGTCAATCAAAAGAGCATCTAAACTTTTGACCCATGACGTCCCTGACCACTGAACACTTAAGAGTTTTGGTGTTGTGTTATTTCCCACCGGAGCAGCATGCCTAACGCTCTGGCCAGACGGAGCCTGCGGGGCTCTCTGGAGGGCTCCTGTCACACTGCTGTCTGGCTGCCCGTCTGAGGAGGGAGCGTTAGCTCTGCTCAGCTCAGCTCAGCTCAACGCAGGGAGGAGAGTGGAGAGACAGTCACTCGGGGCCAATACGATTAGACTGCAGATTTATGCCGTGTTCGGCTCGGACTTGGAGAGAAGGCTAATTGGGAGTCATGGAAGAGAGGAGCGCTTGCTCCCAAAAACCTCCACAGGCAAGGCTAATGAACATAGATATTGAAATGCCATTGCCCACGTCCAAAACACACACACACACACACACACACACACACACACACACACACACACACACACACACACACACACACACACACACACACACACACACACACACACACACACACACACACACACACACACAAAGAAAGAGAGAGAGAGAGAGAGAGAGAGAGAGAGAGAGAGAGAGAAATGTCACAAGTGCTGTTGGTAAGAAAAAATTAAAACAATCAATTCTACCAAGCTCCAGTTGCTACAGCTAACAGCTAGAACTGCCAGGCAGCTACAGAGCTACTCTCTCGCGACGTGACCATGGGAGATCATGAACATGTTTTAATTTTTTCTTGGTACCGACAGTACTAGGTGACCTCGAGAAAGAGATCTATGTGAATAAATCACCGGAAATCTCCTTTAGACATTTATTCACATGGCCTGCTGCTACTTTTAGAAATATAGACAAATAAAGGTGAATTGAGCAACTGTACATCTCCAGGCGCCCAGGATCACACATAAGTCAGTCAAACAGACAGCAGCATCTTTACGGTACTGACCACAGTCAATTACTGTGCAAGACTGCTACTACACCACACACACATTATTCAGAAACTTTCCCCTTTCCTCCACCCCCACCTCCACCCCCACCTCACTTTGTTCCTGAAAAGCACTAACCCAATATCTGAGAAGTAACACAGCCCTTGCGCTGAGCACGTTTCTATGGCGATGTCGCCAGCGAGAGGAACGGGGCATCTGGCACCAAGAAGACACGAGGTCTGCTTCCTCCAGGGATATAACAGCAGCCGGGAGCAGCAGGGAGCTCCTGCCTCGCTCTCCGCCGAACTGACCAGAGAGGAGTGCGGTGCCAACGCCCCCACGGAGAAGGACATGTGCTCACGACAAGACCGTGACGAGACCTTTCTGTTCTCCACCTCGCGGCGTCACCGTGAACTTTTACGGGGACGTGGTCGTTAGTCTTCATCAGGGAGAGGGAGTCATTTACAAGGAAAGTCACTCACGGTAAAGACAGCGCGCCTGACCGCCACAGCGTTCCTGACCTTTAAGTGCAGCTCTGTGATTTATTGAGAGAGGGCTGAGATACTTTCTAGAAGATTCTTGGGAATATCTGCTGGTCCTCAAGCTCATTCATCTTTATAAACACGCTCATGTGAGAAGTGCAAGAGCACTGTTTTCATATGGCAATAGCTTTTTATCCTAACTTCGTCTCTTTCATGAGTGTATGTGAGTGTGTGTGTGTGTGTGTGTGTGTGTGTGTGTGGTTGAGGTTGTGTGTGGGGGGGGGGCAAATAACAACAAACAAAAAGGGTGAGCTGTGTGTAGTTGTCTGTGTGTGTGTGTGTGTGTGTGTGTGTGTGTGTGTGTGTGTGTGTGTGTGTGTGTGTGCATGTGTGCGTGTGTGTGTGTGTGTGTGTGCGTGTGTGGGGTTAAACATCCCCCATACTCACCTGGTTCTCGTCCTGGCCCGCCCTCATCTGCTCGCGGACCAGCGAGGTGCGTCCGGCCTCGTCCTTGCGCAGGCTGCGCTCCTTCTTGAGCTCGGGGCTCCAGAAGTTCTTGATGCTGTTCATGGACGAGCCCAGCTGGTTGTCCTTGACGTCCAGCTCCTGCCGCAGCAGCTCGTTCTCCCGCTGCAGCTCGCGCAGATGCGTGTGCATGTCCAGCAGCGGGCTCTCCGAGCCGCCGCCGCCGCCGCCGCTACGCACCGCCTGCCGCAACAGCGACGACGTCGACGAACCACCGCCGCCACCACTGACTCCGCTCTGCAGCGAGTGCAGGTGCATGGTGGTGTCGCTGTCCCGGTCGCGCTCCCGTTCCCGGTCCCGGTAGCCGCCTCCAGACGACTCCATGTTGATGTTGGGGCTGCTGCCCATGGCCGTGGCGCGGCTGCTGTACGAGGCCCGGTTGGTGGCCCGGCCCAGGGTCATGGTGGCCTTGGGGTAGGCGCTGGACGTCATGACGTCGTGGTCGCCCAGGTAGACCGGCCCCGAGGCGGCGTAGGCGGCGTTCAGCGACTGGATGTTCTCCATGGAGAGGGTCTTCCCTCCTCCTCCTCCTCCGCCCACTCCTCTGCCTCCTACCGCTGCTCCTTCTCCGCCACCTCCGCTGATGACCCCGCTGCCGCCCAGGCGCCGGTGGCCCAGGCGGGGGGACCTGGGCAGGCGGGGCGAGCGGGCAGGGCTGCCCTCGGCATGCCCGACGGAGCGAGCGCTCCCGTACATCTCGCCTCCTCTCCTCTCCGGGCCCCTGTGGGATTCTATACTGCTCTCTGGCTAGGGGATTACCACAGCCAGATTAACTTTAAATGGTGGGGTGGTGGTGGTGGTGGTGGGAAGGGGGGGGGGGGGGGGGAGTATGAAGCATAAAAGCCTCTGGATGGAGGGGATTGTTTGGTCGTTTCCTTTTATTGCCTCATTCGTAAGACATTGGTACCACCTTCTGGACAAACGGCAGGTCAAAAACGATATAGTAATATATGTAAGTCTCTACTCTTTCATGTCCGTCTCGTCTACACTAGCCTGCGTTACATATCCACATGATGGCCTGGCGTTGGCGTAGGCGTGTGTGTGGGGGGGACGGGGGCTTCACTCTGTGGCGCTAAGTGGCGAAGTGTGATGAATTCTGCGCGTCACGTCGGAGCTCTGGCCCATTTGCCTCCGGGAGCCGGTTATTGCTGCGCAACCTGCAGCTGCCCCTGCCAGCATCTTCAATTCGTCTGGGGAACAGGAGAGAGAGGAAGATGGAGACAGAGAGAAAGAAAGGAAGAAAGAGAGAAAGAGAGAGAGAGAGAGGGGGGAAACAGAGGAGAGCGAGGGAGAAAGAGCATACCGCAGAGATGTAAGCAGACACAATAAATGGCTTGAGTCGGGTTGACATGAGGATGTGACTCAGTTCTCACAGTGGAGTGGGGAGCAGTGTAGTGTGGCAATGAGACTAGCCTGGCGGTAGTGCTGTAGCCTGTAGTCTCATTCAACACTCAGGCTCTCTGCTGAGGAGGGCTCAATGCCCACACACACTGGCCAGGGTTGCATTCACCGCACGCACGCAGCAGGGGGGGGAAGTTAAACACACAATCAATCACCGAATTAACACCCCCGCGAGTGGAAGAGGTGCTGGTCACTCACCTACGTAATGTGTGAGAAAAGAGAGAGGGAGGGAGGCAGGGAGGACAAAGAAAGAAAGAAAGAAAGAAAGAGAAGAGAAGAACATAGCTGGTTCAGAGGAGAATAGAAGATAGAGAGTAACTATGGGACGCAGAGGTTACATTTAGAAACCAATAAAGCAATCGCTCTCAGCAAATGTCAACCTCTCAAAGCAATTCCCCTTGGCAAAGAGCTGCCTTTTAAAGAACAAATAACTCATTCTACAAATCACATCAAAGTGCTGCTGCTCACTGTTATGAGCTGACCACATGAAAAGACATGAGTGCAAGACACGAAACAACACAAGTCTGGGAGGCAGGAAGATATGCCTCCTCAAGTCTTATCAGTGCCTGCTAATGTGCCTCAAACACTGCACGCCAACAGCCAAAAATGGAGCACACTCAGGAAAAAACAACCATGAAAAAGACTAGTGTGAAAACCAGTAGGCTAGGCCTACAAATATCTTGCTCTAAAACCTTGTGCTATTATTAGGTGGGAAGCAGTATCAAGGAATGTTTTCTAATGTAGAAAGACTGCTCTTTGAAGTAGGAAATATCAGTTATGTCTGCTTACATCTCTGGCACAGGTTTCAAGATGATCCTTGTAGATAAAACTGCCTTGGATTGTAGGAGGCTGTTGCCTTTAATGACAGACTAAACTTGAAATTAATTAAGATTGTTATCATCTCTCTCTTCACAATGTAATTTAGGTTACTTGTTATGCAATTGCGCCATTTGTCAGAGGAAATATTGTATTTCGCGCTACAGCATACAAATGAAATATTAGAGGGTAGCCTATACTGACTCTTCAAAGGTTCGTATGTATCAGTGCCAGTAAGGTCTCTAACTTCTCCCAAACTTGTCCACCCACAAGAGGCGGCAACTTGTTTCTAGGGACGCACGATGAGGGTACGGGACGGGATGCAAATCCCACCTCTGGGAGCGAGCGATTGGTTATTGCAATCACTTCAAGAGAGCAACAGATGGCCCACTGGATAAAACCTTTGTCAATCATACGACATGTCAATCCCTTTAAGTATGGACGGTTTGTATGACGGCCAAATAAATCTCTGTTTCTGACAGCGAGCGGTGTGCCGTGAAGAGTTGCAATGATGGCCAAAACTGTCAGAACGAGTCACCATAAACATTCAATTGCAATTACGCCGAGTGTCAGCATCGATATAATTTCAATATGTCCCTAAATGATACATATTTTACATTACTGATCGGCTGCCAATGACCTGCTCTAATACCTCGCAGGATGTTAGCATAGCAATATGTGCAGGCAATAATACACATTTAATGTCTGTTGTGTGCCGCTTTGGTTTAAAAAACGTAACGCGTTAATACACCAACAGAGACCTAGCTGTGTGTTAATGCCCATTACTAACCGTGAAACAAGTGCTACTTTTAATTGAACTACTCGTTACGCACAAGTTTCCGCCTCATAACCTGTCGATTCCTCATCTAGACGGAGAGGGTGGTGCACCTTACAAACGAGGGTGTTGCAGAAGTTGTTTGAGCTGACGTCCCAGCCGGCTTAAGCATAGCCTACAATTGCTTACAGAGGTGTCAAAGTAAAACTGGCATGAATGACAGTCATTGATGTACCAATTGATCAAATTTTCTGCAGCATCGCCGATGCTTGCTGCAAACACCAAACGTTAAAACGTTAGTTTAAGGCATTTTGGGAGGGATGAGTGACACAGCCAGCAGCCCGTGGAGAACTGGTTGTAAACACGCAGGCTGGCATAAGCATCTTACCCATATGTCAGACCACCGGACTACCCTGCGACCCCAAGCGTGCGGATTAGATCAGACAGACTATGCATCCCTACATGTAGGCTATCAGCATTGCATAATGTTTTAAGCTTGACTGTATAAAGACCACAATATTTAATGTTACTTTTTTTTTCAACTTAAAATTTAGTCCATAGACCAACAATGTCAATACGGATCATTATTCACTGTGCCACAGAACATGAGCGATACTCACCCGTACGCCCGGAGCTCGTCGCCCGTCGTCAGCCCTACTTCCCCCCGGATCTCGCTCCACAGTTCCAGTTTTCGCGGAGACGAGCGTCTCCATCGGCATCGGTGTCGCGAGAGCGCGCACTATCGTCTCCCACTCTCTCCCCTCACTCGGTCAGCGGGACGGCCGTGACACTATTAAAGGGACAGTTGGTACTCCGTGCGAGATATCGCGGTAGCTCAACAGCATACAGGATGTGTGAGCAACAAATCCACATTTTAATAAAGCCGGACTGCCGTCATGGGATCAGTTTCAAATAAAAGGCTTCAGGCTATTCAGTTCACATTGCAGTGTGAAACTGAAACAATGTTAAATGTTAATAGTTTATAGGCTAATCAGTTTGTGACAGACCATACATTTGTTGAATATTACAGGAATTGTATTTACAAAATAACACTTTTGGGACAATCTTATTGATTATAATGCCCCAGGGCATGGTCATAAGTGCTTGATTTTATTCTTTTGTATGAATTTTAAAAAGTTAGTTCTGTGACAGAAAAATACTTCACTTCTCAAGGAAACAAATACATTTTGTTCAAATGAATTTAGTCAAGAATGCTTAGTGAGTAGGCCTATGTTGTACAATCTTAAAACGAATGTGTTGAAAACAACACAACTTGCATTCATTTTTAACACATGTCTATGTCCAGTTAACCTACAACACAGTTTGTGTTGTTTGCAACACATTCCTTTTGTTATTCGTTTTAAGAGTGTAGGCCTACACGGTAACTTACTGTATGAAAATAACACAACTTGTGATGAAAACAACACAACTTGTGTTGTTTAACCCATCTCTACGTCCAGATAGGGACAACACATTTTGTATTGTTTACAACACATTCATTTTAAGAGTGCACTTTAAAAACTAGAGCTGATGATGATTCTTCTCTGTTTTAGGCACTCCATAATCAAATATTGTAGTCT
>NC_085000.1:28230832-28460832 GCF_963854185.1 Sardina pilchardus | reverse complement strand
ACCAGTCCCCCCCCCCACCTCAACTCCCCACTTCCCACCAGCTTTCACAGATCTACAGTAGACCATTAATCAATCTTCCACAGAAATGTCTGTGTGTGGTACAGTACATGCTCTGTGTGGTGGGATGGAGGCTGATACTGCATGTCAGCAAGTGAGCAAGTCTGTGTGTCTGTGTGTGTGTGTGTGTGTGTTTGGTTTTGTGCACGACTTTATGTGAGACACCTCCGGTCCGCCCACCCTGCAAACTACAGACGTCCCCACCACCTCCATCTAGGCAGTGTGCTGACAAGCCACTCCACGGTGGCACTGCCTGCATGCAACATCCCTGTCCTCCCTCCTCCCTCCCCTCTCCCCCTATCATTTACCCCTGGCTTCCTAGCAGCCTCTCACAGTCTCCCACCCATTTATCTCCCCCTGTCAATTATCATGTCCTTCCTTTCCTTACTCAAGACTGAACTGCTGAAAGGAAGGTCTTGTGAACAAGGTGGCCTGGGTTTACAATTGTATAGTAATAAGCAAGCAATAACAAGCAATAAGCATATGTCTAAATAATACAGTGCTGGCACAAAGCTTGTCGTTTTACAAGTTAAGATATTAAGAGCAGGGAAGTTGTGGGTGCTATACTCATAACTACAAAAAGAAGAACTTAGAAAACATCAAATACATCAAAAGAGTAAAAGAGATGATCAAGGTATTTAATCACTGCATGATGCTCAGATGCCTACAGTACATGTTTTTGCATGAGGTGATCACATTTCTCAGAAACATAACAGGCTTTAACTCTAAATATGCCACTACTACCTATTGATAACATGTAAATAAACAAGTATTCTTGTCAATACTGTACAACTGATTATTATGAAAAATATTATAATACAATATGATACAACTTTCCTCTCAATTTTTCCTACAAATGCCAGTCAGCAGCCTTGCTACATATTCTTGCAAATAGGGATTTTCCCTTCACAAGTGACATTATTAATACAATACGTATGTGCGATGAAATGGAAACTTACAAAATGTTGTGGGGACTTTTTTTGTTCTTCCTCTATTCAACATAATTAGGTATAGTATAGAGTATATACATGTATAGGCCTACTCATTATTCTCTTGAATTACTAGAACGTTGCATTTACACTTTAACCTTCTGTAAATATTTAGCCTCCCTCAGAAACACCCCAATGATGTATATACATGGCTAGAAAGGAGCAATCCAAAATATTAAAATCCCACCGAACATTGGTAAAATTCAAGACAATCATTCAAACCCTTTTTCAGCTATACAATCAGTTCATAAGTAATGACACCACATATTCCATATTCAGCTTCAGAGAAGCTAATCTGTAAGGAAGCTTCCTGTGACTTTCTTGTCATACTGGCCGACGTTGTCCGCTGCAAGGGCACCGCGAAGCTGGTTCCAGAACACAGGCTGTGCCAGGGGGTTTCTGGGCCAGGAGATCACGGATTTCCTGCACAAACGCTTCCTCATCTGCAGGTACTTGAACTTGTGGAAAAGAGGGTCAAGCAAAACCAGCACTGCCACGTCCACCTTCTCGTCCAACAGTCGCTGCTGGACCAAGAGAAAGGCCTGTCGGATGACCCCACTCACTTGGCACCGGGCTCCTGGGTTTGTCAGCACAAAGACAGTTTTGCGACTGTTGTGGACAGCGTTGTGTAAGTTCTCGATGCACGACACACCCGGGACCCAATCTCGCTCCTCTAGGCACAGCTTGAATCTCCATTTGCCTTTGTTTTCAAGGTTGTCCACCAGCTCATTGTAGACCCAGTCTCTGACTGCCAGGATTCTTGTGTCGAAAATCACAAATGCATCATGCTCTGCTTCAGAGCTTCCCTGGAATTGGGAATACCCCTTGTGACCAGCCCAGAGTACTTGAAAGCAATACCAAAGGTCCCATCCATACAACTGCTTTAGAAGTGGAAACACTGTCAGTATTATAGTCAATAAAGATGAGTATAGGAAGGCCCCAATGATCTCCTGACAGGAATAAGGATCTACGTTGAGGATGTTTTCTCCTTGCAACGACTCAGGGAATCCACAGCGAACCGTTGTGGTTAGATGGGGGATCGAGATGTTCGTTTTACGTAGATATTCCACAAACCAGGATGTGGCACAGCTGCAGATGAAAGGGTTTGCATGCAGTGTGAGTTCTTTTAATGCTCTACAGTCACGTAGTGGCGCAGGTAGACCCCAAGCATCTAGGACTCGGAGTTGGTTGTTGTTTAGCAGCAGTCGGACAAGGGTGGGCATTTTGCTGAAGAACTTTTCAGGAAGTACGCCGATCGAGTTATGACTCAAGTCCAGGCCACTAAAGTTACGGCCAACATACACAGCTCTGTCTGGCAAAACTGTCAGGTAGTTTCCACTCAGGTTCAAGTAACGCAGCTCTGGGAGTTCCGTGATGTTATCCCAAGGGAAAAAGTTTAACTGGTTGCTATCAACTCGCAGGAAAAGCAGGCTCTTAGGGAGGCAAACTAGTGCCTCTGGCAAAACGGATCTCAACTGATTTCTAGAAATATCTAAGTGTTCTAGATTTGTGAGGCCCTGAAAGAAATTACTGTACTGATCACTACTTCCCCACATAATATCCAGCCTATTCCCAGCAAAGTAGAGGTACTTCAGAGAAGCACTAAACAGGTTTGAGACACGGTAGCCAATCTGATTATCGTCCAGACTGAGAGCTTCAAGAGAGGTAAGTTCCCGCAAAAAAGTGAAATTGTGCCCAATACCCATCATGAGGAATGAGAATGCATTATAGCTGAGGTCAAGGACCTTCATCGTGTCCTTCAGTTCATGAAAGGCTTCTGTAAAGTACAGGTCTACTCGATTGTGGGCCAAGTTAAAGTATGAAAGTTTTTCTAGACTAGAGAACTGCTGTCCATTTGGTTTTAAGCTCAGGTAGTTGAAGGACATATCTAAGCAGACTACTTTTTCCATGCCTATGAAAACGCTTGAATTTACAGTCAGGATATTATTGTAGGACAGGTCAAAAGATAGCTGTCCTGAGCACAACATTTTGTAAAAATTATACATGGTTAAGTTAGGCCAAATCCGGTCATAGTTCACTGGAGTGTTTTTTAAAAGGGGCTCAAATTCTGAATCATCTTCATACTGACTGTCCTTTCGTCTGTTCCAGATTGCTCTAGGACCCTGAGGTTCTGACAGCCACTCCACATTCTTCTGTTTACAGAGTGGGATAAAATCAAGTAAGTTTTGTGAAAGCACCACTTTTCTCAGTGACTTAAAATGCTGAAAGGCACTCATGCTACAGGAACTGATAAAGTTGGATCGTAAGTCTAGGTATCTCAGATTTGAGAGGTTGGAAAGGATCTCCAGGCTTTTTGGAGAAAATGAGCGAAAGAAATAGCCATTCAGAGACAGTGATTCCAAACGTGACATGTTTGCCAGGAAAGGTGATAGAACAAGGCTGTCAAAGGATTTCAATGGTTGATAGTTATACATCAGATTCAGATTTTTAACATTGCTTAGGTGCTGATAAAAAGTTCCATTACGTATGGTGAAGGCTAACAGATTATCCGAGAGATCGAGGATCTCGAGCCTTCGCAGATGGGCAAAGAGTCCAGGTGGTAATGTGCGGAGAGAGTTTCCTCGCAAGCTGAGATTCCTTAGGGAATTGCTCTGGTCATAGAAGGTGTTGTTATACAGCGTAAGGGGCTTGTTACCAGGACAAGGATAGCAGGGCTCCGCGGCATGGTCACATCGCTGACAGTTCCATGCCAGGTTCAGAGTGGATAATTTGCGTAGGGTGCTGAATGCATTTGAAGGAATCTTTGTTATCTTATTCTCTCTCAGGTCAAGATTTGTCAAGGAGTCAGGTAGGCCTGTTGGCACTCTGGATATATTGTTGAAGCCCAGGTGGAGGACTTTAAGCTTTGGGAGGTCCTTGAGGACCTCCTGCGTGATCACAAATGTGTGGTTGCAAGGGTTGGCATAAAAACAGTTCTTTGTGAGCAATAGGTGCGTGAGGTTTCGGGTACCCAATGGTTTTGTGAGTTTATAGACGTTGTTATACTCCAGGTTCAGGACCTCCAGGCTCTTTGGTAGAGCGGGTATGGCTGTGAGACTGTTTCCGGTCAAGTGAAGGGTTTGCAAGTATTTAAGTTCCACAAAGGCATTGGAGTCAATTGTGAAAGTGCAAGGAATCCCTAGGTTCTTGTACCGACCAGGGGCACAATTCCACATCATAGAGAGGTTTATCAGATTGGGGACACCAGAGAAGGCATTACTTTTAACACGCCCAATTTTGTTGTGATTTAAGTTTAGAGACAGCACCTTTAGAGATATGATTTTAGGAACTTTGGTGAAGTCTCTTCCTGTGCAGTCCACAATGGTTTCATTCAGGTCATGTTCACAAGGATAAAAAGTGGTATCAATACTCATCACTGCTGGTACCAGAAGCCATGCAAAGAGGGACATGAGCATGTTCTCCATAATGACCTACAAAAACACAACACAAAACATATTTAATTCTCTGAAAGAATATCAGTCGATAATGTATTTAGTCGACAAATTATCATTTTTACTAGAGAAAGAACTGAGAACTGTACACAACTGTACTGTAATCATTTGTTAAATTATTGCCTGACTGATATTGTTAAATGAGCTAGCCTACTTGATTTATCAACTTCTCAAAAAGGAATTAATATTGACAGACAAATGCATTTTCCTGTAGAGAAACATACTTCATCAGCTTCTACTATTCTAATGGAGAAAACTGAATGTTGTCATTTTCATTTCATTTTCAAAAGTTTCTGTTTTGATCAAATATGCACTGGCTTTTAGGACATGATATCTAAATAATATAGTATAGAATAGAATGATATAGTATATTGCATAAGGGAATTTGACAGCTCTGACATCAACTCAATTATTCTTCACACTATTGGTAAATATCTGTGTAAATAAATATGTAAAAGCCATTCAGAAAAACATTCAATACTGTACATTCCTGTCAGTTTACATGTAAACTTTACATAAATGAATCAGGAGGTGGAGAAAAGATCTGGTGTAATGATTTAAAAAAAATATTTTTATTGGAGCATTCCATACTGGCCTGGAATAGAGTAATATGCTGTTGAGAAATTGAGTGTATAGGCCAGATGTCAGTCTGCACATCTTTTATGATGTTTTCCTTAACTGTCTGCTTCTCTTAATATATTCTTTTAAAGGGTGAAAATGGGAAAATGAAAATTGGAAGACCACTAGAAATAACATACAGTAACTTTCCACACTTGAATTATTTGATTTCTCCCATTTTCATTAATCACATGCAACTTTATGCGCTAATCAGAAAAAGCATGTCATATACACAACACTTGATTTTTGTAAAGAATGCAGAGATGCAGACTCACCCTCACTTTGTGACAATAAAAAGGTCTCTGAGGCTTCAGACTTCTATGCTCATCATCCGTTAGGCAGCAAAAAGGAAACATAACTGAACCTGAGTGAGGGTTGGCCATAAAAGAAGAAGTGATATCAAGTGTGGTGAACACATATCATTATGAACAGATGGTCTGTGATCTAATTCCTTATAAATCAAGTAATTTGACCATATGTAGTAACATACGCTGACAACACAGTAAATGGTAAATCATCCCCAGTTTGAAAAGCTATAATTAAAATGAAAATATATACAAATAAAAATATAAATAAAAAGAAAATATGGCTGGCACTGACCTCTTAAGGCACATGCAGTTATACCTCAATGGATGCTAGATAAAAGAGAATGCTAACTTCCGATTGTTATTAAATCGCTCATGTAAGCGATTGCAAGTGACGAGAGAGAATGAAGAGAGAGCATAAAGGAGAAGTATAGAGAATTGGATAGAGAGCAGTGTGTACAAGAGAAATGTCAGAGCATGACTGATGGGGCGAAAACAAACAAACTAGAAAGGTTAATTGCCAAATACGGCCTGTCTGTCTTATCTAAGAAATACAACACATATCGATAAAGCCCAGGACATCAGGAAGCAGAACGCTTCTTTGACCAGCAACCTGGCAGCGACTGTATTAAGTGCTTTGCATAATATTCTCTGGGCTGAAACTCAGAACTGAGATATGTTTGGGTACAGGGATTTTGAAAGCAAATGGAGAAGTGTGTAAGTGTGTATTAACTTGCAGCTGTGGAACGACCGTGGAAACACAGGTTGGAAACATAAAACACCAGGCCTCATAATTTACAAACATTTTATTGGAAGCATCCTGATAACACACTACACAGACAGTACCAAAAGCCAGGGGATGTCAGAACCCATTTATAAAAGAAAACCAGTACATTTTCTGTTCTGTCTACACATACACTGTGGAAGGCTGGAGGCATCGGCTAAAAGCAATGGTTAATTTTAATCGGAACCTTTGCATCACACTGAAAAACACCTTCGCATTCGTCTCAGACAGAAAAAGAAATGACAGAGTGGCAGTTTAGATAAAGGCTTATATTTCAGCATGAGGCAGTTATAAACACATTCATTTAGAGTAATGAACACAGTATCCACCTTACCAAGCCTCTGTTCTTGCCGTATACTCGTCTTGGCCTCTGCCATACTAATCCATACTGTAGTGCATTTCATATCTTTTGGTTTAAAAGTAGCGTCGGTGCTGAGGGGCTTGAATCTTCTGGCTTGTGTAAGTGTGGGAGGGGGGAGAAAGAGGAAGCCCCCCCCCCCCCCCCATAGAAAGGCAGAGCTGGTTCCCCACTTCCCCCTCAACGTTTCCCCATGTAAGGGAACAGCAGTTGAGAACAGAGGCCTACCCAGACCCCTTTTACTGAAGGCCACAGTGCTGGATGATCCACAAAGCAATATTCATAAACCCGTCGGACTCCGCGGCGATTGTGGACAGTGAATGGTTATTGCCTTGATACCACAGTAACCTGTTAAATAAACAGAAATTAGAAATGAGCAGTGAAGTGTATAGGCAGAACATGTACTGTATATTGTGTGGTCAAATTCTTGTGGTGTGGCTTCATTTTGAATTGAAATTTGTGCTTGTATAAGAAGTATATGCACTAGAGGTGGATATCATTATTGTTATTGCCTTAGAAGGTTGAGAGTAAAACAAAATATAGGTGTAATCAGAGAAGGGTCCATCTTCAATATTGTGTAGTTTGGGGATATATATTTTCCTTCAGTTTCTTCTCTGCACACTTAAGTTTCATTTCACTCATATTTTGTTCACAAAACAGAACAATCTATCAAAGGCCTGCAATAATGCATAAATCTGCATATTTTGATATGCCGCACATGCTGGATGTATTATCTTTTCCTTCAATTACCGACAAGTGGCAGCAAAAAGTGTCCATAGCTGTTTATATTTTTGTCGAGTATCGACCACAAAAAAGGGTTGCTCGCAAATCATAAGACCTATGACTCATAAAAAAGGAAACCTATAGTTAGAAACCATGTCCTCTTTTCTGCTGCTTAACAAAAAAACAATTTCAAAGCTGTCATTAAAACAATTGGCAAATGTAAGCTGACAGTATGAAACTCTTCCATGCCTTTCCACCGTGTCTATGCATGAGCGTAGCAGTTGACCCACCTCACGGGGACCTGGCGAGCCTTGAGGCCCCTGTAGTACTCGATGCCCTGTTTTGGAGGGACACGCTTGTCATCTTCTCCCAGTGTGAGCAGAACTGGCGTCTTCACCTGCAGGAAAGTCCCAATAATATACTAATAACTAATAATATACTAATAATATACAGTACTCAGCCTTCTGTTATGGGCCACAGCAAGATCAGACTGATTTGACAAGCTAGTAGAATGGCCGTTTTTATTCTTCATCACTGAGTTCATTTGACTGTTTATATGAGGAAATATCCAACCTTTAAGAACATCAATTTTCTTTTTTAATTAATAATGTACCGTAAATAAATAAATGGTCCAGCTCAATGAGAATTAAACCAGCTAATAGGCTAACTGAAAAAAAAACACCATACCAATCACTATTATACTACTACTATTCTTATTTTATATACTCTTTGTTTCTTCATAGCCTATGTAGATATTAGGTATTGTATTACTTTTATTTGTATTGTTGTTTTTTCATTTGTAAAGCACTTTGGGTCAACCCTGTTGCATTAAATGTGCTATAAAATAATGAGTTGACTCACTTGAGAGATGTATTTTATCGGAGACTTATCAAACATTTGCCCGTAAGCAGCAGGGTTTAGTTGGGCATCTGGGCTATAATCCAGTCCTGCTTCTATCATGCACCTGTAAAACACACACACACACACACACACACACACACACACACACACACACACACACACACACACACACACAGAGTTGTTTTGATTGAGGAAACAACTCTATTGCATCAACAGCTACTATTTCAATAGTCCATTTTAAAAGCAGACTTCAAACACTTCAACAATGTATGATGGAGTAACTTTCCAATTATGTAATACACTATCCCAAATGTCATTCTGCATAGAGGGCATGGTGAAGACAATGGAATATTCCAGATCAACACCACATGTGGGGTTAATTATGGGGACAAGTGGCAGGGGTGAGAGGCATAATTGGACAAAGCTGTGTGAAATCCAAGGAGATGTTAAATAATTCATAGAGGATGCGGACACCCCACCACCTCCACCCTCTGGAGTCTCGCCGGCAGCACCGTACCAGTCTGGAATGTCAGTGCTGCCAATCATGGAAGTCAGGTTGGTGACAGGGTTCCGTGATATGCACGCCTTGTAGAAGTCTGGAAACTGGCCAATAAGGTGGCACGCCAGGAAGCCGCCATGGGAGCCTCCTGAGATGGACACCTTCTGCTCATCGAAGCAGCCCTGCTTCAGCACAGTCTCCACGGCAAACTGGAGAAAGGTATGTATATATATGAATATATATATATATATATATATATTAATACGAATCACAACTTATTTTGTCTCCAATGTCATTGGCAGTAGTCACATGTATAGATAGAGCTGTAGAGAGCTTTATAGAGTTTTACACTATAGGAAGTGATTCAACAGTGACAGTACCTGAACATCAAGCACATCCTGTGTGCCAACGTTCCCAGGGAGAGAGTAGATGCTGTCCTGACCAAACCCAATGGAGCCACGGTAGTTCACTGGACAGAGACACACACTGTTGGGTTTGTACGCAATACCACACACACAATCCACAAAGTCCCAAGAATATTTTACAGAATATCTTATATATTATCATTTAATATTATTTATACTCAGATAGTGGAATCCAAAAGATCTTAGAGTGGAGTTAGAACCTATGGTGAAGACATATAATAGGTCTCATGTCTAATGGGTGGGGGATCTCTAAGCAGATGTTTCAGATGGAGTATAATCTATAGCCCCGTTTATACTATGGGCTGAACCCGGTGCTGGAACTTAAGCCCAGCCCAGGTAGGAGTTTATACTAGACGGGGCTGGGCTGAAACGGGGCTTAACCTGGAACTATTGCCCTGACAACAAGCCCACCTCAACGGTCAGAGCCACGATCCAAGCCCCAGTGCTTACCCGTCACGTCGAACTGGTTACTACGGCTACCGTTCTATTTACTAACTGCCCGTGCCTGCTGCCTGTAGAATGTTGTTCACGTTTCTATGGATCCAAGGTTGACAGTTGGCTACATGGCCCACCCCAGAGCCACCCAGTATAAACGCACCGAGAACTCTAGCCCTGGTGCTTGTGCCTGGGCTTAAGTTCCTGGGCCAATGGCCCATAGTATAAACGGGGCTATAGAGAGACAGGGAGGAACCAAGTGGGAAGTGGGAAGTGGAAACGAGAAAACGGTGAAAATGGGACTTCCCCTAACCAGTCACGACCACACAACAAGTGCCACTGGCTTGATGCAGTCGACCTCTTGGAGTCGCCACCCCTGAGCACGCCACAGGAGATGATGAGCCAGGCACATCCAATTAACTCTAGACACATCCAATCAATGGCTGACCCACCACTACAGCACGCAGCTTATGCAACCGACCCGCTCCACACACACGACAACGTAAATCAATTAAACACTGCCGGCTCACTGAGCCCTGCGCGGGAATATCCTGCCTGCCCCAGGACACCAAGGCAGAAAACTCCACGTGAGGTACAGTATGACGCGTGGTTATGCACTGACTTTTCAAACGCGGTTGATGGGAGTTCAGGCAAAGGTGTAGCAGCTAGCACCTAGCCTCCAGAAACTGAGGTTCTAACAGCAGTGGCTACAAGTCCTTTGTCATGTCAGCTATACTTTCAAGATGCCAAAAATGGCAGCGCTGTATATGATGTTTCAACATATAACAAATGTTTCAGTAAACATAAAGTGCAAATTAAATCACATGAACAACACCAACAGAAACTATTGGAGGCTTTGAATCTGTGATTTTCAAACCTATCAGGTCAGATCATTCTATTAGATAAAACTAATAGAATTTCACTAAATGAGTGTTTTATTACATTTCTGGGAAACTAATGTTTCCCATGTAATGTAAATAGCTTGTATATTACATGTAATACACTTACATGTAATTACACTTTTTTTTAACCTTCCCATTACATAATAACTTCCTGCAAATGTTGTAACTATTACAGTGTGTTAGCTTAGCAACATTTACATTTATTATATTATCATAATTTAAAAGTGCAGATTTTTATTTTATTGGTGGTTTTGCCAACATCCTCAATGATGTGGTTCCGTGTTGGTGGAATGAGTTGCCCAGTGCTCTCCGTTCCAGCAACAGCTTTGGATCTTTTAAGAGGGGTCTTAAGGCATATTTATTTAATATGCACTTAGTCCTTTGAGTTTGTGATGTGTTATGGTTTGTATAATAGTATTGTTTTGTTATAATTTGTCTATTGATAGAATTTGAAATTTATTTTGCTATTGTCCTTAAATTTAGCCATACCATGCTTTAGTTATTATTATTATATATAATTAACTGAGTGACTTATTTGATTGCTATTCTCATTTCACTGTTTTATTTCTCATTAGGTTAGTGCTTAAAATTATTGTTTTACTGATAATATTACTATTCTCCCTAGTTTGTAATTGTTCACTGTTAATTTAATTTGTATTGTTATTTATTTGTATGTCGCTTTGGACAAAGGCGTCTGCTAAATAACCATAGCCATAGCCATAGCCATAGCCATGTAAGCTGATAGCATACCCTTGTGCCAGGCCTATGGTAGAAACACACAATGACTTCTCTATGGATCAGTCATTCAGCTTATATCTTCGGCAGCTTATTGTGGAAGTGAACCACATGCTGTCCCATTACAACTTCCCACTCACACAGACAGGTGACAATACGGGTAAGATTTGAATGACGGGCAAAGTGCAAAGTCTTAAGTCTAACTAAGTCTCATTCAATAACTAAACAAACCCAATTTGCTAGTTTAATATCATGGGTAAGACATTGAAGTGCAGACATGTGTCAGCCCAATGCTCCCAGATGCCACACGATGTATTTCATGCATAAGAACTTGAAGACACACACAGCACTTATCAGCCAAATAAATTAAGGCCCAATATCCACTGTGAACATCAAAATCACTTTCACAAGAAACAAATGCAGGTTGTGCTATTCAGTTCCCTACAGCTGGAATCACAACTAAACTTCTCAGCCAGGAAGCAACTCACCCAGCAGAAGAGCAAATCCCATCTTACAATAAACAGAGGAGGACAAGAGCCAGTCTGCAGTTATCACTGAGTGAGGACCACCTGGAGGAGATGGGGAGAGAGAGAAAGAGAGAGAGAGAGAGAGAGAAAGAGAGAGAGAGAGAGAGAGAGAAAGAGAGATTTACCCCTTCCAGGAACAATTACATTTTGACAAGATCGATCCAATTTCATAACCACACACACACACACACACACTTGTTTTTTTCACACACCATGTGGGGTGACAATGAGTGGCAGCTTCGCTCCTTCTTTGGATTCCTTTGGTTTCAGCAGCAGGGCCTCAAAGTCCAAACCAGCTGGAGCGAGACAGAAAGACAAAGGAAAGAGTGTGACATAGAGAGAGAGAGACAGACAGAGAGAGAGAGAGGGACAGAGAAAAGAGAAAGAGAGGGATAGAGAAGAAAAGGCAAGACATGTCATGAGGTTTAACTGACCCCGATGAAGGCAAGACATCTCAGAAGCATCAGTTTGGGCTATTTGTCTTACGGTACTGGCTGTTCTCCTGCTCTGGGGGCGGAGTGAAGGTGAGGATCTGCCAATCAATGTCGGACTGTACCTCAGCCGTCTCCAGGGTGACCCAGCTCACCTTCGCCTCAGAACCTCGCTCAGGCAGGAAGGCTACACGCTGCAGACAGGAAGTGATATCATCAGCGGACACGCTCATACGTAACTTCGTTTAAATGCAACTAGTACCGTCTCTGTCAGCATCAGTAACAGCTAGAGCACAAATGAGGGTAAAACACAACGCATAAACAATTTGTGTTGTGTTACGACCGTGCACTTCAAATAGCTACATTTTCAGTTTGACCGAAATACTATTTGTATCACCATTCAGATGGACAAAATCAGAGCATGCCTCCAAAGCTTGATAGCTCAGTCAGGCAGGAAGTCAAACAGCTTACTGGAAACTGAGAGTTTATACATTTCTATAATAGATAAATTTGTGGTGAAGGAATCTACTGAATTTCAGATCCTATGAGAAGTCAGATGATCCTGAGATATGCGGTCTAACGACAGGTAGGTTATACAATTAAGGACACTTTTGGGAAACGGGAGTGGGAGCCTCAAGGTTGAAAGTGAAACACAGCAAATAACCCCATTTGTATTCAAGATTGGGGAACAAGATAATCGAGAAGGGAACTCATGTCATCATCCTCCTATTGAAGAATGAAAAGTGGTCATTACCAGACTGGTGGGGCAGTTTGGGGAGCAGCAGCTGACCACCATCAGGTCTCTGTGGACAGTGAGCAGTGACCAGCTCCCCATGTCTGACTCTGATGCGGAACAAAAACGACACACACACACACACACACACACACACACACACACACACACACACACACACACACACACACACACACACACACACACACACACACACACACACACACACACACACACACACACACACACACACACACACACACACACACACACACACACACACACACACACACACACACACACACACACACACACACACACACACACACAATACATCAGTCAGACCAGGTTTTAACAAAATATCAACAGCACAACATCTCAGAGCAGAGAGGACAGATGAGACCAGAGGAGTTGTTTACTCACTGGAGGTGAGGGATGTGACTCCGCCTGTAGAGGTATCAACTAGCAGAAGTTCCTGTGTGATGAGGACAACAAACAAACAAACAAATAAGCAAACAAACAAGCAACAAGAGAAAACTAAGCCTTGAACTGTGAGTGTATAGCTCAGCTAATAGTTCGAGGGCAACGTAAATCCGCACACCGAAGAGGAAGAGCTCCCAAAACATATATTCTTTAGAAATAATAAAGAATATATATTTTGGGAGCTCTTCGATTTTTATGTTGCCTTCAAACTATAATTTTTCATCTCGCACCCGGCCAATTTTTATAGATGTGCGTGATTATACTTTGTACTACAAAGTTTGTAGTTCAGCTAATAGACATGGACAGTTCTCAAAATGCATAGCAGTCACAGCAGTCTGACTGGGTTCCAAAGAGTAGAGTACTACTACTGCTGTACCTTTCGGCTCCGCTGGGGACAGGACAAGAGGACGCGCTGGCTGTCAGCCGACCAGCACATAGGAGACAGCATGGCGCTGTAGATCCCAGTGAAGCCATCTGCCAACACACACAGCGTGCATACACACACACACAGTGTGCACACACACACACACATACGCGCGCACACAAACACAAGCAGACACACACACATGTACACATGTACACATGTACACACACACACACACACACACACACACACACACAGGGCAGGAGAGAGACAGATACCAAAGTCAGAGGACTAACAATATTCAGTGGCTGTCTCACTATCTTTCAAGCCATTGACAAAAACAGACACTTCCTATAGAGTGGTGAAATAACTACCTTCCCCAGGTCTGTTCACCACATCTACAATGATGGAGGTCTTCTTAGTGTACCAGTCATACTGTGAGGGAAAAAAGATTCAGACACTCAAACAAATTTGATGTCTAAACATACAGTGTACAAAGATGATTCTTGAGTAATCGTGTTAAATAATCATGACCTCAGCGCTGACCAAAATGATCACGATTATGAGTTCAGCCATGCTGACTCACCATGCATAGCCTGGAGCACTGCTGGTGCGGCCCGTACACTCCACACTCAAGGTAGACGATCCGGCAGTGGTCAGGGCTGAGGCGCGGGGAGCACACTGCACTGGAATCGGACAGCTGGTCTGGTCAGACAGGGAGGAGGAAAAAATGCAGCGGACCAAAGAGTCATTTCCACTTCAAGAACCTACTGGGATTCTAATCGCTAACAGACAGAGGTCAGAGGTCATGACTGAGATACCTACCACACTTTCCACTGGTCAGATCCACATAAAACAAGGACGACCTAGGGGTGTTAAAAACATAGGAGAGGGTCATTTATCTTCATGACTGATTTAGTAAAGCTACTTAATAGCAATTACTTCATGACTGAGTAATATTGTGGTATAGTTATTAGAGTAACTATTATTAACTAGCTTTAGCTAGTTAGGGACATCTGAAGGCCCATGTAACAAGTGGCATCAATACAAAGTCTTTGAGAATCTCTGAAAATGCTCACTCCTAAACAGGCACACACATACTTTCTGTTGGGGCAGTATCTCAGTCCCAGTCGAAATGGTTCATGCGACCATCCCACAAACACCACACCGGTATCCCCAGGGGCCCAGAATGCCTAGCACATAACATAATTACTCTCAGACATGACATGACACCACAAGACATGGATCTTGTACACATATAAAACATCTTCAAAACACTTTCTCTGGATTAAATATCCAAATATTTCATGAAATATTTCATGAAATTTAACATGGACATTCTAGGAAATAGATGTCAACCTATGAAGTCAGTGGAGTGTCTTTTGAAGAGGAACTGTACTACACACCTGTCCAGGAGAAATGCTGTCTGGAATGCCCTCCAGCACAGACACATTGCTGCCCTCGATGTCCAGCACACACAAAACTGGAGTGCTCTTGTTTACCATGGTCTCTCCCCAGTCCTCATAATACACAAACTGGTCCCCCTGAAAGCGTTCCCACAGATTCACACACACACAGACACAGACACAGACACAGACACAGACACAGACACAGACACAGACACACACACACACACACACACACACACACACACACACACACACACACACACACACACACACACACACACACACACACACACACACACACACACACACACACACACACACACACACACACAGACACACACACACTTCATGTGAATACATTCACAGCTCAAAACCACTTGCCATTCTGTTTCTTAATGTCAATCCCGAATGCAGCATTTGTCTCCCTTACCTTTACGGTTTCATCCTTCTTGCCCACCTTAATTCCTTCCTCCTCATCCCCTACAGGACTTGACTCAGGAGACTCTGTCTGAAAGTGGACATGCAAAAAACATTTCTATTTTACTTTTGTTACATGCACTGTAGATATTGTAAGTACATGGGGACCATCTGTGGATACAACGCGTGAGAAGCTTTAAAACATCAACCGGTAGACTTCATCCCTTTCACACTCAAATTCTAAATGCTTACTTTCAATGGTGGGAAGTAAGTGGCCACTATAATAAGGCAACAGAAATAGTGTAGTGTCCCAACTGGCAGAGTAGTAAAGATTGTATGGTAAAGAACGGACCTTGAAGAAGGACTCTGCCTTGGGTCTTTTCTTCTCTGCCACATACAGAAGGTGAGTTTCAGAGTGAGACCAGACCAGACTGCCAAACAGATCTATGGGAGGGACACCACAATCACTCACTGGGAATACTGTATCTCTCACAGAGAGACACACAAAAACAACTCACATCAAATCACATCAAATTAGAACGGTGCAGGGAAAAAGTCAAACATTTCAAAGTATTTGAGCTGGGGAAAAGTACAAAATTTCTACCCCAATGCTGGTTGATTAAAATATTGAAGTGGAAGGTGTTTGAACAACACCGCAAACAACCACCTATGTGTAGGCGTTCACTACTCATTTCCTATTTCTAGGTAACTTTTTAACTTGTGTCCTGAAACTTGTTGCTTGTGGAAACACTGTGATCAGGGATTCCTGTGGTTCAACAGGTGGAGTAACATGTTCAATACCAAGATCAGATGTCCAATCCCTCGGGAGCTCAGTAAAAACATGAATTATCTCAATAAAACACCATAAAGCGCTAGGCTTCTGCATCACTCAATTACACACTGCAGGGACTATAACTCATGAAATATAGCTGTCAAGAGGAATTGATTCTCAAGGTACTTTCCAAGTTCCAATATAGCTATATTAAATAGCTTTGTCAAGAGTAATCAAATATTAACAGTGTGATCAATAGCAATGGAGGCACCTTCAACTGGAAAATGTTTAACAGGCATGGCTGTCAAGGTAACTTTCTACAAACAACTTCTGCGAGTATCTACTTTTCTAGTAGTTATTTTCTTAAACAAATGGGTAACCCCACAATGACTTAGCCTGGTGATTGGATTTGTTTCTAACACTTGCATCGCAACAGGCACTAACTTTGAAATCATTGGTCCTACCTTACCAATCTAACGTTACTTTCTACTTTCCCAAACTTTACAAACTGACCATAAACAACATCAACAGTCGGGAAACGATGTATGTGGTCTATCTTTGCTGTACATACATTTCTGCATTTTTCCAACTGCATTTCTTTTATGTTTGCAGATGTTGCTGCAGCTGTTTATGACAATAAGTTTCGTTTCCATCTTGTCGCTGATTGAGGGCAACGGTTATGAACTACGGTGTTTCCAGACTAGATCTCCCTGTCAAGAACATCTAAGTGAATGGGGCCAGGCTAACAATGACCGTCATTGAAATGCATTTCGTCATTCAGTTCCATAGTGTTATATTCTACAAAGGCATCAGGGCAATACCATTTACCATTCAGCACTTTTCAGAGCCAAGGATGCACTTCAAAGTTGTGACATAATTGCAGGGTCCATTGAGCCCAAGTGTGTATTATTCAGTGTATACTCAATGTGTATCTCATAGGAAACTGAACTTCATTTTGGAGCAGTTCAATGAGAAGCTTACCATCCTCATAGACTTTGCCATGCTTCTTCAGATCCGTGAGATTGAGACACTTCACTTTGCTGTTCTTGTGCCAAATCTGTCCCAAAGAGAGAATGTAACAGCCATCGGTCGGGGACACTGATAATATCCTACAGACAGTGTGCAGTCAAAGAGTAAGGACTGAGATTGAGAGTAAAAGCTGTGTGTGTGTGTGTGTGTGTGTGTGTTGGGGGGGGGGGGGGGGGGGGGATTCTGACCTCCAGGAACTGCTTCTCCTCTCCTTTGATAGTACATTCTCTGACCACAGCTTTCATGTCCCCTGAGGGCGAGTCTCTGCTCAGCAGCCTAAGGAGAGAGACAAGCAACACTCAATTCAGACACCATGCTCCTGGTTCTCTCTGGCAGGACATCAGTTCCTCTGTGTGTGTGTGTGTGTGTGTGTGTGTGTGTGTGTGTGTGTGTGTGTGTGTGTGTGTGTGTGTGTAAAGGGGGGGGGGGGGGTCTAGGCAAGATAAAAGCAATACCCACACTCCCTTGATCTCTGTGCAGTTCCCAGATGGTCCAGAGAAGACAACGGACTGATCATCGTGAAACACAATATATTGCCGGCAAAACTTCACCTGTTCGTTTCTCTCTAGGTCACGTTGGCTCCATTCTTTGAGAAAGAGATAGACAACTTCTCAATACAAAAACGTCAATGTGATGGAAGCCTACTTGCAAGCAATCACTGCAAGCCTATTTGGACAGAGTGTATATGCGCCAAGCAGCAAAAACAGTCAGTATATCCCTAAAATATACTTCAGTTGAATTATCATCTATAAATAGAAGAATGTAGGCCTACTAGAGCATCATGAATGGCATGAAGTCTATAGTTGAATGAGGGCTTTTAAGTCAGGGAGAACACACAATACTAAATGCAAACCACTCATTTTAATCACTTCCCCCCCCTTAGAAGAGATCAATGTTGGGCTCCACCTGTGTAGATGTTGCTGTACTTCCCGCCGTACTGAGTCGTTATCACTGGACCAATGTCGGCTCGGCTTAGAGATGGGAACTGGCTTTGCTCCCGGAAGAGCTTGGCGATGTCGTCAGGGTTCTTCATTACCTTACCATAAAAACGAGCAAAACTGGCTAAGCGGCTCACGGACATAAACCGTCTGGCGTGAGATGTTGCCATCCTTATCACTCCCTCGATCAACATAATTTGCTGTTACACCCTAACCCCTGGCCGATTCTTGGAAGACACTTGTCATGTCGCTGACAGTAAAATGACCCCTAAGGTGACGTCCCAATAGAGAATAGACTGACAATAAATTCAATGTTTTGAATCAGTCCGATAAAATGTTATTGCTTGCTAACAACGTATTAAGATCAGTTTATTGGCCTAGTTTTCCTGTCCAAAAGTAGTTACACCTAAATTACAGCTGGTGACACAGGCTGGTCAAGTTCACGCACAATCACTAGAGATACGGGGCGTGGCAATGGATAATAGCACACATGAACTAGCTAGCGTGCTATTAAACAACTGATCACATTGCAAGACGGAAGGCTTCTACCAAACGTAACAAAAACAATAAATAGTGTATCATAACCATAGGGTCATAACACGAAACGCCGACGGCACCACTATCACGTTTACATACTGTTACGACGAAATTGAAATGGTTTACTAGTAAATAGGCTAACGTTACAAAGAAAATACCACCAGCATCAACAACAACACCTAACAGATAAAGTTAATTACCTGCAACAATTACAACAAAATACAGTAAACCTATTTTCTTTTGTTGGGTTAACGCTTCTTAATACACAACCAGCAATTCGCCTTATGGTTGTATTGTCAAAGTTTTGGTCTTTGATAATCTCAACCATCGAAGAGGGTTCCGTAAAAGATTGTTGTATGATTGTAGCAGCGTAAAGCTTCTTTCAAAACTAGACATTTAGGTTCTGGCAACGATCTAATAGTCTCAAACATTTGGATGAAAAATAATGTTTTGAAGCTGAAGTCGCATGATTGCAATTTCTATATTTACCTGGGTAGTCATGCTGCTGGAACCAGTGTCAAGCGACAAACTTGCACTTCCGCCTCACGCCACAGAACACGTTCTGATTGGTTTTCAGTTACAACTACTTTCCTGAGTGCTTCAAAATAAAATACCTATTTACCTATTTACACTGTGAATGTGCTGCTGCTTAGAGAACAGAAACAATCAGGTTAACTTATCAGGGACCTTTAATAAATTGTGTACTGAACAGCTTCTGATAACATTGACCCTTTAACCATCATACGTTGGTTTTCAATCCTGTATTTTATACAGAACTGTCACCATATGTGAAGGTTTTCTGTGAAGCTACAATAACAGCCTTGATGTGTTCACCCAGTTACTTTACTTTTTACTTCAAATGGAACAACCGACCCATTATAGCATACAGGTCTCTTACATGAATCTTGTCTATATAAGCTCGTTAATCACAACAGGTAGAAAAATAAACCTTCCTGCTCTAAAAATTCAATACAAATATATTAGCTTGTCACAGTGCCATGAGTGATGGGTGATACAGTATTTTGCAAAATGCAAAACTAAGTGTTTTGTGCTAAGACTGCTTGAAAAGCGAATCAATCAGCTGTGATACATACAGCATCTTGATACTTGAACCAATGTGTTGACTAAGGCCTGTTAAATGTTAGATACCTAGAATGACATTTAATTTGTACGTATTACAGTACCCTTTCAGCGTAATTAATCAACAGATCTAGTTTTAGAACTTTATAACTAGTTTTTAACTTCCTAATTATAGTCCTTGCATACATCTACTGTGTGCTGCTCAGATACCCCACACATACCAGCAAACAGCAGACATGAGCAAATTGATTTTGAGTTGTTTGGAGCAAACCATCCAACTTGATCAAACCTTACACTGCTTCAATGATCGCATACAATAATACAATCAGTCTGAATACATACACATTTTACTTAACGATGACCCCATGTGTCTATAAGTTAGAATTACAACTGGCATACAATAAATGGCACACTGCAGACAAAAAGCTATATCAAAACAAATGCAAAGTGCACAAAAAATAAAGCCTTTAGGAGAGAAATATGTTTAAACATGGACAAAAATGTTTACCTATATTCTGTGCCTGCAACTTCTCCCATCCCTCACACCGTAACCAGATCAAGAATGAAGAACAAAATTGGACAGTAACACACAGCATTTACAAATGTTTTCCCAACTGACCCATCATAAGAGGATGGGTCAGTAAAAGATTTTCAGTTGACTTCAAACCAAATGTAACGAGGCACAACGTACATTTCATTCATACTTATACAAAAATAATATTGGCTTTTGGATAAAGATGCTTCTTCCCCAGCTACCCGTCAGGGTGCTGAATAAAAGTCTCTATAAATAATATACATGAAAACTTAGAAATAAAACTCATCCAATATGTCTTTTCAATAAGATGAATAAGACGTATTAATATTAAAATAAGTTTCTGTACCGTTTACGAATCTCGAAAGAACCTCAAAAGCGTCAATAATATCTGCAGTCATAACTTGCCTTTAAATGCCCATTTATAAGGGGTTCAACAAATGTTCATAAGTTCACAAACCATGATAACTCTTCCAAAAGTTCATCATTTAGAATGAACTGCATCATAAAGGCGGGAGCACAGCTAAATGAAAATGTACATTTTTTACAGAAAATCCATAATGACCAGAGGCAACAAAGAAAACTGTTATGCAGGACAGGCCCCTGAATGTTAGGACCAGTCTCAGGCGGCGGCCTAGACAGGAGAAGCAGATTGTGGGAGTGGGCGTGGGAGTGGGAGGGGGAGCTGGAGAGACCGTGAGCCCCTCTAACCCAGCTGCTTGCGTTGTTTGATGTGACTGATCAGGTCCTTTTGCAGTGCTTCTTGTTTGGACTTGTCTGCCAGAGGCTGCACACTCCTATCATGAGAAACACAGATATGACTATGACTCAGATATTGTAACACACAGTCCAGTGAACACTACTCTCTTCATGCCATCACAAACATATGTTTTAATAATGCGGTCAACTACTTTGAGGCTGTGGTATCTGAACATAACACATGGATAGAAGTTGAGAAATGAATGGCACACACACTTATCTAGTAACCATGACATTATACATACTGTGCATAAGAATGCAATACTCCATAGATTCATTACATTCAAAGCCACAAGCGCAATTTGTGTTAACACCACATTAGACCTATGAGTCATATCTCACAACATATGTTAGCATCTATTATATTATCATATATTAACATAACAGTTAACATGGGTCGCTGTCCCGGTCAATAGGCACTTATATCAGCTGTGAAAAACATGTTTTTTTCACCATTTTATCACTCAGTACGGCTCTGTTCAGTATTGGACCGTACAACTCATGCATTGTTAATGGAGAGCCAAAGGCTACACGCAGTATGACTCAAGGGTTATTATAGGGTCAAAGCATAGTCATGCAGGGCAGGTAAATAATACCAGGAGACAAGAGTCTTTGTCTAAGACTGTCAGATTAAGAAGAATAGGCTAGGAGAGGGAAAGGAGAAAAAGAAAGGAATGACAGCAGAAAGGTAAGAAGAGAGATAAAGAGGGGCTTCTCATTCAGCTGTCCGGGTAGAGTTGCTGACGATAACAGACTTCTAAAAGACTTTTTAGTGACATAGAAACCAGCTATGCTCCCACTACTCAAGCCTGATGATGTGAGCACACTCCTGACACTCAGCTAAGCCAGAGATGCTTCTTTCTCAGAGGTAAACCTAATTTGAAGGAGTGGTGGGCTCCTGACCTTTCCGACTGCATCCCTTGAGAGCTTCACACAATTAAATATTCAACCACTGCCATTATTCAACCTCTGATGCCTGATTTGCGCAACCACACCAAACAAACAAATCTTGGAACCGCATTAGCAACCACATCAGGAAAACAAGTCAGCATTTGGCACCACACAAAAGGGACCATGCCATCAGACCATGCCAGAACACATCACACTGGGTAGGCTTTACAGGCCGAGTACCTACAGCCCTACTCCTCCTGAATGTAGGTCTGGCGCTGGGTGAGGACCTGAGACAGCTCTTTCTGGAGCTGACGGAACTTTTGGTTATCGGGCAAAGACTCAATAGATCTGACAAAGACAATGGAAAGAAAGGAAAGCTCAAAGAGTGACACAGAAAACAGCAGGAAAGGGAAGAGGGTGGGAACCTAGACATGGAAAAGGCTGCCACAGACTTTGGGTAGTGATTCTAGAAAGGCACAAATTATACACTGAATAAAAGCAAAACAGAATCAATACAATGTTCGTATAGAAGTTTGAATGAAAAACATAATATCCAATCTCCTGAAGTGTAGCTGATCTGTCACTATATTTAGCCATAAACTGACATTTTTGTTTACACACGGCTATTGTATTTCATACACTCTTAGCAGGTGGACTAACCAGTTAGATGATTCAACAATCAACATGATGAATAGCTCATCCCATCACCAGTCATAAGGTTTTACATGCGCTTACCTGAGCCCATTGACAATGTCCTTCGTCTTGCCAAAGTAGATCTCATTAAGGGTTGAACGAATCTTATTTTCCATATCCTGAAACATGGGATCAAAAAAGGCTTGAACAAAACAGTATTTTACAGTTATGATATTACAGAGATGGTAAACAAACACAATGCAAGCATTGAGATGAAGAATTATTGTCTTACTTCAACTAGACGCCCGATGTTGGCAATGTGAGGGGCGGAATCTCCGACGTTGTCATCTTTCTCCATCTTTGTGGAACCAAAAGAAAGATAAGGGTAACTATAAAAAGCAGCTCAAACCAGTTCACAGAATGACATGTAGCAGTCTAGAAACACATTTGATCTATTCTTGTACACTTAAACCAAAACATTCCCTTAGTTTGTGGCACGTTTGACATACCAAGTTTAAAAAAATGTCAGTCCAGTGCCAACGCAAGGGATTATTTGGGAGTACGTCATGTAATAGCAGTTTTATCCTTATCTATGAAAGTTTGATCTAGTCCCAGCTGTTAAATTTGAGATAGTAGGAGAAAGTGCCTTCAAGAATGAGACATGATTATCTGGGGTGGTATGGCGTCATTGTTGATTAAAAAAAAAGATAATTTATTACAACTAACGCTAACAGCCGACAATGTAAATCTAGAGGTGTGGATGCCTGTGATCATTTTGCACATACAGTATGACATGTTACCTGTCTTGTGAGACTTCCCCCAAGGTTCATGGTGCCAGAGCCAGACTTTGTAGTCTGAAGCCACAACATTACTGTTGAGGTCAACTTGTAGTGGGCTGAGCGTCCACCAGACTTCTCCTGCCCAAGAGGAAATGGCAAACAAGGTCAATCCAACTTGCACAAGACTAGTGGAGTCTTAGCAGCTCAAACATGTCTTAAGCAATAGACAGTGGTTTCAAAATCTACCATTAGCCGATCACGCCCTACCTGCACCTCCACGACATGGATAGAATCCCAGCAGCCTTTGATTTTCTTAGACCCATCACCAGCCTTCTTGATGAGAATGACACCTGCAAAACCGTGATCCAAATCCCACAGATAGACAGATGATACACCTCCTTCAAAGTACCTGAAAAATACAGGTGTTCCTTAGATTTGAATGAACTTTGAAAGAGATCAAACTTAATCCAAACAAAGTTAGTAGGAAAATTAAGTAGGAAATAAATCTCAGTCTGTGATTACAAGTAGGGTAAGCAATGCTAGATGATGCTGCATTTGAATTTCTTAGGGGACATTTTCGAAAGCAACTTACATTATATTTTAATCAAAGACCATACAAAACACAACAAAGAGGTAAAGTAGCTCAGTCCTCCCTTCAATGCTACCAGTAAAACACCACACAGTGTATTGTTATTGTTTGGGGGACAGGCTGCTCCCACTTTGTTTCCAGTTCATAGCCAGGGCTACTGTATGCAAGAGGTTGTTTTTTTACAGTGTTCTCAGAGAATGGAGAACTATAGTAAATTATTCAGATGAAATATTCTCTGAATGTTACTACTGTAAGTGTTACATGTTAGAAATCACTTAGCATAAAGGCAAACCCTGCCGTTAAAGTAAATGCTTAACTCGAAACTTGTATAAAGCGTTAACGTTAGCAATGTTTGTAAATAATTACCAATGACAATTAGTTTGTGTGTAAAATTACAATTGGCATTATAAAAGCAAACTGATGGGCTATAGTTGTTGATTATCAAATGCATAGAGATCAATGACAAGAATTACTCACAGATCGCGGTACTGATCAAAGGCATTGTTAGCCTCCACTTCCAGTTTGCGCAAGCGAGCAGATGGCATGGCGCCATCTTCAATTGGTGGTTCATATTTATTACTCCACGGAGACCTGTGATATGAGAAATGAAGGGTTATTGTATGACGTGTTCTGCACAAAAAAAATTATATATACTGTATATACTGTATTTATAACAATAAAAGTTACGAAACATGAAGACGAAGGAACCCAAATCAGAGCCTGACACTGACCTATAGGAATCTCCATCTCTGTTGTAGTCACAGAGTAGGTAATCCTTGCCCACGGTCTTGTCTCTGGCAATCTTAAGAGGCTGGTCTACAGAGGAAAGGAGATCCTCACATAAACTGGGCACCTGAAAAAACAAGAGAAAACATTCATGAAGTCAGGACAGTGGAACGCTGAGTCAGCATTACAGTTATGGACAGTGTATGTTTTAATGCTTTATCAGATCAGGTCAGGCTACTTTATTTGTACTCCTATTTGGTTGTTCACACAAAACCCATGTGGTCCGAGTCCAGCGGTGATATAGTTAGCTAGAAGCTACATCAAGGAGGGGACTATGAAATGGACAAGACCTCTTTGGTGAAGTGAAATTTAATAAACCAATCACGTGCAACCAGTGTTAAATTCTGATCTATCTATCTATCTATCTTTTATTTATTAACAGCATGCCTCACGCCACTTTGTGCGCCTGACTCATTCCATGAATGGTTAATGATGAAGTGGGATCCCGTACTCTCTTCCTTGTGTACTCACAACTTCTAGGTAGGGTCGAGACCCACTCCGTTTTGAGTTTTAAAAGACGAGCTACATGGTTATGCCCTGGAGACACAGAGGGACATGTCCTCCCCTCCCAAAACTAACCTTCCACTGAAGCATGAATCAGGTCATTATTCACTAAATAGAAACCAAAACTATGTGAAATTACTGTCTGGGGTCCCAGGTCTCATTCCCTACAGGAGAACTGGAACCCTCCAGAAGTGGAATAACTGTCAGAGATGTTCTTTGCAGCTGTGTATGGTTCTGTATAAGATAGTTAGTTGGAATAGGAGAGTGTCCATGGTAATGCCATTAATTGTTGTACATGTAAAGGGAAGTGAGTAGTTTTGCTATCAGAATCACATAAAATGTTGTGTCCCTATATTACTGTGCATGCTGAGCTTCCTGACTTGGCTTATCTTTGCATTTGTGTGTGCATTTCTATGTTTTGAGCCTTTTATTGTCTACAAATGCAAAAGAAAACAATGTTTCTTTAGCTGTTCCCGAAGTAAGGAAAATTCCATTTAGTGCATTTCTGCTTATTCCTACAGCAAACACAAAAGCAGGGGATGACAGAAGCTGTGACACGTCACGATTAAGGGTAATAACTAACATTCAGAAAGTGTCTGTAGTCTGTTCTGATACCCTTCGTTTTTGTTTGATTCCTTATTTTACTCACCAGGTCAATAAGATCACTGAGGTTCTTTTCAATCTGTTGAGGAGGCAGGCGCCTCATCAAATCCAGGGCGCAATCCAGCTGTTGATCATTCTGAACAATTAAAATAACAATATTCTCAGAAATGGGGGGCCAAGGAAGACGTGACAGTTGAAACAAAATATGTGTTTGCTAATGAAATCAGATAGACAACCGTATTGTAGCATTAGGCTACTTGGAGATAAACCATTTACTTAAAGCTAGTAACCTACAAAAGAAATGTTGTGTGACAAACATAAAAACATACACTACGCTAGAGGAAACAACCTTATGTAATACGTCTCGCCCTTAACCTGCAAACAGGCTAAGAATGGAACATTAGCCCAGGATAATTTATGGTTAGTGACAGGTTATTTTTCCGATTAAACAAACGTTGAATTTGCAGTTAATTACTTTCTGGTAACATTGGCTGTATAGTTCACTGAAAGGTCATTTGAGATGAGTGTGTTTCAACAAAAACAAGGGATTTCCCTAGCATGTAACGTTAGCTTATTTTACGGCAACATGTAAACGAACGTGCTGCTTGCTACATTATACAGACGTCAAAACTGCATTGCCTGCGTTTCGGTCACGCAAGTACAGTAACTTAAACTTTAGCTGCCAAGTTTGCGCCCACTCCTCTCATAAGCCTAACTACGGCACACAAGCCTTACCATCTTTGCTGTTGTCGTATCGAACTTGCGGTATTGAGATCTTCTGCAAGAGATTCCCGTATGACAGAGTTATTCTTGTATATTTGACAACTTGACAACTCTGCACTTCAAGACCCAACCCAAAAGATTCACTTCCTCAACAGTGTGAAAGCGGGAGAGGAAAGGGTTAAATCCGGGTAACTAAATACTCAATATTTACTGACCAATCAGAAGGCATTAAATAAAGCATGGCCAAGTATGGAAGCAAGTTTACATTTTTTTAAATAGTGCATATGGGGCATACTATGAGGCGTTGCGGGTAGCATCTGGGCACTGTTTATGTTCAGAAAATGAAATCAGTTCAGAAAAAAGGATCCCCCACTTGTTTGGCTATCCAAGATAGTGAACTCAACCTAGAGACCTCATGCAGCCTACACTCTCTGTAAAAAATTAAGATGGTTCAAAAATAATTTCCAGATATTCTGACATGCTTAATTTGAACTCCAATTTCAATATGTTCCATAGGCTGCAACATACATGTAATAAAAATGCTGCCCGTCACTGCTGTTATTGACTTCCCAAACGGCAGGTGGCAGCAATCTATCGGCGTTCTATCCATCGTTTCTTCGGAGAATTACAATGATAACAAAACCTTGGTTGGCTAAACTGGGATACTCCCTTTAGGTAGTGTTGCAAATATGTCTGAAAAAGAACTGGGACAAAAGTGGGATCGCTGTCTTGCAGACTGTGCTGCTAAGATTGGTAAGAGCTGCATCGATTATGTTCTAAAGTTTCCATATCTGATTACACTTAGCGTCAAAACAGTGATGTGAGCTGGCAGGCAGGCAGGTAACTGTTAGCAATTTAGCCTATCTAGCTAACTACACAGGCTACTCTCCTTAGTTAGCCTCTAAGGGCACTCAGGTCATGCATAGTCATATCAGGCGGTACTGTATAATTGGTTTACGATAAGTTGTCTGCACAATTGTATTGCGATGGGTTGTTTGTGTATCTAAATTCAAGGTAGCAACCTGGCTCGTGCTTACTCTTTGCCTACTCTAACCTTAACTTATAAACTGGCTACTGTACTGTCATTGGTAAACTCTATAGCTAGTTATGACCAGAGTTATATTAATCTTGGGCAAGGAATAGAGATTCGTCAGCCTAATGTCAATTTGGCACCAAATCCATTTAACTGTACAACAAGTAGTTTACTCCTGATCAAATCTGTCATGTTATATTACATAGGATACAACATGTTAAAGATTTAGATGACATGAGCATGCCATTAGTTGATATGCAACAAATGTGTCGGTGTGGAATGCACAACGTTACTAGTCATAACATCAATCAGCTATGAATAGAAGAGAAACTTACATTACTATTATTTGTTTGAAGCCCTAAACGTTTTAAGGACACTTAACTAAAGATGAGATGCAGTTTTCCTCTCCTGGTTGATACTTGTATTGTGTCCAAAGGGAGTAAAACTTTGGTTAATCATGTAACACTAAGCTAACAGAGGAGCTAAACAATAGGCAAACAAATCCACCCTTCGCCATCTGTCCAGCTGCATTTGCTGCAAAGGATCACCATATCATTGATTGGGGTTATTCCAAGCTACTTTTCCCATGATGAGTCATGTCTCTGAGCAGTATACTATTGACAAAAATTCCCTGAATATTAGAATGTCATGAAGTAGTCTGGATTAAATGGACCTTCAGTACTCATTCATATTATCATTTAGTAATGAACTACCTATTGGCAGGCTCATATGTCAAAACTAGGCCAGGCTAGTAAACAGAAATGGCTTGACAATATGGCTCGACTTTCCCACAGACCAGCAAATGGTGATTTTCTATAATCTACCTGATACCTTGCCTTTGTATTGTGATACTTTATTAGGCTAAAATTGTACCAATTGTAGCTGACATTGCCCTTTTGTGTTGTGTATAAATATCTGACAGCTAGTTACCTGCGCTGAATGTCTTCAACATAACAACTTAGCCTATTTATTATTCAGATCTTATTCATACAGTACAATGATAAAGTCAGTGGTTCTCAATCAATAAGTCGCAATCTCAATCAGGCATAGTGAGCTGTGCTGTGAAATCTTAAGGAGCCCAATGCGTTTTTACACCGGCTCATGAAATAGGCTATAAGGCTATTTTTTTTAAAATGCATAAATGACGACCTAACTTCTTAATTAAATAGCTCAGTCAACATCATCATGTGAGCATATGCCTATCACAGTGGTCTCAGCTCATGAACACGGGGTATTCAAAAAATAGGGCATGAGAATGAACACCCCTGTTATAGCCTATAATAATGTGGAATAACATTGCTTTATTATCAATAACCATACGTCAGTGTGCCTTGCTTTGGTGTTTTGGTTTGATCTTTGGTGTGTCTTCTTGATTCTTGAGAATCTCTGCTGTAAGTCCTCACCTGTTTAAAAATGCTAAATGTAGTTGAAACATTGATTTATGAATAGTGAATAAGAGAGTGTGCGGCTACTCTCTTCTTACTTATTATCTTGGCCAGCACCTCTATGTGGGTGTGTATGTTCCTACCTTCATTGTGTTAGTTTTACTATAGTGACCAGCTTGTTGTACATTGGCCCTAATTTGAATTTTACATGTAGGTTGTGTCTTTCTTAAAAATGTGCTCAAACATGTTCCTTTTGTCTACTTGTAGGAGCGGGTCTTGGTTTAGGAATTGTCTTTTCGGTTGTCTTCTTCAGACGTAAGTTACGCCCTACATTTCCCGTTTCCCATTTAAGAAGTGTGCTGACAGTTATGACTAATGCAGTACCCTGTAACTCCCAAATGTAAAGCATGTATCTCTTGCCAGATCTCTTGTCGATATATCATACTACTTATCATTTTAATATCGTATTAAATAAATTCCTTCAGGTCGCACGTGGCCAATTGCATTTGGCATAGGAGCTGGCCTTGGCATGTCCTATTCAAACTGCCAGAATGACTTGAGATCACACTATCTTCTTTATAACAACATTCCGAAGGTTGGTGGTTTGAAATTACTTTGATAGCGACTAAAATTACTTTCTCTGTCATTAAATGATAACATTGACTCTCTCTTTTTTTTGACTTGTCTGTTTCTACAGAAGCAGTAGCGGTTGTTACTGAAGGCTGTCTGCTGTGTGATTTGTTTTTTGATCTCAGAGACTAATTGTCATGCTGTGTACTGATCGTCTGCCGTTTAACCCCTCCATGTGCCTGAGCGAGACTGACATTGTTTATTTAATACAATGTTGTTGAAACATGCAAGGACCACTGGACATATGCAATGTTATTTGGGTCAGAAATGTAACCAAAACGATGAACATATTGAATTTCTGTAAAATCATTGCCTGCTATGGTTCCAGTTTTACCTGCCAATAACATCATAACAGCTTGACCAGCTGTGAATGCTATTTTCTTTCTTCATTTGATTGTGATACATTGTGATGAAAGAGAAGGATATTTAAACTTTGTGTGTGTGTGTGTGTGTGTGTGTGTGTGTGCGCATATGTATGCGACTATGCGTGTGTGTTTGCATAATTGTACGACTATATAAGTAATTCCAATTATTCCATCCGGTCGTCCTGCACTAGAAGAGCTGTTGAAGCCCTACACACTCCTCCATTGCATCTGTGGGGAAATGAGGGCTCTAGAACACTATAATGTTTGCAAATAAAGGCTCTTTTTCTGTCAAAGGATGTGTTCTTGTTCTATTGCCTTAACTGACTGAATGACTACTCAGATGGATTTCACCAATGAATTTATTTTGAGTTCTCAGTTCTTATGTCGACTGATTAAAACCCTATTGAAGTCGGCATATGTAATGTAGTTAAAACATGACAGAGAAGTAAGTAAAATATATATCCTAGTCCATTTGAGTTGGAATGGCAGTTGATAAGGAGTGCTAGTTTGCTTTTGATTAAAACCCATGATGGATGATGCTAATCTGGTCACTGATGCAACAATACAGTTTCTCACCTGCATCAAGACCAGATTAATTTGAGCAGAATCATGTCCCTCCTACACAGCTCCATATGTTTCAACCTGTACAGTCAGTTAGAGATACAGTAGATGTTAATAAATAATCCAGTATCCATCATCTGGGATAAATATATAAAATATCAAATTAATTAAAAGCTTGTTAAAATAATGTTTTCCTTCACCTTTCACGTCTCATAGCCAAAGGAATTTATATGATTTGAAGATCTAGGCCTATCCCAGATGGTTGTCATTAGATTTATTGTATTTGTATTATTTCTTCTGGTTATATGTTTATGGAATCATCCAATTGGAGCTATGCTTTAAAATAATTGCTCTAAAATCCCTTCACAAATATGGACTATATGACCAGTTCCTTTTTGTGAGAGACACACATGGAAATTAATATCTGAGGATTATTAAGGAGTTCAATTAAAACAGATGTGTTCATACAACATAAATGAGATTCCCAAAGTTAGTGCACACACCTTTCAGAACACAATATTACTTGCTCTGTTATGTATAATGGTGTTATAATACTGTTACACTCACAACAAAAAGCTAACTAAAGTGATGAGTTGTTCACAACGTTTGCAGTTTTATTTTGAATGGCTTCATTTGCAGACACCTTAAGGAGACATGTAGGCTTAGGTCCACACTGAAGTGAATGACGAGTGTGGACCTGACGTTTATCGTACAAATTAACATCAGCCGTGTACCAAAAAAAGCTCTCTTGTTGTAATGAAAAAAGAATTTGCATTGTTAGTGAATCCTCATCTCAATCCTCTCCCAAGTATGCATTAAGAGGTGGATGCTCAGACACGCTCCATACCCAAAAGCAGGGCACTGATCTTCCAGGCACCCTGAAGTGGCAGACACAGGGATTAGGGGGCCAGAGCAGTTACCAGGAAAAGCCACACGAACGCAAGCCACCCATACCTGTGTAGAGCACTTGTAGTCAGAGGCACACAGCTCACAATGGCATGTTCTCTCCGTATCGGCACAGCAGTTTCTCAGTTTCGCACATTTGCGTACACATTTTTTGAAGTGATAGGAAAGGGGAAGAAAATGCAAATGCACACAAACACACACACACACGCGCACAGACACACTTAGCAGCCACCCACAGAATCACACTGCTTAAATTACCCGTTGGGTTACAAAATTAAAATTACTTGATTCTTTCCCACTTGTTTCCATTCAGCCTACTTCTCCCTCCCTCCCTCCCTCCCTCCCTCCATCCCTTCTTCCCTCCCCCTCTCCTTGTCTTCCTCTCTCCCTTTTCATTCTCCCTCTCCCTCCCTCTTTCATTCTCTTTCTCTCCCTCGCCCTCACTTACTGTAGCCCACCTCTCTCAGTTGCCCTCCCTCAGTGAGTGTCATCGTGACACGTTGCTTTGAAACACACTGACAGACACCGAATTGCTCACACTGGTGCCGAGCCACGATGAAGCCTGACTACTGACAGGGAATCCTGCCACTGAGCTCCGTGTGCTTTTCTCTGACTGGGAGCAGAGTGCTAGAGAGAGAGAGAGAGAGAGAGAGAGAGAGAGAGAGAAAGAAAGAAAGAGAGAGAGAGACAGTGATGCACTCCCAGCTTCCATCCTCGCAAAAAAAAAAAAAAAACGGGGGGGAAAGAGACGGGATTACCAAAGCGGCGCCTCACTCTTGATTTTTAGGAGTGTACCTTCCAACCTGTGCGAGGACCTGTGAGATGACTCATTTTACCTCAACTCCTTGAAGTAAGCCTGGCAGTTCTCTGGGGACCAAAAAAGAAAATTGAGAAAAAAAAAGAAGAATTTGTCTGCTCTTTTCTAGTGAGTATTCTTCTCTTTTTTTGCAGCGTTCCAGGAGAGACAGGATGCAATAAAGCCTGGGTTGAGAGGAGACGGGGGGGAACAGGAAGGCGTGTGTCTAATGATATGAGTGCCTCCACACTGCCTCGAGCCGAGGCAGCCTCAGGAGCCGTCGGCAATCCTTACGGCAACCTCAACGGCAACGCGGTGGCCGGCGGTGGCGGTGGCGGCAGTGGGGACTGGAGCATCGGTGGCAGCGGGCCATGGCTGCTGGCCGTCATGCTCTCCCTCATCATTCTCATGACGGCGTGCGGCAACATCCTCCTGATCGCGCTGGTCTTCGCCCACCGCTCGCTGCGCTGCACCTCCAACTGCTTCCTGGTGTCCCTGTTCCTGTCCGACCTGATGGTGGCGCTGGTGGTGATGCCGCCGGCCATGCTGAACGTGCTGTGCGGGGCCTGGGTGCTCTGGGTGGACTTCTGCCCCGTGTGGCTCTGCTTCGACGTCATGTGCTGCAGCGCGTCCATCCTCAACCTGTGCGTCATCAGCCTGGACCGCTACCTGCTCATCATCTCGCCGCTGCGCTACAAGCAGCGGATGACGCCGCCGCGCGCGCTCCTGCTGGTGGGGGGCGCCTGGGGGCTGGCCGCCCTCACTTCCTTCCTGCCCATCCGCATGGACTGGCACAGCCTGGGCCGCGGGGAGGGGGGCGACCCGAGCGCCGCGTCGGGACTCGGCACCGTGAACGGGAGCTACCCGGACCCGCACTACCCGCCCTCGTATTTCCAGCGCCTGCCGTCGTCCGGCGGGGTGACGGTGCAGTGCCGGCTGCGGGTGACGCTGCCGTTCGCCCTGGTGGCCACGTGTCTCACCTTCTTCTTGCCCTCCACCGCCATCTGCTTCACCTACTGCCGCATCCTGCTGGCGGCGCGGAGGCAAGCCCGCCGCGTGGCGGCGCTCACGCACCCCGCCTACCCCCAGCACTCCCCGGGGGAGCCGTCGCGACCCGCTTCCCCCGGGCACGGAGGAGGCGCGGACGGGGACGACTACAGCCAGCCCGACCCGCCGGCCTCGCGCCAGGCACCGGTGAGCACCGCCTATGGGGAGGTGGGAAGTAGGGAGAGAGAGAGAGAGGGGGGGTGACGAAAGGCAAAAAAAAAGGACAGGTGCTGGTGCTATGATGGCACAGTTTAGGTCATCTAACAGAATTATGCAGTCCAAAAAAATAGTTCCGAATGCAAGCGAAGGAGAGAGAGAGAGGGGGTGAAGAAAGGCAAAAAGAAAGACAGGTGCTGGTGCTATGATGGCACAGTTTAGGTCACCTAACAGAATTATGCAGTCCAAAAAAAATTGTTCCGAATGCAAGCGAAGGAGAGAGAAGAAATGTGAAAGAGTGTGTGCGTGCCTTCCTGCCTGAATGTCTTTTACTTGAGCTTGGCCTTGCTTTAAAGCTTTCAATTATCTTCAAAAGATCCACTGCAGAGTCACAGAGATCACCTCATGAAAAATACAACCGTCCTTCAATTGTTGAATAAAGGCAGGGAAGTATACAGCCAGAAGTAAGAAAAATCTTTTAGCATAAATCTGTTCTGAATAAAAACCCATCTCTGAGGTGACACGAAAACAAGAGAGCACAGACAGCCATGGCCATTTAATTGAAGGGGGGAAAAAAGTAAAGATAAAAATAATAGGTTCATCTTTTACGCTGCGTTAGAGAGAGAAGAGTGGTGGAGAAGATGAAGACCTTTTGGGAGGGGGGGGGGAGCACGATGGAAGCCATTGAGGACAGAAGAGAGACCTTGTGATGTGTTACTCTATTCCAGTCCCAACGCCTGCCTGAGCGCAAGACCAATAAATAATCATTGCCGGCTGTTGGGGTAGGGTGGGGTGGAGTGGGGTGGGGTGGAGTGGGGTGGGGGGGCGGGTGCTGGATATATGGCTCTGAGATGAATACAGCCCCGCCGTGGCACTGAAATCCCTCCTCTCTTTCTGTGTCATTCTCTCCTTCTTTTCCCTCTCTCTCTCTCTCTCTCTCTCTCTCTCTCTCTGGGTCCCAGCTGTCGGTGAATAGCGAGCGCAGGCTGGCGCACCGGCAGGGCAGGAGGGCATTGAAGGCCAGCCTGACTCTGGGAGTCCTGCTGGGGCTTTTCTTTAGCGCCTGGCTGCCTTTTTTCATCACCAACATGGCCCAGGTAAGTGGCTGGCTGTGAGGCAACACGGTGGAAGAATGTCTTTATGCCCCCCCCTTTACTGCCAATAGTCAACACTATTTAGCATAGGTCACAGTTCCGTCAAGAAAACAACGAAAAAGGTGATGATCCTACCCGATCAACGACGTTACTTAGTGCAATACCAAGCATTCCACACTTGAAATGTCAGACATAATTTAAAAGTCTGTGCAGCACCAAAATGAGTTGAAATTGTTATTTTAAGGTTAGAGAACTGCACTGTGTTGCTTTTACACGTCTGAACACACGCAGACGAGCTGCAAGACAAAAAAGGGTTGCGCTCCTCCAAAGAAAGTAGTTTTTTCCACGGCAGAAAATATCCTGAAGTGTCTCAGCCTGCCAGGTGTTTGCTGTTTGTGGAATGGGCTGGTCCATCCGGTCAGGTGTGCTTGTGTTGGTCTCTCATCCTCTCTGTGAAGCTGTTTACTGTGTTGTTGTGGCATGAGAGGGCGAGGAACAGTCTTTCTGGAGACACAAAAAGCTGGTAATCCTGGATTAGGAGGATGACCTTCATCTCGTCTTGTTCGTGTCTTGTTTGTTTCGTCGTTAGTACGTGCAAAGTGCTCCAGACTGGGACGAATAATCATTAGGCACGAATAGGCATGCTATTAGATTCTATAATTACACCCACCCCCTCACCCCAGTTTTCAACGATCCAGTCATATCAGCTTCCATCTGCGTCCCCCACTCTCTCTCTCTCTCCTCTTCCACAAACTGAATCTCTCCACCCTCTCTTCCTCCTTCACAGCCAATATGCTGTGTGAACGGCACATATCCCCTCCCCGCCTCCTTCTTTTTGTTGCTGTTCCTACTTCCTTCCCTCATCATTCTCCTTCTATCCCTGCTGCGAGCACATTATCTTCTAGCATTTCTCCTCACGTTTTATGTCCTGTTACTCTGTGACCATATGTGTGTTTGTGTGACGGATGCCTGCTCTAGCATCCATTACATTTGTATCTATGTGTGTGTGCGTATTAAAATACATCTCTAGGCCCCGTAGTTTTGACCTATCCCCCTCCTCCTCCCATCACTCACCTATTCTCCCATCCTGCTCTTCGTCCTCCTCCTCCTCTTCCCTCAGGCCGTGTGCGAGTGCGTCCCCGCCACCCTCTTTGACGCCATCACCTGGCTGGGCTACTGCAACAGCACCATGAACCCCATCATCTACCCGCTGTTCATGCGCGACTTCAAGCGCGCCCTGGGCCGCCTGCTGCCCTGCTGCTCCTCGTCCTCGTCCGGCCGCACGCCCCGCCGGCCCTCGCCGCCGCTCTCGCTCTCCCTGCGCAACTCGGGCGAGCCGCAGCTGCCCTCCGAGCCGGCCTCGCTCAGCTCCGTCGAGCGGCCGCAGCCCGAGCGCGAGCCGCCGGCCACCGCCACCGACGCCGTCAACCTGGTGGACGCCGAGCAGGCTCGCATCGAGTTGCCCCTGCTGCTGCCCAATCAGGTGGACGCGCTGGACTGAGGGGAGGAGATTGGGGGGGCAGGGGATGGATAGAAAGCTAGTGATGTACAGAGAGGTAAAAGGAGTAGAGGATGGAGAGAAGATGAGGTGACCCTAGCCCCATGACTGACTAGGAGTAAAGTGTGTGTGTGTGTGTGTGTATGTGTGTCTACAGTGCCTATAGAAGAAGTCATCATACCCCTTTGAAATAGTTACTTTTTTTGTCAGCAGTAAGACAAAAACAGTCTTAAGACAAAAAAAGTAACTATTTCAAAGGGGTATGATGACTTTCTATAGGCACTGTATGTGTGTGTGTGTGGGGGGGGGGGGGGTGCTAACTGGGGAAATCTGGTGGTGGAAAGAAGCTGAGATGGACAGGGGGGTTAGAGGAGCGTGAGGTGGAGGAAGACAAACATAGGGGCTTTGTTTTTGTGTTTTTAGGGGGACGATGTGGTGCGGCATCCAGTTGGCATGGCATTATCACACCAAGACACGGGGAGGCAGGAGGGCTAAAAATGGGGTGTTTTTAAAAGATCTGCTGCCTTACGGTCATGAACATAACAACTGATAACCACACATAAATATGCACATGCATGCACCACATACACACATATAGCTCAGAGTTGTGAACACACACACACACACACACACACACACACACACACACACACACAGACACACACAGACACACACACAGACACACACAGACACACACAGACACACACAGACACACACACACACACACACACACACACACACACACACACACACACACACACACACACACACATCAGAGCAGGGAAAATAAACAGGCTGGAACCGGGCAGACAGCACTTACCACTGTGTTCACAAAAGGGCAGCTCAGTTGTGGTTTGACAATCTATAATTACCACTGGCAGCGTGGTACAATGGTCCTCCTATGGCATACAACTACAACATAATACTGACTGTTTTAAACAATTCCTTTCAAATTACACGGCAAGGACTTTTGAAATTAAACTGCGGGCTGCACATGCTGTACAGTTACAGTACAGGTGATAATGATTTGTTTTTTACAGAAATAAATTAAATTACTATAAAAACACACAAAGATGTTTCCCTGAATTATTGAATATTGTCATTTGTGTCTCGAGATGTCTTCACTGTGTGATCCGTCATTGGATGATGATAAGAGTGAGTTGGTCCAGTACCAGCCAATGAGTGTGGGCGTCTGGCAGGTTTGCCTTCGGGCGTCTGGTCACACAACTCGTGCTGTGTTTGTGTTTGGTCTCCGTCGCTGCTGTGCGAGAGTTCAGCGGTCCAGCTGGTGGTGTTCCAGTCCCAAGAGTTCTGTTCAGACTCCGCCTCCCCCTCTGTGGACGAGGTCTCTGCGTCACGCTGGGTGTCCTTGTGAACGCCGTCCTCCGCTGGACAAAGTAAAGAGTCGCGATCGTCCCTTTCGGGACAGCGCAGGACCTCGCCGTCCTGCTCGTTGAGGGAGTCCAGCAGGTCGGAGATGTCTGGTATGTCCCAGCCGTCGTCCATCACCTCGGCGGCTTCACCTGGCTCCTCGTTGCCTGAAGCGGTCGTCGTCGTCGTCGTCGTCGTCGTCGTCGTCGTCGTTGTCGTGGCCCCCTCCTTCTCCTGTTGCTGGTCTGTGGTCGCCGTGGTGCTGCTGCTGCTCGCGTCTTCGTGCGTCTCCTCGGGACCTTGTCCACTCACCGGGTCGGACAGGGTCTCACTGGCACCAGGAACCCCCGGGGTCATGCCCAGGATCAGCGACGGAGACCCTGGCATCCTGCCCGCCCCCTCACGCGTGGGCACCCCTACCGCCACCAAGATGGTCTCCATTTGACGCATGTAGTCCAAGTGACCTTTCACCTGGGATGTAGTAGAACACACAGAGGCAGGAATGACAACATACACTGATCACAATTTACATTTCTACTCTTTCTCATCCTCCAAGTTCTGGGTGCCACTCAATTCAAGCCACTTGCGTCAACTAAATTGAGCTAAAATTATAGTTACTTACAGTACAGACAATACCACAAAGGAATGATATTTGTGCATTTCACAGGGAAAGAGCACTCAGTGAGCAGAATTTGTCGGGTGCAGATCAAGGTCCCCTGGCCTGGCAATTTTGTGAGCATGTTTTTCCTGCCAATAAAGCCTAATGGAGTCTTTTGTTTATGCTGAGGGAGTCACGTGATCTGTCTCTCCATGTGCCGGCCAATGGGCATGGATGGAGTGTCCAAGCGGGGGCGTGCGAAACGCAGCTGAGAGCAGCTGTGCTGTGAACGGCAGCGGCCTTTAATTGTATCTTCCCCAAAAACGTGTCGTTTCGTTTACTGGTAGCGAATGAACTGCTGTTTTTATACACACATTACACACATACACGCACACACACACTTGTGTGTGTGTGTGTGTGTGTGTGTGCATGTGCGTGCGTGTTTGTATGCGCGAGACATAGAGACATTAAGAATCATATAAACTGTAAAATTGCTTTAAGTCTAGGATGACTGGACTATGGAGCCATATCAGGAATAGCTGAACTCATATTAGTATGCAGTGAGTGTCTGCAGTTGCCAGCGCACAGGCACTTCACTTAGTCATGCCATTCACAAGATAACATCTTAACTGGCTCTCACAGATGAACACAACGCAAAAGCTTTAACCTATAGAAAAAATGCAAGGACATGGAATAGGGCTATTGTTGTGTTCACTTGCACTAACGTATGCCTTGCATCACCTAGTACTGAAAGCCTTCACAAATGCTGAGCAGGTGACAACTGTGACGACCACGAAATCAATCATTTCTATATGTCATGAATCGATTCAATCATATCAACCAGATCTGTCACAGGCGTGAATGATGTGAAGATGCATCATTGAAAATTCTGTTTAATTCTACAATCCTGTTCCAAAAACAGGGACACTAAATAAAAACAGAATGTGATCATCTGCAAATCTCATAAACCCATATTTACTTTGACTAGTTCATGAAAATGATAAGCTCATTTTGAATTTGATGCCAATGTCAAAACATAACAAAAGGCAAAAATATGTCAAAACAGAATAAAAGGCTTAGAAATGTGTGCACTGCTGAAGAAAACACAGGAGGGATGTTTCACAACAATTATGTTAACGGACACACATGATTTGATATGAAAAGAGCATCACAGAGAGGCAGAGCCTATCAAAAGCACACATCCGGAGGTACTCATCACTCCATATAATCCTGTGGGCAAATAATGCAACAATATCACAATAATGCTCCTGGCCCCAGCCGTGGCGCAACTGGCTGGGGCATCTGCACCGCACTCCCATTCGCTCCTATTCGCTTCCTGTCTCTCTCTACTGTCCTATCTGATTAAAGGCATAAAAGTATATATGTACTTTAAAAAAAGAATAATGCTCCTTAATGTAACATTGCAAAAAATGTGGGGATTTCATCTAGTCTGATGTAGCAGTCTGGTACAGTACTGTAGTGGGGCGTGACTATGGGCACTGTCAATAGCTTGTACAACAGATACAAATTTAAATGTCTAGTTTCTCTAGTGACAGCTGTAAACAAAATCAACCGAAGCAAGGTCAGATAACGGGAATGACTAGGCATCAGTCCCTCATCGTAAAAAAACACTGTGCTCTGTGTGTGACTATATGTGACCCTGTAAAGCGGAACCAGTCGTTTCGGTAAAATTTAGTAAATTAAGTTATTGTGCTCACGTGAACGGCCATAAACTAAGCTTTCCAACGATATGTATATCGAGGGTATTACACAAACTATCGCTAAGATAACCGCATCCAAAGTTGACATAGTTCTCCTGTCACGATATGCCAGAAGAGGAGAAATCACCTGTTTAAGCAGCGCGTGCACAACGGGAATGACAGCAAATGTGTTGAATCTTCGCCGGGTTTAACAGTCAAAACGTAGGTTTTTCAGTGAAATGCGTTCGCGATATGAAACTGTAGACTGTATGCAGCCGAATTATGCGAAAACGTGAAATTCAACATTTTAACCCGGAAGTTTGTTATTGTTGATTTTCTCAAAATAACGATGTGCGCAAAACGACTGATTTCGCTGTGAATGGTCACATATGTGTGCATATTGTTAAAAAAATCTGACCACAAATTGACAACAACATCTATACAATGCAGGGTATAGCCTAGTATCCCTCCCTTCCTCGGGCATGATGCCACTGTTGCGTGAGAAAACCGACTCTGCCAGAGACCAGGCCATTACTGCTGGGCCTGGAGCGCCTGCTGAGCCCATCACTCTTGCATGGTTCATGTTTCATAGAGCCAGCTCCTGCTCACCAAATGATACAATCAAGACAGCAAAACAACACCGACGGCACAACCATTTATTACGTGTCTGCGAGATCCAAATTGAGAGTACCGTGGCCTGTGCCTCGCTCGCTCGCTCGTTCGCTCACTCACCACGGACGACAGGTCCACGTTGATGATTCGCGGATCACTCAGGCTGATGGGCTGCAGGCCCGCCACCGACAGCTGGACAGATGAGCTCCGGTACAGGAATCCAAGCAGCCAGTCTCCCCTGCCGGGAAGAAATCAAACAGAGGAGATAGACAACCTGAGCTCCCACAATGCGTCACCACCACTTCCATGTCACATTGTCTCTGTCTCTCTCTCTCTCTCTCTCTCCTCTCTCTCTCTCTCTCTCTCTCTCTCTCCATTACCCCTCTCACCTGCAGTATCCGTTCACAATCTTCCCCGCCACCACCCTGGACAGCCGCTCCCACGCCTTGTCAGATCCGTCCACAGGTGCCCCCAGCAGTACCACGTCCTCCACAACACCTTCACTTCCTGTTAAAAGACACCCTCTTATTCCCACTCTCTTCCTCACTTACGCAAAGGTAAGGCCCTCATTTGCAGCCCACATAGTGCGCCCAGAGAGAGCGAGAGACAGTGAGTGAAAGGCAGAGCGAGAGAGAGAGAGAGAGAGGAAAGGATGGAGAGGGAGAGAGAGAGAGAGAGTGAGAGAAAGAGAGAGGAAAGGATGTAGAGGGAGAGAGAGAGAGAGAGGTTTGGACGTGAAAAATAATTGCCTTTCCCCTCTAATTTGTCTTGTGTTCTATGACTTAATTTTCTTTTTGCGAGCCAGCACATACGCACCTTGGTCGTTGGCCAACTCTTGTAAACAAAAGTAGATGACTCTGGCGCCTAAGCTGAATCCAATCAGGCTGACGGGCCGCTTCCCCTTGATGGAGAGAAGGCAATAGAAATAAATAGGGAAGCCATTTTAAAAGTCCTCCGTCATTAAGAGCACACACGTGCTCTACAAGCCACATTGAACGCTCATATTAGAACATTTATCCCTCATAATTATGCATTAAGAACAGTGGGAAGCCTTGCATGCAGCTCAAACAACTAAACTCATGAATGCACAGCAGGAAGAAGAAAGGCACTGTGAGAAATTTAGCGTTTGGATCGTGACACTATTATTTTTCTCTTCTTCTTTTGTCATTTCGGCTTTTATTCCCCACAGTGATAAAACAGTTGTCAGTCCCTGCAGATCACACTGACGGGGCTTTCATTGGGTTCGGCGGCACATCAGAAACCTGCACCGGGAGCGAAAAACTATTCCGACGACGGCAATGAGTTCAAAGAGACAGCGTGGAAGCCTGAATCCACCACGCGTTCGTTCTGCTGCTCGTGAGTAACTGCTAACGGCAGGCTGAACTGCCCTCTGAACTTCAGCACGATTTGCCAGCAGCAGCAGCTCTGTCTGTGGGTGGTGGGTGCTGTGACAAAGTGTGGCAAAAAGTGTTATGTTACGCCGTTAGATTTCTGCTGAACAGCAGGAGTGGGGTGAAGGCTGCCTTCGACACTGTGTGCAACATTTGTCAAAGACTGGGCAATTTTGAGGGTGTGTTAAACTGGGGCTGTATTAAACAGGAATGAGATAGTCTGGGCATTTGTTGGCCTTGCCCACCTTCCCTTCATCCCCCACCCCCACCTTCTCCGGGCCCATCCCCAAACAAACGTATCACAGGGTGAGCCAGCCTGTGTCCTTGCTGGCTGCTCAGTGACGTCCTGAGGGGAATCAGAATAGGCCGTGTGACCTCCCACGTGCCACGCTCCCATGACAACCATCATAAGTTAACAGCAGCGCGGGGGGGAAAAAAGGAGAAGAGGAAGGCCGTCTCCTGAGGAGATGAAAGAGACGTGAGTGCGTCCGCATCAGCCTCGTTTGGCCAGGAAGCCATGGAGTGTGACAGCAGAATGTTAAAGAGGGAGGGGGGGCAGGGGGGGCGGACAGACAGGGGGTAGCGCAGCGTTTCTCAAACTGTGGGGCGCGCCCCACTAGTGGGGCGCAGAGACATGCCAGGTGGGGCGCGAGCTGACGTGAAAAACCGGAGATTTCTTTTTAATCTGTAGCCTGTGCCTTTCTTTATTGATAATTACGAGAATGCACCTCCATCTCACAAAACAAACACAAACAAGGTAATCTAGACTCTTGTAGGCCTATCATTGACCAGATGAGAATGTCTGTGCTGGAACCATAGTCCGAAAAAAATGATTGATCAGATGTCGGATTTAATTGCAGCGGGAAAAAAAACCCTGTTTATGTTCGAGACGAGCGCAGTAAAATTGAAGGATATCTTGGCTATCTGTCCGACGACACAATTGCTGTTCTGCGATCTCGAAGAACAACTGCTTGACAAACGCAAACACTCATGTTTTGCCTTGCAAGTGGACAAGGCCACCACAAAGGTGGTTTAGTTATTGCTTATGTCCGCTTTGTTAACTTGACAGCGGGCGAAGATATTCTATTCTGCGAGTATGCGAAAAGTAGGGCCACTGCAGATGAACTATTCAACATTGATCTCAACAATTAGTCTACCTGGCAGAACAGGACATCAAATGGGAAAACTGTGAGGGACTTTGCTCGGTTGGCGCACAGACGATAGCAGGTAAAAGAAATGCTATCGTCGTGATAAAGAGGGTAGTGCCTGATGCGCCACAGACGGACTGTTTCATTCAGGGAAGCGCTCGCGTCAAGGCTTGACCTGAATAAGATTTTGAACGAGGCTGTGAGAGTGTTGAACTTCATTTATAACACAGTGGTAGCATATAGTTGGCCCTTTTGCTGTATTATTGGAAATCAGCTTTTTTTGAAGCAAGGATTGACACCTTGTCAATGACAAAAAACTGACGTTATTGGTCATTGATTTAGATTTTTATTTTCTCTATTTTTGAACTGATATTTATCTTTAGTAGCCTAACTGTTGTTTGTTAGGCCTACTGATGTATATTTAGCAAGTGAAATTATAAATATGACAATTTTGAGCTTGACCTATACTTTCTATAGAGCGATGATGGACAGGTGGGGCTCGAGAAAGTCCCCTTGATCAAAGTGGGGAATGAAAGAAAAAGTTTGAGAACCACTGGGGTAGCGGAACAGAGTGAGTGAGTTATTGGAGTGCGCCGTGGTTTACCTGCTGCCTGCTCCGAAGCACCTGGGCCAGGTGTTTGCCCACCTCGGCTGAGCGACTCAAGCACACGCTCCAAGGGTTGTCAATCACGCTCGCCACGGCCAGCAGCGACGCAGGCCACGTCAGCGCAGTCACGATTCCTAAACACACACGCACACACACACACACACACACACACACACACACACACACACACACACACACACACACACACACACACACACACACACACACACACACGACACACAAAACACACAAAACACACACACACAAGACACACACACACACACACATTAACACACACATATAAACATGCACACAACCAGACAGGAGATAAAAACCGACAGGATATCACTCAGCCAGCACCTACGAGGCCTGGAGACAAAAGAGGCACAGCGCACCAGGATGAGATGTTCCGCCGCGTTACGAGATGAGGTAAAAATCAAGGTGACGCCTCAAGTGCCGGCACCCAAGGCACTCGTCTGCCTGCCACCCTTACATAATTGCCATTCTTTCACCACACTCGCCTTCCTTCGCTTCCATGACAACCCTTTCGAAGGCACCGTGTTGGCTGCGGATCTCACCTGACAGTATGGTGTATTTGAGAGCCTCCTGCGCCACGATGCTGACCAGGCCGTCCACGATGGTGTCCAGCGCCGAGCCCAGGTCGCGCAGGAAACGAGACTCCCATGCCAGGCAGTACTGCTCCCCACACGCCCCCAGGTTAGACCAAGGGGCCTGGAATGAACCTGGAACGCACAGAGAGCGATATTGATCAGAAATATTATTTATAAATAACAAAAAATATGAATTTATTTATTTCATTTGCATTTATTATTAGAGAATTTCACTGGAGAAAATTCTCCTTTTAAAGTATTAGCAAAGCTGTGAGTTCAATGATGCCTATGGCACTAGCGAATGTAGAGAGTCAAAAAGAGTGCATGTTTATTAAGCAAAGAGCCGCTGCTAAAATGGGCGTGAATATTCCTAATGTAAGCACCGCTACCACCTCACAGGCATCTATCTGTGCTGCTGTTTAGGTCGACCTTCAAAAATAAGGCTTCCACACTTGAAGCAATTTATGCGCTTGGGTGTCCTTGCCCAGATGGGGACGTGCGAGTGCCTCTGCCTCTCATGAATACTCTATGCTAATTAGCTGCCATGTAAACATCTGCCCATCCCAGACGAGGGGGGGGTTGGGGTGGGGGGTCATCATGCGGACACTGACTGTATTTGCCGCTGCACAGCCAGCCCGTCACAGCCACAGTCAGGTGGAGGTGCTTCCCTTGGTTCAGCGGCAGGAACTCAAACTCCTCGATGGCGCCGATACGCTTGTTCATTTTGTAGCCTAAACATAACAAAAATATGAACATCAACAACAACAACATCATCATCATCATCATCATAATCATCACCATCATCAAAACACATTGGACACACAAAAAAGGCTGTAAGACTGACCATGTTTATAAACTGACAGAGGAGGAAAGATGTATAGAGAGACAAGGACTGATAGAGAGGTTACCTAAAGAGAGATGTATAAATAAAGCGAGAGGTGTAGAGACTGAGAGTGAAGTGTCTCTAAGAGCAGCCCAGCTTCCAGTGCGCTGAGTGGGCTTCATGGGGAAAAGGGGCCAGGAGAGATGAAAGAGATGGAGGGGTAGATGGAAGGGAAGAAGGGAGCCGTGTTTGTTGAGCTCACCGGTAAGTCCTGCACCTGCTGCGCCAAACAGGGACGCCATGATGGCGATGCCCGTGGCTGAGCCCAGCGCAGCCGCTCCGCCAGCGCCCAACACCGCGCCTGCACCAGCTGCCACTAGGGGCGCCGCCAGTCCACCCGTCACACCTCAAGAACACACACACACACACACACACACACACACACACACACACACACACACACACACACACACACACACACACACACACACACACACACACACACACACACACACACACACACACACACACACACACACACACACACACACACACACACACACACACACACACACACAGTAAATCTAACTTCTTCATTCAGCAAACCCAGAAACAACATTGCAAGGTTAAGAACTAGGCTAAGCACACAAAATCATGTGCAAGAGTTGTAAACAATGTTCTAACAGTTCTTGAATTTGCCCTTGGGGATCAACAAAGTATCTATCTATCTATCTATCTGTCAATCACACACTACACACACATGAGTGCCCAGTGATGAGTAATGAAACCTAAATATACGAAATATGAGCTTTAGCCGAGCTGCTCCCAGAATAGAGGCCACGAGCCTGCCTATGGCTGATATGAATCTTTAATCTTGTGTGCATTGCAAACAGTAGTGAGACAGTGTGTGGGACTCTAATGCTCACCAATCACAGTGCCCCCACCGACAGTAGCTAGACCAATCAGCAAGTACCGTCGCAGTTTACGCCCTCTCTCTTTCTTTTGTCGCCTTGAAGATTCTTCCCTGTAAAAAAAGGGGGGAAAAAAGAACAGGAATCAAGGGGGGAGGAGAGGAAATGATGAAAAGGCAGAACATGCACAAGACGAAGGCTGTCATTAGAAAAAAAAAGACAATCACTTAATTGGGTTTCCTGTAACAAGCCACGAGGCACACAACGGCCTTAAACCACTCATACTTACAGCTGAAGCAAATCCTCATGGAAAGCAACAAAATCACAAACAACCACAATTTAATTAAAATGAAACATCCAAGATTGCACAGCTACACGTATACAGATAAACACATACTGTGGGGATAAATTAATTTGAACAGATATCACAACAAATGAGCCCTATCGACATGCTAATGAGCCATCACCATTTTTGAAAGCACAGTAGCAGTTTCATGTTGTTAGATGTCAAAAAATAAAACTGGCACCACACTGTGAGGTTGTGAGGCACTATATAGCACGCACACATGAAAAGCACACCAGGGCTGTCTGAGGAGATTACATGTGCTGTCTGAAGGTTGAAAACAACAAACATCATAAAAAAAGAACACATTTATTGAACCCGAAACCCCTCTCCTCGCTCTTCTGGAGACGCCTTTACTCTCACTCACTCGCTCTCTTCTCCACTCTCCCGGAGACGTTCTCCTATGGTCTCCTCAAAGTCCTCCAGCTGCTGCGGTAAGACGCGGAGCAGGCAGCTGACGTGACGGATGAGAACTCGGGCCCTGGCGTCATACAGACCTGAAAGAGAGAGGCAGCAAGACGTCAAAAACAATACGCACCTACCTTCGAAATTCATAACAAATTGATAAAGCCTTCAGAGAGATTGTGGACGCAACACTATTTTCACAGTGGCTTCATAGTTTGCTTACCATCTTTCACAGAAAACGACACCAGGTCCTGTGGAAGATTGAATACACCATTGATGCACAATTAAATACAATTCATAGAGCAGTGTTTCTTAACTGGTAGGTCGGGACCCAAAAATGGGTCGCGGAACCATTCTGGGTGACTCGCGGAGCTTTTATTCAAAATGCTACCTTATCAGATCTAATATTGTACTTTTATTTTAAAAGGATTTATTCATAGCTAATGTCAGTTATTGCCATGGACATAAACAATGTTTATGTAACCAGTCAGACATCGTTTTAGGGGTAAACGCAAATGTAATGCCAAACATCCGCATGTTCCAGACAAGTAGGTCTACAGGCACTTTGTATGTTACCATGTAGCTCACCATATCCGTTGGCTTGAACGCTAAATAAATAAATGGGTCGCGCCTTTATGAACATAGGAAATTGTGGATCCCAAAGCCAGACCAGTTAAGAACCACTGTCATAGAGGATTCAAGTGACTGTAAATGTACATTTCAAAACCAGCTAATAAAAAAAATACTTAGTCAGCATACATCATTATTTACAGCCACTTACAACGTATGATATGAAATATATCAATCGAGATCGTGCTAATGTGAGAGAAGTCTGAGCTCTGAGAGGCTGGGTCACCTGAGTGATGGGCAAGGCTCCGGAGCTCAGCAGAGGCTCTTCCTGCAGGATGGAGAGGAAAGTGTCGCTGCCCTCGAACCCCAAGCCAGACAGAAAGGCTCCCATGACTGGCATAACAGACTCATCCAGGCCAAGCCATTGCACCAGGCCTTCCAGAAACTGCTCCCGGAAGCTCCTGAGACCACAAAACGCCACACACCACCAACACCAATGAAAACCCGCCACCGCAACCCTTTAACCATGCAGCCCAGTCACATCGGTTTTACAAGCTTTACATGGCCATGCAGTGCAAGTGGCTGAAGGTAAAAAGGGACTGGATTGCTATGTAAAGTTTGCCAGCAAGATATTTTACCTCTGATGCGGTCCAGGGAACAACTTTCCTAGGGACACTCCGCACAGACCGGCATATGCAAAGCGCCCTGGTTCACTAAGTTGCCTACCAACCACCCCATCTGATCCTGAGAGAGGCTGACTGTTATGATTGGGTTCAGCTTCCTCTGGATCTGTCAGAGAAGGTTGACAACTGGCTGTGAGATATTGATGTCCTGCTCTGATTGCAAGACATGCTGTGAGGTTAAGCAATACATAAAACGTCAATAGATCAAGACAGAGTGAAATAAGTAAATAGCCTAATAGACAGTGTGCATGCATAGTGTGTGGAATTAAAAAGGTAAGAAGCAGGAGAGGATGCATAATTATGCAAATACCTCACACCTCTGAAAAAGTTAAATAGACTCCTCGGGAGTGAATCACTCCCGTTATAGTCAGGGAGCCATGGGGTCAGACCTGGCTTTGTCGGTTAAAGTTTTTTTTTTTGCAGAATCTAATAGACTAGGGGTACCTCTTTAAGATTTAAGAGGGTGCCCGGTGATATCCCTTGGGCAATTTCGTATATTAAGCCTTTCTTGTCCAATGTGTTGACTATAAGGCGGATATACTACAGGTGAATAGGGTAAAAAAATTAACAAGCAGATATCACTATGAAACTTCACCAGTTGATTACTTAGATCAATATGAAAAATAAATGTATTACAAGTTTTCTGAAATTTAATGTTTGAATATGCAAATTAGGTATGATGTAATTAAATATGCGCTGATTTGCATAAACGTAAAAAGATCAAATCTGAACATTGGACAAAGCCAGTTTCAATTTTTTTCTTTTCATTTTGTTGACATAAGAGATGAAAAGTATTTTAGAGAGGGAATTATGGATATCTCATTTAGTTATTCAGTAAATCAGAAAATACTATACCAGCCTTTAAAAAATCAATTTTCGCCATGTTTTTTGGAATAAAATGTCATGTAAATCAGGCTAAGAATCATATATCAACAAACCCCTCTGCAAAATCCTTCTAAACATGGTTAGGTATAAGACTGAAAAGTTTGGTGTATGTAGATGCTTGTGAAGTGGAGATTTTATCCGCCTTATAGTCAACACATTGGACAAGAAAGGCTTAATATACGAAATTGCCCAAGGGATATCACCGGGCACCCTCTTAAATCTTAAAGAGGTACCCCTAGTCTACTAGATTCTGCAAAAAAAAAAACTTTAACCGACAAAGCCAGGTTCACCTAAATTATGGCATTTGGCTCCCGGACTATTAGGTTAGGTCCGCATATTGACAGTGCATTCACGTGGTGTGGCAACATATCATTTGGTTTAGTAACACATTAACTAGCCTGTTACATAACACTCCCTCAACTTTTGATCAAAACGTCACTGTTTCTTTCACCGTTGATAGCACTAACGTTATAGGTCTGTGGCCACAGCCAGAGTGACAGATGGTTTGCCTAACGTTAACATTATGTCCGGCTACCGAGCCAAACATGGCACAAATAACACGCAATTACTCACACTTTTAATAACCTCACATATTCAAATGTTCAAGAGAAACTGTTGTGAATGATGACAAGGAAAACATATGCCAATGTTTCAAATGTGCCAACTGCTAGACTGAACGTTCAAGCTTCAGCCTTTCGCAACTAGTAGTAGCCTACGTTAGAAATGGTGACCCTACCTGCATTTAATTCTTGACCAGTATCTGTCCTTTTGGGTGAATTCATTTTAAGCGAGATAGGCCCGTTGATTACATTCGCAATTGTTGATGTGTCGCAACATTGCAATAACTTAGCCCCTTTGCTAACTGAACTGTAGCGTCAGCGGGGGAAGTTGATCAGAAACTTTGGCACCCAGCTTCCTCCCCTCGAACTTGAAGTCCCACCCTCTTCTTTGTTGTCATTTGGTAGTCTACGTGGTGCTGCGGCAGACAAGAGACAACTTATTCATGTAGTTTCAAGAACATTTCTGATTCGCCTTCTCTCAGCTTTCTTGCGGTATGTTCCTCTATTAGGCTATTCTGCACAGGAATTATTGTTTCCTTTTCTTTGTCTTTCTTTTTTTAAATATAGGTCTAGCTCTACCAATAACGGCCACCAGGTGTTAGTAAAAGTCTTCTGTGAATATGTGATTTGCACGCGCTTCAAGACCTCTTATGTTTTAGGCTACATCTGGAGACTTCAGGAGCACCATGACTGCCTAGCATTATTATTGCCTTGGTATAACGAAGACCTATCGCCACAGACAAAAATGCAATGTTTACAATGGTGCAAATGAAGCGGAAAGTAATTGTTAATTTATTGGGTAAAATCTAAATATTACACCAATTAGGCCTACAGTAAAATCTAACTATTGTTTGAGTCACACAGGCTACACACAGACTCATATAACACACCTTATGTTTAGCCATCTTTAATTTCTAAACGGATTATCCTGCCAACATCTTACTGGGGCCTACTCTTTTTCTGAGAATCACTCTGTTTTTCTTATATCAGTGACATCCATCCTCCTCATATCTGGCAGCAAACACAAGTAGTGCTTGCTTGGGTGGTAGGATAAGCATCCAGGTTTGATTAAGTATGCACCTCATATTTGGGCCCACATTCCCTCCCCGCAGCCACCATAGCATCAATCTAGCAGTGAGACTGTGTGCTTGGTTGTTTTGACATGCAATCCAGATGTGATCTAGCAGTCGGCCACACTAAGGGCATGCTCCCTTGGCTATGTGGTTTTGTCTGAATAAGGAGATGCACATCTGAAGGGCACTGGTGACTCATCCGGCTGCAGTGTAACCCCCCCCCCCACACACACACACACACACACACCCCAGGATGAGGACCTGCCCATGTTATGTATTCACCGGGACTGGGAGTGGGAGGACATAGCCTATATCTCTTTTGAAATGTACATGAAGAAAGACAGAGAGAGAGAGTGAAAGAAAGAGAGAGAAAGAATGAAAGAAAGAAAGAAATAGAATACTAACACAGAAAGAAATAGAAAGAAAGAAAGTCCCCCAGTCATTTAAAATGATTTCCTATCATTTACCCCTGCCCTGCCCTTTTTCCTTAGCTCTGAGTCTGACTCACTAACACCAGTTCCTGCCTGGCACTATCTCTGCTCTCACAATATATCAGCACCCCGACAGGCCTGAGGGAGTGTGTGAGGGGCATGGGGGACCACCAGAGGGGGATTACCGTGGAGGCACAGCATATGAATCAGTACTACTTGTGAAAATCTGAGTGCTTTGCTAAAGATAATTTCCTGCATTGTCAGTGCAGGACTCCCAGCCTATACTGTGTTTATTTAACTTTCCACTGTTCATCCTGTTTGACCAGGTACAGCTCATACTATCCCTTCCTGTCAATTACTCCCATTGTATCTCCATTTAGAAACACTTTAGATATATCCTCCTGCGGTGCGTGCACGGCAGCCAACAATGAAATATCATAAATATCGCATCGCCAGTCTTGCTCGAGAAGGCAGGGCATCTCTGTGATCCCATTAAACTTCTAACTTACAGACACGTAATGTTGTTTACATGACCTTCATATCATTGTTTTAGGCCGGAATTCAAAACAGTGATGTTGACGTAGTCTGGCCGATTAATCCACATGTGAATAAACAGTGCCTGTAGATTTTGTGATGTGGTCTACTGATTGATGTTGTTAACATACCAGGAGGTGAAGCAGAGTCACCCCAACCATTACTGTGTCCATTTGTTGACTCACAAAATAAAAACAAAACAAAACAAAACTACGAACACTTGCTTTTTCGGTATTATTATATAAATCTCTGAATATTTCACAGGCAGACTTAAAACATAGATATAATGTTCCCCTAAAGGTGCTGTTTAGGTATTAATTATTAATCTTATCCAAGTGCAATTCATCGTTCCTCGATGTGAGAATGCTACACAGGCTTATGCAGTATAGCGGTGAAGAGACCCAGCAGTTGTGTAAACCGTGTAGCTGACCCAGGAGGTCAGGACTGAAAGATCTGTGTCACAGATCTGGCTCCCGTCAGGTCTCATCTTTATCTGCCCCCGCGTATCGTCCACTCTGTTGTTTATTTCCATTCTCGCAGTAAACATGGAATCTCCCAGTGCCCAAAGGGCAGGAAGCTCACCCCGTCCCCTCATCTCGCCCTCTCTGGGGACTGAAACTGACAGATCTCAGCACGTTGGACTGTGCTGAGCTGTGCAGCGATACCGAGTGGTTTTTTTCCCGTTGGGGTGAGAGGAGGGGGGGGGGGGGTCTATCCCCTGACTTCAGACATGTTGTAGACAGAGCTACTAATACTGGACAGGCCCAAACATGGCCCCCAGAAGGTTGACATCACTGTCAGATATAATGCCTCTCCATTCCTCTCCTCCGCTCCTCTCCTCTCCTCCCCTCCCCTCCCCTCCCCTCCTCTTCTCCCCTCTTCTCTCTGCTCCTCTTCTCTTCTCCTCTCACTTCTCATCTGTCAGTGTGAACAGAAGTGGGGCTGGATGAGTCAGGTTATAAAGCTCACCCCAGGGGCACCGAGAAGGAGGTATCGGTGAGCAATAGAGGGGAGGATGTCTGCGCCGAGGAGGAACTGATATTAAGGTACGCTTGTAAGCAACCGGGTTGACAAGAGTGCACTGTCATCAACCTGTCATCAACACCACACCTATGTCCTACACATATGGTAGAGGGAGACACACAACACACAGACACAGCCACACACACAAACACACAAACACACATACTCACCGAGAGATGAAAAGGTATGCAGTGAGAGATGGCACGTGCAGCCAGCATATGGCGACATATGCGCACACACACAAACACACGCGCGCGCGCGCTCGCACACACATGCACACACACACGCAAGGGCGTGGCTATTTGAAGTTATCTCAGCGGTGACATGTGCTGTTTTAAGACACTGAGATGTTTGTTTGCTGTAATCACATCTGCAAATGAATCTGTCTGGACAGGTCTCTGCTTTGCGACGGAGGGCTTGAGCGAATTTGGCAACCGATGAAAGGCCGTATAAAATAAACACTGTCTTTTCCACATCCGTCCATTCATCTCTGGGAAACACACAAAGGATAGTAAAGGGTGCTCACAGGTGCTAGTGGGTATTATGTTTGGGGGCATGTGTATGTGCTCTCTGTAAGCACGTTCAAATGATGCTAAGACTTCAGAAGGTATTCTTGGCACTTCTTCTCTCTCACTGTGGTGTGCATACTGTGGTTCCATATGGTATGGAAAGGATTGCACGCATGTGTTTGTAAGTGTGTGTGTGTCTGTGTGTGTGTGTGTGTGTGTGTGTGTGTGTGTGTGTGTGTGTGTGTGTGTGTGTGTGTGTGTGTGTGTGTGTGTGCGTGCATGAGAGAGAGAGGGAGAGAGAAAGAAAGAGAGTGTATACACTATGTGTGCCTGTGGGTGCGTATGTGTATTTCTGTGTATACTGTACGTGCATGTGGGTGTTTGGAGGAGTGCGCTAGTGTGCGAGTATGTGCAAGGCAGCTGTATTCCAGTACTATGGGGAATGATAGGGGTGGGTGGTGCAACGAGTAAATGACTACAGGAACAATATGACTAAGGAAAAAGTGAAGGATATTGCAGCTGTACAGTATTTGCCGCCAAGTCGAGGCAGGAGCCGAGAGAATAGACGCACGCTCACAAAAACCCAAAAGGAGGACAAAGAACAGAGGGAAGAATGAAGAGAGAGAGAGCAGAGATCCGTGGCCTTATAAAAAAAAGCTGCACGCTGGAAACGACTGCAAAGAAAAGGAGGGCAGGAATAAAGAGAGAGAGAAAGAGAGAGAGAGAAAGAGCGCAGGAGAGAGGTAGGGAGGGCTGCAGAGTTGCATGCACCCCAAAGGAATTCAGGCAATGCTCAGACTGATGTAAACACTTCCAGTGACTGGGAAGCTTTAAGACGAGAAAGGCTTATGGCGTGATTAAAAAATCGTCTGCTGAGTGTGACATTCCCTCAGTCTGAACAGGGAAGGTTGGTGTGTTTCTGACTCTGATGATTCATGTTCTTGACCTTTCCCTCAAACCGCTGGACATTCTCAACTCCAATCATGTATCGCTCCAATTTGGTTAGAGGGGGCCACAATAAACGGTCGACACTTACAAAAACAAACAAAGAAAAGTACCAGAATCAAGAACCCAAGAATATTTCTGTAATTACACTGAATATTTCTGTAAATAATACTGTAATTTCACAGAAATGCATTATTCGTTGTCACTACGTCAGAGAAACATTATTGACAAATACGGACTGAAACTCTCCCAAAAAGACCGACAAAGGATTAATTGTTGGAGCTCTTGAACCCTGGCTACCCCCTGTAGAGTACCAATAAGCAATAAATCCAAATCTTTCTAAGAAACAATGGTCTCTACTACAAGTAGTCTCCCACAGGTCACAAATGAAATGGTTCTCTGGAGAGGCAGTCAGCCTCAGACTGAGGAGAGAGGAAAAGCGAACACAAGGGCCACTGAGGAGCACTAAACTGTACCATAGTATTTCATCATGGAAAGGTCTAAATGCTACGCAGAGGGTGTTGGCCCTCTTGCATGTAGGAAACACTGAGCGAGCGCAGCATTTAGCTGAGCACATTTTCCTGATCATTTCAATATGAAAACTTCTCAAGTGTGCAACTGTTACACAGGCCTCTGCAGCGACACAAAGAATGTATTGTTGCTGTATACACTCTGACGTCAGATACGGATTGGTTCACAAACTTCATTTGAAATGTTTCATTATATTAAAACTCATGACAGGGGAGTTTAAAGACCACAAAGGTACAGTGCAAGTGTGGTCAGGGGGGAAGCAGGTCATAATATATGGCTTCCCCCCTCAATCTGTTGCTCTGTGCAGTGGCCCCTGGCATTCCAAGCTTAATGGGATATCCTGCCCCAATACTCATCATGTCTGTACAATTCTACGGGAAAAGCTTAAGTCATAAATGCTATTCAACACTGTTCAATAACAGGGCAAAGGTCAGACACACGCTGTACTAAAAAAAATAATGAGCCCACTCATGTCTCCATCTATTCCATTTGAGACAATATCCTCATTTCAACAACTCACGGTCACGTGGTGACTGGCCGGTATTCCCGACACCAGGGGACCACATGTACACCCACGCCACTGTCGAGCGAACCTTGGGATGAGGAAGGTGCAGACATTAGGGCTGAAAGAAAGGGAAGCAGTGGTGACGCAGGTGTGCAGGGGGTCAGAAGAAAGCAGGAAGACTGCGGGCATCTCGGAGGTAGCTAACGACCGTGGACTCCGCTGGCAGGAAAACTGCCCTGGACTTCCCAACTATTTATAGTTTACTTGGACATTCGTTGTTTACGTCTGCTGCTTTGGCGCATGAAGAAGAAGGAGGCTCAAGTGTTTATCCTTTCATGCGAGCTGAGATTTTGGTTGGAGTTACCAGATAAACACATACCCCTCCACACCTGCAGTGTAGTAGGCTACAGCCACAACAAAAACCTCTCAAATCTGCTCTCACTTCATTCTAGCAGGGCTGTAGTGGAGGCTAAATGTATAGTAAACACAGTTTATCCACCTCTTATTATAGTGCATGAAAATGCACTATATTGTTCTTCCTAGGTTTCTTATTACAGTGCATGAAAATGCACTGTACTGTTCTTCCTAGTCTTCTTCAACTTCTTATTATTCTTCTTCTAACGCACGCAATTCAGCTTCAACCGCTTAACGTAGAAACTCCATTCAAACTATGTCGCGTAGGTCTTACTTACGCGATGTGGGCTTTGTATTTTTCAACTTTGTAACTTTTATACTTTTTAAACTATTAGTTAAAAACTATTACAATTTCCCCCATAGACTTAACATTGCTCATTATGACATCACGGCAGCAATTAGAATCTTATGCCAGGTGGCCGGCCACCTGGGCACCAACTGTCAGTTTCTCTGGCTTTAAGCATACAGTCTCTCAGAAGACTACATATCCTGTTAACTGTTTCCTCTGTCCACAACTGTTTCAAAATAAAAGTCCTCAATGCAATAATACACTATTAAATCATTTAACCATTGAAACTACTCAACTATTGAACTGTTCAACCATTCCAACTGTCAGTTATCATCCACTATGCCTCCAGTCAACTACATGAAACCTCCATGTACCTAGCAACCAACATAGCAACCATTAAAATTAAGTGTTTATGACCGTTTCCATAGCAACCAACATGATTATACTGCAGTAACTTCTTGTTTCTTGATAGTGGCCACCATGGATACCCTAGCAACAAATGTTTCAAAATAAAAGTCCTCACTAGCAAGTTAGCTAGTTAGCATGGTTAGCATAGTTAGCATTGTTAGCATAGATAGCATTTTTAACATAACTGCAAAAAATCATCAACTAAGTTAGCTAATCAACCTGGTTAGCATTATTAGCAAATTTAGCATTGTTAGCATAGTTAGCATTTTTAACATTACTGCTAGAAACCATCGGTTAAGTTAGCTAATCAACCTGGTTAGCATTGTTAATAAAGTTAGCATTGCTAGCATAATTAGCATTTTTAGCGTAACTGCTAGAAATCATTACCTAAGTTAGCTAATCAACCTGGTTAGCATTATTAGCAAATTTAGCATTGTTAGCATTTTTAGCATTACTGATAGAAATCATCGGTTAAGTTAGCTAATCAACCTGGTTAGCATTGTTAATAAAGTTAGCATTGCTAGCATAATTAGCATTTTTAGCGTAACTGCTAGAAATCATTACCTAAGTTAGCTAATCAACATTTTAACATGAATAGAAATCATTAGTTAAGTTAGAGCTGGAATGTTTCATCTTTAAACTGTCTACCTTCACACTATCAACTCTCTGTAAACTATGCAACCACCATGTTTACCCAAGCTACACCTTAGTAACCATATCTACATTATCTATCTATTTTTGCATTTTCATGCACTGGTAATTCCTTGGAATTGCATTTCTAGTTATTATTATTCTTTTTCTTCTAACGCTCGCAATTCAGCTTGAACCGTTTAACGTAGAAACTTGATTCAAACTTTGCTACGTAGGTCTTACTAAGGAGACCTGTGCAATATATTTTTAAACTTTGTAACTTTTATACTTTTTAAACTGTAAATTAAAAATTATTAAACATTTCCCCATAGACTTAACATTGCTCATTATGACATCACGGCAGCAATTAGAATGTTACGCCAGGTGGCCAGTCCAGGTGCAGCAGCTCTCTCTCTCTCTCTCTCTCAGGCTACATACACTGGCTCTCTTAAGACTAGCCAGTTAAATTGATTACACCTGTATCTGTATCCACTACTCTCAGTAGAGAGCTGTGTCTCTGCAGTCTACAAGAATATAAGGCACATTCCATCCAACTTTCTATCCATTCATCTTCTTCAGACCATTCACTCATCCACCCATTAAACTGTCTATCAACATCTATTAAACAATCTGCCTATCAACATCCATTAAACTCTCTGTCTATCAACATTAATTAGACTATCTACATTCAACTTTTAAATGATTTACTCTGTCTCAGGCTTTAAGCACACTATGGTTCTCTTAAGACTAGCCAGTTAAATTGATTACACCTGTATCAACTACTCTCAGAGAGCTGTATCAGTGTCTCTCTTAACAAGAATATAAGGCACATTCCATCCAACCTTCTATCCATTCATCTTCTTCAGACCATTCACTCATCCACCCATTAAACTGTAAATCAATATCTATTAAACAATCTGCCTATCAACATCCATTAAACATTCTGTCTATCAACATTAATTAGACTATCTACATACAAGTATTTACTGTGGGTGCCTCTCAAGCAGCGTTTATATGTCCTCACTCGCTCCTCGGGCCTCGATCCTCAATGATCTACATAAAGAAAGATAGAAGGGCTAGACTATCCCATTGTTGCCGCTCCATCATTCTTTATGTAGATCAGTGAATTGTCAATTGTTTCCTCTGTCCACAACTGTTTCAAAATAAAAGTCCTCACTGCAATAATACACCATTAAATCATTTAACCATTGAAACTACTCAACTATTGAACTGTTCAACCATTCCAACTGTCAGTTATCATCCACTATGCCTCCAGTCAACTACATGAAACCTCCATGTACCTAGCAACCAACATAGCAACCATTAAAATTAAGTGTTTATGACCGTTTCCATAGCAACCAACATGATTATACTGCAGTAACTTCTTGTTTCCTGATAGTGGCCACCATGGATACCCTAGCAACAAATGTTTCAAAATAAAAGTCCTCATTAGCAAGTTAGCTAGTTAGCATAGTTAGCATTTTTAGCATAACTGCAAAAAATCATCAACTAAGTTAGCTTATCAACCTGGTTAGCATTGTTAGCATATTTAGCATAGTTAGCATTTTTAGCATTACTGCTAGAAATCATCGGTTAAGTTAGCTAATCAACCTGGTTAGCATTGTTAGTAAAGTTAGCATTGCTAGCATAATTAGCATTTTTAGCGTAACTGCTAGAAATCATTAGCTAAGTTAGCTAATCAACATTTTAACATGAATAGAAATCATTAATTAAGTTAGAACTGGAATGTTTCAGCTTTAAACTGTCTACCTTCACACTATCAACTCTCTGTAAACTATGCAACCACCATGTTTACCCTAGCTACACCTTAGTAGCCATATCTACATTATCGATCTATTTTTGCACTTTCATGCACTGGTAATTCCTTGGAATTGCATTTCTAGTTACAGTTATTACACTTTGTCCACCAATTGCAACTTTTAAGATTAAAAAATCACACTGTATTATCTACATTGATTCACAATATGTACACTCATCAACACTCAAGGAACCATTTAATACCACTGGTATTATTACAGACATTGGACAGTAACCTCCACCATCATCAAACATGTTCTGAATTACTTTTTTAAAAAATCTGATACTTACCATCCACCTTACCACGATTACAGAATTCATAGTTCACCACTACACCCCTGCACTACAGTGCACGTAATCTCTCACTGACTTTTTTGTGTTTTCTCGTAATCTTCAGTATGAGGTTGAATGAAACTGACCTCCCCTTGTGTTTGCTCATCCCTCTCTTAGTTTTATTTCAAACAAAACTGCAGAGGAATGCTTTCCTGCCACCAAAACCACATCACATACTGTACGATAAACAAACACAGCTAAACAAACAATCTGACCAAACAAATCCTGAGAAGCTCACTTTTATTAAGGTTTCAGGCTATCCACCATATTTTTAAAGCCAAAGTAATGAGAAATGGTTTCAGATGAACAATTATTTGTTTATAAGTCGATTATATGATTATAAGTAAATGTGCTGCTCAGTAGACAACTTCATGTGAGAGCTTTCAAATATTAGTATTACTGTTTTGTGAGGTTATTACTGTTGTTATTACTATTATAAATATGAGTTATTGCTGTTTTGTAACGTTTTAGCCCACTTTATGTCTAACGTGAAAACACAACCATTAAAGAGATTTCCAATTTGTGTAACGTGGGTTTTCAGAAATGACTCCTGCCTTTCCCTACCCTGATTTTCCATTATGCCAGGGCAAACATAATTGGGCATGGCCATTCCCTGCGGTCCCTGCACCATCATCTCCTTGCCCTGCCATGCCCACTGGCAACCACTGGCACTTTGAGGTCAACAGCCCTCAGAAGTGCTTCTATTAAAACAATGCATAACAATTGTAATTTTAAGTGCATGCAATCAACACCTGTAATGAAGTTTATGAAAGCATCTTCACCTGGATAAATCAGATGAACTGTTTCACTCCTGTGCTAATTGTACAGTGCAGGCATCATCTCTGTCCCTTTAGTTAATGTTCTTTTCATTATGTGCCAAACATATTCATTGCAAGGCAATGGCATTACAATTGCACAACAAGTGAAATAGGACAAAATACGAGAAAATCCATTACACACCACTATACGTCTCACATTATACATGCATTCATGAGCTGCAACACACACACACACACACACACACACACACACACACACACACACACACACACACACACACTAACACACACATACTCTCTCTCTCTCTTCTTCACCCAAAGCTGTTCCAGGTGCAGAAGAGCAACTGATTGATGACTTTTCAGTGGCCTGCTCCTGTCATGCACGGATCTGCACATATGATGTGAGTCACCGAACAGTGTGATGGGGGCTGCGTGTCAGCACAAGTTAGCACCGTGAGGCAGTCTGCCTCAACAGCTCATCAGACAGAGTAATTGTCTAGGTGGCCTCCTTCTAGTGCATACAAAGTGTCATGCAGATTGCACCCAGAAATGAAGAGGCAGAAGCAGAGCAGAACTCCTAAACTGATATGAGTTTCACCATTGTACTGGGGACAGCACATGTATTGCCCAACAGCTGCTGGATTGTACAATAAATGTTGTATTACTCACGGTGGCCTTTATTGGTAGTCTGTATTTGCTAACTAGGTGTGTGGTCGGGTTCTGCTCCCAACAATAGCTGCTGTGCTGATTCAGCTGAGGCAGCGATATCTAAACTAAACATATCTATTCTGATGTTGCATCCCTTGCAATTTCTTTGTGTTCATGTAGATTCACAATATAAATACTCCTCAATACTCAGGACACAAGCCTTTTAGTATTTTTGAATTGTTATTGTAATTATTCCAAAGTGATTTATTTATTCAACCTTTAAGACACTCCAAATGTATTATTTACACCTCTTGAGAATATAGGCGCTCTATTTTTAGTCAAGAAGACACACGCAAGATCCTATTCATGGTCAGACACCAAGACTACAGACGGAAAGATTATTTCTGTACGCCAAATGCACATACACTTTAAGTTCCTCAGTCTGTCCTGCCAAAAACATTAGTCTGTCATGTTGACGACAAGGATGCCTTCTTTTTAATTGGGCCAGATGGGTCCAGATGTCCTTTAATTATGTACATTTTGAGGCGATGAACTTGGACGACAGCCTAAATGCTGTTTTACGGTAACGGTTTTAAGTTTGCCTCATGTTTCCATTAATAAAGCACATATGAAATAAGATAATGACAATGACCAACAACCTGGCACATGTCCAGACTGACGAGGCTTGGCCACTGCCCTTTCTATACTAAGACGAGAGAGGGAGCGAGAGAGAGAGAGAGGGAGGGAGAGCGAGAACGGGTATGAATGAGGCGCGTTCAGTCGCCAAGGAGCGCACGAGAAGTTCTGTTGTTCGTTTGATTCAAAGCGAAGGGAGGAACTTGGAGAATCAGCCCAGACTTCAGATAATATTTCTTTTATGATTATTTTATGAAAAATATTAGCTTTCGGCAAAATACAAGTCTTACGGAGTCATTAAGAACTTTTGGACTAGACTTCTCAGCAGTCTTCTGAAAATCCTGTTATGGTTTTGAAACGCGCAATGTTTGACGGGGAATGCACAACTATGCTTTGAGCTGGAGCGACGGTTCGGGCAATGAACGTTTTGTCATAGAGAGCTTGGTGGAAAATATTCTACGTCTCTGAAACTCTCATATAAATGACAATGGGTTTTCGGTTTATTCTCACGCTCTTCTTTGCCAGCGTGTTTCTGTGTAGGACTAATTCGCAAACAGTACCTGACACAGGTGAGTCGCTTCAGGCCGGGAAGGTGATCGCGTGAGAGTTTTTAACATGGCAGAATGCACTAAGGTGAACTGTTCTATGTTCCATTCATCAAAGTTTTGTCGAGACAGGAAAACAGTTATTAATTTGACTAGATTCCTCAGATTTGTTTCAGCATAATGATCAACAAAGATAGCAGATGACTAAATTCAGATTCTGTTTTACTATAGTCAATACAAATTGTTACTTGCAAACATCTTTAAATAGGATTCCTGTAAATAGTTTGGGTGTTGCTGATTGGGTACCTGTGTAATTGAACTAATGTTGACACGAGATTTATCATCTCTATTTCTGTAAGTGAAAAATAATCCTAAAATATGCCATGGTGTTCATGAAACGGGTATTCTGTGGGCCAAAAATGTATACATACTGTAGACAGGGACCTTTAAATATTTTTATCCGACTCTGGTGTGGTCTATGACTTTATGCTGTGGACACATACAGTATGGCCGTTTCCAAAACCTATAGGCATGTACTGTATGCACACATTTGTGCGCACATGCGCACACGCATGCACACATATACACACAAACACACACACACACACACACACACACAATAGAGGGAGAGAAAGAGAGAGAGAGAGAGAGAGGGAGAGAAAGAGAGAGAGAGAGAGAGAGAGAGAGAGAGAGAGAGAGAGTAAACAACTCACAGGTCCAGCTACAGTCTTATTTAGTAAATCGAGTGACACCCTATCACAATAGTATACCATAAGGCTCCTCTCCAGACTAGCACCAGTGTCCATCTCTCTGGGGCCCTCAGTTCTCTGCCTCTGGTCTGCTCTACTCAGAGATAAGCATAGACCTATTCCATGCAACATTCACCATTAGCCCTGACCCTTCAGAACAAATATGCAAAGGTCAGTGATACCTAAAGGGCCATTCTACATGATTAGCTGTAGATCACTGCACACTCCCCCCCAAGGTGCAAAGTACAAAACAGTTAGCCGTTTAAAAGGTTAAGGACGTGAAAGTGGGCTTTTCCTTTGCGAACTAAAGGTTATGAGGGCCATAAAATTGGGGGATATTTCCAAAGGACCCGTTTCCCTGCACACTATCAAATGAAAAAATGTGATAAAGGTAGATATGTCATCTGTTGAGAAAGAAGTGAACATGACACAGCACCATTAATGGAAGGTATTTGCTCTTTCCAGTTCCTCTGAAGTTCAACTTGCATTTTCTCTTCTGGTGAAAAACCCCAAAGATTGCTTAATTGCATCGTGGTGCAGAAGTAGAAATTATATCAGCTAGTCATTGGGGTATTATAAATGTAATTTTCAACTTGAACCACATTCTGTTTTTGGATAGATGTTGAGTTGGCCCAGAAAACAAAAGGGTGACTAATTAAATCCAAATGACCTCCCCTGAATCTGTATCCATCTTGTGAACTCAGATTCCAGACCACACACAAGCAACTAGGCTGTTAAAAACAGGCCTATTTTCTAACATACATTTGGAGAATCTTGTGTATCTTCAACTTAGCAATGGGGGTGTCTGAAAACAGACTAAAATAAGACATTGCCAAGATTCCCGTGGCCCAGAAGATGCCCACTTGGCACTTTTGCCTGCAGTGCACCAGTGGGCAGAATGTCCTGGTATTTACCCTGCTTTTACGTAACTCTACCCACCAGCTCCCTCTTTCGTCCTGCCTCTCTCTCTCTCTCTCTCTCTCTCTCTCTCTTTCTTTCTATCTATCTATCTTTCCCTCTCTGTCTGTGTTACTATTGGAATCAGAACTGGAATAGTAAGAGCATTCCACCTCCTCTTATGTGTAACTGCCAAAAGTCACCTCCCTTGTCCCTCTCTCTCTCTCTCTCTCTCTCTCTCTCTCTCTCTCTCTCTCTCTCTCCTTCCCTGCTCTTGCCTTCCCCCTCCTCCACACACCATTAATATCCAGTAGTCCTGCTGTTCTCCCACTCCTGATCCCTTTCACCATCTGTTTATGTTTATTTTCACCTCTAATGTAGAAGCCAATTCCTGCCAGCAAAGCCATGAGACTGGCAAAAGAATCACTACTGCCTTTACAAATATTTTCAATTCATCTTTCACCCCTTATTGCGCACCCTCTAAATCTAACGCTTTCCCTGTCTTTATTTTTAGTGTGTGTCAGCCCGCCTCTGATCCTTCTCAAATAACCTGCTTCTCACTCATTTCCCTCTCTCTCTCTCTCTCTCTCTCTCTCTTTCTTTCTTTCTTTCTTTCTTTCTTTCTTTCTCTCTCTTTCTCATTGCTGTTGCTTTACCTCTCCTAGCCCCTGGTTTTTCCCTCTAACGCCCACCCTATAAAATTTTAATGACATTGTGACAGTTTTGTTCCAAGGAGGTAGAGGGTGAGCGCAAAGGAATCTGGCTGCTGTAGGAAGTTTGTGTGCATCGGATTCTGGTGTTAGTGGAAATGTGTGTGCGTGTGTGTGTGTGTGTATGAGAGAGAGAGAGAGAGAGAGAGAGAGAGAGAGAGCGAGAGTGTGTGTGTGTGTATGCGTGTGTGTGCATCTGTGGAAGGGAGGAGAACACTGGAAAATAAGGAGGGAGGGAGAGCAGGCATGAAGGATCTGGAGAATGTACGGAATAAAGTATGTTTTACAAAAAATAAATAAATAAACATTTATACATGCGCACAGTCCATTGTGGGAATGTTTGTAGTGTTGTTTATATGTTTTTACACAGTACTAAGTAAGCCGATATTACACACAACATTCCTATAGGATAATGTTCCCATGCCTGGAGCTGCACATAAAAACCGCAAACTACCCTTAAATGGCTCACAACTTTCCTACCATTTTACCATAATGAAGAGGCGGTTGTTGCAACCTCTCTTGTTAAATGCAGCGTGTTTGTTGTAGGCAAGCTCCATCCCATGTCTTCACCCTCTCAGCATTATCTCTCTTTTCCACACCTTTCTCTCAACACCCACTCATCTTTCCTGTCTGCACCCCACATGAGTAGCGGTAGCGCTTAGCAAAGTCCATGAAAATATTATTACAGTTGCATAAAAATATGTGACTGTTTTTTAATTAGCTGCATACTTTCCACATTGCACACCAGCTAAGTTATTTTATTGAAACTTTTATCCTGTTTTACTGTGGCTCACAAGCACATGTTGTTTAGTGCTTTTCGAGTTGTTTATGCAATCAACAAATTATCCAATGTAATGGGCAGTTAACCTCCATTCGTGTGCAACTGGTAACTTAACCTTGGTTTCTTTTCTTCTTCGTCTTCATTTCTTGTTTTCATCTCCTTTTGTAGTGCTGAACTGTTGCGAGGGAGACGTGTTGATCTTGCTGGACGCGTCCGGCAGCATTGCGTCCTATGAGTTCTCCCACATGGTCAGTTTTCTGGCCGAGCTGCTGCAGCCCTTCACCCTGGGCCCCGAGGAGGTGCGCTTCAGCCTGCTGCTGGTCGGCACCGAGCCGCGCGTGGAGTTCGGCTTCGAGGCCCACCGCACCCAGCAGGCCCTGCAGGAGGCCCTGCGCCAGGTCAAGCAGCTGCGCGGAGACACCAACACCGTCAAGGCCCTGGAGATAGCCGGCGAGCGGCTCCTGCCTCAAGGGATCCCGGGCGGAACTAGGCCCAACTTGCCACGGGTCCTGTTGTGGCTCACGGACGGCGTGGACCCGGGACAGGTCAGCAAGCCCATGAAGGAGCTGCGCGACGAAGGCGTGGACGTGCTCGTGGTCTCGACGGGGCACGGGAACTACCAGGTGCTACGCCAAGTTGTGTCCCCACCAGTGGACGAGCACCTGTACTTTGTGGACATCGACGACATTAACATCATCCTGGAGGACGTGAGGAACGCCATCATCGGTAAGTTCCTCAGAGTGCACAGCTCGCAGTGTGTGGGGTGAGCAGCCGAACAGCACAGAGGAAGCCTTTGATGTGTTTTTGTAAGGCTGGCTGTTCCTGTTCTGCACGGCCACACACTGAACTCAGTCTCTGGGAAAAGTAGGCCACTGTGCTCCTCCGCTGTGACGCTAACTCTTGGAGACAGTGAGACAGCGAGACAGTGAGACACAGACACGCGGAGACACGGAGACGCAAGGGGAGGCCGACACATGGAGAGTAGCCCTGAAACGAGAGAGAGAGAGAGAGAGAGAGCGAGGAGGTATTAATATAGAAATTATTCAATCAGCCACTCTTCCTTCCCATCAACCCTCTCTCTCTCAGCACCCACCCCCTCCTGCCCCCCACTGTGCCAGACAAGTGTATTTATAGAGAGCATTTTCTCCTTGTGGAGATTGGATAACAACCAGGCGCGCACACATAAACACTTTCAAAAGATTTGTGTCCTGCGTACTGCGCAACATACGTACATAGTAAATTGTGTACATGTGCATTATTTTTAGGCAGAAGGTAAATATGGTATTGACTCCCTAGCAATGGCCAGAGTTACTTATTCAAGTGTCAGTGAAACCCCTCAAGAGACGGTAATTCATCACCAAAGCATCCTCTGACAGTCTTGTCTATTTTGAGATGTGGGGTTCATGGCATGGTGTTCTGAATGCACTGCAGTCCTTGTGTCTGACTAAACTTCCCCCCTCTTTCTCTCTCTCTCTCTCTCTCTCTCTCTCGGTCACTTCTCCTATCCCTCTTACTTCCCTCCCCTCACTCTTACATTCTTCTCGTCTGTGTCAACCCCTTCTCTTTGTCTGTCTAATTCTCTCTCACACACATACTTCTCTTATCCCTCTTCCCTCACTCCCCCTCTCCCTCTCTCTCTCTCTCTCTCTGCTGGTCTGTCTGTGGCCACCCCGCCGTGTCAGAGATAATTAGGGCCGAGCGGCTGCAGGTGCGAGATGTGTCCACCCGCAGTGCTACGCTGCACTGGCGGCCCGTGTTGGCAGGCACCGGCTACTATGACATCAGGTTTGGCCCCGAGCCCTCTGGAGCCGAGACCGGCCCCGCCGGGGGCCCCGGCACAAGTCCCGGAACCGGCGCCGGACACCACCAGCGCATCAGCCGGCCCGGCGATGCCAAGACTGCCCAGCTCACGGGCCTCAGGCCGGACACCAAGTACAAGGTGACCCTCAGGCCGGAGTCGAACCTGGGCATCCTGAAGACCATGACCACCTACTTCACGACGCAGTCAGGTGAGCCGAGTGGGAGACAAATGCTGTGTCCGGAAACACAGAGCGGAACAGGGAATTACTTAGAGACACAGGAAATAGCATAATAGTGTAACACTTAAAACACATGGAATGGATTATTTAGCCATCGCTTTCTCTTGCTCAATTCCTCTCCCTTCCAGTTTATAATGCTCACACCTCATCAATATATTTCTTCTCCCCACGCAGAGGTGCTGAGTCCAGCTACAGTGACCGTGTCGGAGTCGACGGCCAACAGCGTGCGGGTGAGCTGGGGCCCCGTGCAGCCGGACTCGGTGCAGAGCGTCCAGGTGGAGTACTCGGCCCTGCCCGCCGGCAAGCTGCAGATCGCCAAGGTCAACAAGCAGCAGAACTACACCGTGCTCCGCAACCTGCAGCCGGACACGCAGTACCTGGTGACCGTGAGCGCCAAGCACGCGGCGGGCGGCGAGAGGGCCATGTCCGTCAAAGTCTGCACCCAGGAAGGTACGCAGGGAGAAGGAGCGCGGGCAGGGTGGGACTGCGGTAGCTAGCTTATAGGCGAAATGTCAGGGAGGCAAAGTTCTCAAGCTGAAATGGGTTTTAACCTCCACCACGCCTTTAAAGTATTTTTTGCTTGCTTCCCTCCCTCTTCTCTCTTTCCCTCCCTCTTTTCTCTCGTTTACTCTCCCTCCCTCTCTCTCTTTCTCTCTCTCTCTCTCTCTCTATCCCCCCTTTCCTTCTCTCTCTCTCTCCCTCTCGCTCTCGTAGTGTTGCCAGCCCTTGCGGATTTGCAGCTCACCACAGTAGGAAGCGACTCCGTCCAGGTCCAGTGGAAGGGGGCGGAGGAGGGGCTGCGGGGTTACTGGGTGACGTGGGAGGGCGATCGAAGCCGCCGGGTGAGTCAGGCCGCCGCCGACCGCTCCACGCTGTACCTCCCGCCCAGCTCCCTGTCCACCACGCTCAGCAACGTGCCGCCGAGCACCCGCGTCTGCGTATCGCCCGTCTACCGTACGGCCAGAGGGGAGGGTCTGTGCTGCACAGCCCACTTCAAAGGTTAGTGCGACTCCTCCTCACCAAGGCACTGGTATTTGAAGTGCAGGTTTCAAGATTAGTACGCTGATTAAAAAATCAGTTAATAAATAGGTTAAATGGAAGCATTATTTAGTTAGTAGTATTTAGTTGGTGAGTTCAAAGTTCATCAAAAGTCTGTACATTTAAAAACATCTTTAACTGTACATGCAGCTGAAGACGTGGACAAATCATACATACAAACATATAACATACGAAAAGATCATCAGACATAAGCCAGCTGTTGGTGTGAAAACAAGTTTGTAACGTTTATGTTTTTGTGTGCAGATGCATTGACTTGGGGCTACAAATCATAGCCCATGAGCCCTGTTGCAGAAGCCAGCCAATGAGCATCTTGACATGGGATGGGAGGATAGGCTGGAGACGGGAGAGCAGACCTCTGAAATCACTGGAGTACTTATCGCCAGCAGACGAGAGGCCTCTCCGTCTCTCACACAGCCACACACATGCCTACATGCACGCCTGCGTACACACACACACACGCACACACACACACACACACACACACACACACACACACACACACACACACAGACACACGCACACACATGCACACACCCACGCACGCACACTTTCACACACGTTTACAATCTGCACTCTGTTGCCTTTGACTGAAAACAGACCCTCAAACCTCGGAACTACCACTGGCATTTACTTTGCGTCACTTCAAACACACACTAATCGCACTACTGAGAGGTTCCGACTTCAGTAGCTATAGGTGCTCTTAAGAGTTCCTTTTTCCGCAGGGAAGGGGAATGTACAGAAAATGAAGTCTTACGGAACAAATTGTTCAGAGCCTTTTGGATAATAATGCCACCGTTACCCAGAATATTTTAACCCACTTTGTAAAGGGAACAATGAGCAAAACTATGGGCATCATGTTTTAGAAAATCATGTTAACTCGGCAGAAAAGTAGCACATACTGTATGAAGGGATTAAAAAAAAAAAAGACTAGGGCCGCACATTTTGACGCCACTGTGGCTTTTCTGCTCACCTAAACCTCAGCACTTAGTGAAATGTCAGGGATGGACAGTGGTTGCCCTCTCTTGAAAAACAGCTCGCAGATGTTCCTAGCCTAAAGATGTTACAGATGTTGTTGTGTAGTAGAGGAAGGCCTTGCTACGTCACCGTCCAGGCAGCCAGGAGCTAAGAGCTAAATCACAGGTTACTCATTCAGTTTCGTAAAAAGCCACAGAATCGTCTCCTTGTGATTATATAAGTATGGGATACAAAGTTTTCAGCCGAACTGCAGGAAATCGCTTTCTCCTGTGTTTACACATCTCTACTGCCTCCCTGTGGATTTGGCCATGATGTACTTGTACTGCGCCTTTGTAGAGGTTAATAACTCTAGATACACATACTGTACTACTGCTACACTAATCTGCTAAAAATATAAAGAAAATATAATATCAAACTATTGAGTTTCTGAATGTATATGAGAATTAGCTCCTGCAAAATTCCAAATTGTTTTAAGGAAACAGCCTTGAGTAGTGGCTAGATATCTGTATTGGGACATGTCTGACTAATATGTGAATGGTCAATTCAAAAGGGAAAACATACAAACAGTTGTGAAGTTGCTTGGCTTTTCCTGATGTGTTAATTGTACAGTAGGACTGGCATTGATTTGGCACGCTCTTGTTTGTTACTGTCTGCTGAGGTCATTCTATTTGTTGGTGCTATAAGAGATAAATGAACTCACACTTAAAATCATGTAACAGTTGTAGTTCCAACACACCTGTTTGGTTTTTACAAAGTAGAAGCTCTCATCACAATAGTTTCACCTTCATTTTCTTACTATCCATTTAAGTAAACTTGACTGATTATTGCCTTTCTAGTGTGTTTAGAGTGCTTACATTAAAATACAAAATGTGCGACTTGGGTTAGTGTGCAATTCACTGTCAACAAGAGTTGTTGTGTTTAAGCTCATTCTGTCTATACATTAACGTAAATGTTAAACTCCTATTTCATTTTGTCGAGTTTATTGTTAACTGGGCTAACAAGCAAACTTTTTGAAAGAAGTTCTCACATTATTTGTGCAGTTAGTACCAAGACCATTTCTTGCTTACTTCCTCAAGATCGAACAATCACAGGGGGCTTTTGCCTTTTTGTCAGTGTGCTGTTAAATAACGTCTGTTAAAATCTCTTTAAAAGCTCCTCGATTAGATAACAATGGAATCATATCTAACGTCAACCAGTTAGAGCCACGGACAGCCCAAGAGACTTGTTTTCCATTCCGCAGCCTGTTTTCTTCACGATTGCAGTCACGTTGTAAATACGGCTTAGCTTTGCCAAGCAAAAAGCAAAAAAAAGACGTACAGCTGCTTCTACAACACAAGAATGGACATAATGACTGGACAAAAAATGATTCAGCATTGCTATTCAGTATTGATTCAACATTCTCCTTTATTGTCAGATTGCACGTCATTCCAAAGAAAGAGAAATGATTATTCATCTGAAGAGTCCAAACAAGAAAAGCCTTGAGGTTTGAGCTAGTTAAACCATAAATGCACTTGCATGTCCGCCGGGGCATGCAATGAAAAAGTCCTGGAGGTAGGGCAAAAGCCGCGACCGTAGCTTAACTGGGATATACTCGAAATAATTGATCGTTCCCATCTGAAACCACCACTATGCAAACACATTCTTTAAATTCCCTTTCAACTTCTTAAATTCCTGCAGATTCTTTGGCTGAAATCAGGCAGAGAAAACTCTGATTGGAGAAACGGGAAGGAAAAAAAGAGAAGAGATCTGATTTTTTTTAAAGTGCTGACTTTATGCAGACAACACTAACCTGGCTGCGGCTCCACACAAAGCAGTGAGGCCAGGCGGATACACTCTAAATACCAAAAATAATTCGTACTATTCTCACACACTCACACATACGCACGCACGCACACACGCACGCACGCAAGCACACACACACACACACACACACACACACACACACACACACACACACACACACACACCCGTGCGCACACAATTACATACATGATCTCCTGAGAGAAGCAGCGACTGGTCACTCCTCAACCTCAACAACACACATGAAATCGTCTTCCTGCACCTCGTTCTTTATGGGTTCCACATGGAGAGGGAAAAAAAGAGAAAAGAACTGGTCTCAGAGCAGCTGTTTCCACGCCTCGTAAGTGCGCTCGTAATCATTCGGCGATTGGCTTAGATGCTAAGAGTGTTGAGCGCGGGCACCAGGGTGACCTGCTCAGGTAAGTTCTGGTTCTGGTCATGTGACCCTTTGCCCTGCTGAACCTTCTGACGATGCCGCTCTTCCTGCCTCCTCTTCTTGTCCAGACGCTGCTGCTCCTTCCTCTGTTTGTTAGAGACCTAGGGGAGAGGGGGGTGGGAATGTGTGTGTGTGTGGGTGGGGGGGGGGGGTGGGGGGGGGTACATTATTATTTTCAGACAACAGCACAAGTGGTTCCACTATTCACAGTTATATTTCCTCAATGTCTCAATGTTTAAGCAATCATATTTAATAAGGTGTGTGATTTTTTTCTTTGCATAGGAGTTTCTTCATAATTTTGAAGCGTCTCCTTCCAGAACTACGTTGCTTGCTAAATTACAATATTCAGGGTATATCCCATAACATGAATGGCACAAACCAGAAATTATGCTATATATAATATAATACCGTTTATGATATAAGCCAGAAGCAGACCTCTTACAATTATTCATTGGCTCTCAGCAACATGTAGTACCACGACATTCAAACTTGAAAGTGATACCTTGGCTTTCTGCACAGTGCTGCCATCTGGTGACCCCTTCTGGTCACTGCTCTCGGTGGCCATGCAGCGGCACTCGGAGCCCTGCGCCTCACTGCCCGACTCACAGTGGGCATGACAGCTCTGGTTCCTGAGCTCGGGCTCCAGCCACTCGGCATGGCACGGCTGCGTGGCGGCACTTGAGTGACACAGATTCTCTCCTTGACCTGCGATGAGAATGACATGCGAGTGAGGAGTTAAGAAGGGGGGGTGGGGGGGGCGCCCCAAGGGCACGCTGTGGTGCGTTAAAGGGCCGGGCTGACAGGCTGATTGACTGACCGTTGGCACTGGCGCTCCTGAGAGAGCTGAGGATCACATCCTCGTCCTCGGAGGGGGAGGGGGAGGCCGGAGGGCCCGGGTGCAGCTCGCCCAGGCCGTCTCCAAACTCACGCTGCCGCCGGGTTTTATTCAGGTTCTGCCATTTCACATGCAATGAGAAAGGACAATTGAGGTCAACTACAGGGAGTTAGGAGCAGTTACAATGGCAAGATCACAATCAGCTAAACTCCATAACTACACATGATTACACCAATACTTGATATTTGTTGCATACATGTGACTGATTTTGATAGATTCTTTAAAAGTACTACTGGAATGGATATAGAAGGGACCAAAAACAAACAAAGCAAGAAGAGATATGAATAAAAAGCAAAACATTCCATGGCTACGGACCTCAATACGTAGATGAGATGGGCTTTCAGAGTTGTCGCCTATGTGCCTCACACTGTCATAATGGTCTCCATACCGATAAGCAATGTGAAGTTCTCGACAAAGCGGTTTCTCCGACCCATTTATCTGAGAGAAAAAAAAGCACAAAAAAAGGATTAAGACATAGATGTTGAATATTCCAGCACTGTTTGCAATTTCAACAAAAATGGTGCAAATATAAAATAAATGAATATAGTGTAACACCAAACGTATTGCAGAGACAAATAACGACAGACAGGCGGTGATGCTCACCTCCCACAGAGGAGCATTCAACTGATGGATCACGACTTTAACCTGCTGGCTGCGAGCAAAGGACACTATGGCGTCGTTCCCTGCAAACATCCCCGGCTGGGAGAGATTTGACACTACAATACAAAGAACACATCATCATCATCATAACCACCATCATCGTCATCGTTTAGAGGTCTTTCACTTCTGGTACATTTCATCCTGCACTCTCACAATAGCCCCTATAATCTCACAGTGTTGGGTGAAGGGCACCTCATCCTCCACAAAAGGTTCAAAGTCTTGCCGGTGGTCCATCATGTACTGAACGGTCTCCTGGCGCAGACGCAAGTGACCTCGTGAGTGTCCCTCTACCTGGTCCCCAAGAGCACGGAACAAGCAGTTCCTAGGGGAGAAGGGGGTGGGTAGATGATTGACAGATTAGCAAATTAGCAACCCAGGACACCCAAGCAAAGCTTCACCATGGCACGAGAGGAGCTACGCTTTACTCTTACCCATCTCCAGGGACCTCTCTCAGCTTCAGGCCAAGGGCTTGGAGCTGGTTGGAGAAGCTGACAAACTCCTCGCCCTCATCCGCTCCTGGCGGGCGGTTTTTCCTGTCTTTGGCTAGAGCCCGGCGGGCCGCACGCTCATCACGCTTCCTCTCCAAGTCATACTTCCTATTTCCTCGCACCGGCTTGGCAGACTGCTTCCTAGACATGGTGCTGCTCTCAGTCAACAGCCAATACTTGGATCACTTATGCACTGGGACGACCAGTAGATGGAAATAATCACTCTGTCTCAGTCAAGTAATGATGCAGGCTATAGGATACCTAGAGGAGAGGAGTGGGAAGTGGATATCAGTGAATTAACTAATTCAACAGCCCTTGCATGTGCAACCTAATTACTGTAAACAGTATTCTCGAAGTATGCTACAAATGGCATGGAAAAACATTCATATCATTTAGTCATGAGGAGTCAAGTGCACATCACAGAAAATCTTACAAGGCAGGTACATTTTCTAAATGCTGTAAGGCAGTTTTAGATGTGGTGATGTGGTGTTGTTTAAGAGACGAAGAAGACTGAATACGAACCGTCTTGGTAGTACAAATTCCACATGATGCAGAATAAACAACACAGCTTATTAGCTCAACTCTTAACTTGTCGCTGAGTCGCTATAAAATAGTTTTAGATGCTTTCTTTGTGGAGTTATAGTTTAACAGATGAAGACTGATGACTGAAATACGAACCATCTTGGTAGTGCAAATAACACATGATGCAGCATAAATAACACCGCTTACTAGCTCAATACCTTCTACAACTTGTCACTGAGTCGCTAAATAACAGTTCAGGATATCCGTACAGATGTGGCCGGACAACAGATATTATAACTGATATACTAATGATAATTTTCTGTAAACGTACATGGCACACAGTACACACTTCTTCTGTTTGCTTTCCAGCTGTTATACTACGTCAGAGATAAGTGAAACAACGTTACCAAACTTATTTCTGATACGATGTAGCTTAGGCCTAAATACGCTTACCTTACATTACCACAACTCCCTATCCATTCTTGTGTACTTCTATCGTTCAGTATGGAAATGCATCAACTGTTGACGAAGACTATATAATATGTTATTCAGTCAACAACCCTGACATGTTTCAGCGCTGACGTTAGGCTTCTTGCTACATGACTAGCAACTTAGCTAGCTAGCTTGCTTGGATTGCAAACAGAACTGAAGTACTGCAAATAAAAACATAGAATGCACACTGCACTTGACAGTAAAGGCCATAACAATAGGTCGTAGCAAAGTAAACCAATTAAATATGATGGAAACTCACATTATTCGACGAACATGAAGTCGCAAACAGTCCTGACGTAAAGTTCCAACTTGAACATGAAATCAGGCCTTCCTAACTAGCTAGCTTGTTTTTAGCCACATACCAGAACATCCGGTATGATTACGGTGGCCTCATTGGAACAATTTGAATGCATAAGTTACATATTCGGTCTCATCTCTCTCTTGTTTAAAATAATTAAATGGCTCTTCAAGGAAATAACGAAAAACATAGGCTACCATATGAAGTCACCACAAACATTTCACATTTAATCACATTATTGTCAAAAAGACGTAGCCGAATGAATATGGAAGAAACACTAGGGATATTAGTCTATCATTTCCATTTTACTTCAACATTGAAAGTGTAGGCTAGTATAGTGTAGCCTATGCAACTAAACTACTGAATTGAATTGTCGTCTACACTGTGCTTGTATCGAGTTTTGCATTTGCCTTTCACAGACATTTGCCTATATGACCCTATCTAAAACCCTCACAGTGCTTGGACATATGGGAGAATTATGAGTCGAAGTAATAAAGATGCTTGGTTTAGCCAGAATATGGAGTATTTACTCTCACTGAGTCGTCTCATGACCATCTTAGCTCTGAGTCCTCTTGACACAGAAGTGGGACGGCAGTTTGTGGGATGCGTGGGTGAAAGCACTTGAGGGATTTTAGGACAATTCACTGATGGAAGCAGAAGAAAACTTCTGCTCTGACCATTCTTCACCCTCATGAAATGAATGCCATGATGTGTAAGTGATAAGGAAGTTATCTTATTATGAGCGAGAAAGGACAAGCGAGGGGAATAATGGCTCACTGACGCTAGAAGGTGCTCTCCAGGGTCCTGAAAAATGTTGCCGGATCATTTAGATTTTTTTAACTAATGTTTAGTTGAAACGTTTTTGTGCACCAACTAATTTCAAACTGAATTCTAGTAGATTAGTAAACTGTTTGGGATATGTTGTCTTTTCATTGGATAAACATAACACATAGCCTACTCTGACCCTGGAGAGTTTTAAGGTAACTTGCATAGTTTGTTTGAGCAACATACTACAGTTGCGATTTTTGATTGAAGGCTATTTTTCAAAGAGGCTAAAAGAGCCTCTTCCCATTCTTAAAATGTATTCAAAATGATATTTCCCAATAGAAGGCTGATGCACACAGTGGTCACGTTGCTGCTTTGGACTATAGAAAATTAACTCAGCTCTGAATAAGCTGAACGAAATGGCGCAGAATCCAAACCAACTGCAACGAGAGAGAGAGAGAGAGACATGCAGAAAGAACGAACGAGAGAGAGAGAGAGAGAGAGAGAGAGAGAGAGAGAGAGAGAGAGAGAGAGAGAGAGAGAGAGAGAGAGAGCGAGAGAGAGAGAACGCGCGCGCCAGGGGGAACACAGGGATAATTCCAAACATTGTTTCCGCGTTTTTGCACGCGTTTTACAGGCAATTATGTGGTTTTCATTGCGTTCACCTCTGAGTCTGACAGGTTATGTTGAACCTCTAAAAGTAAATAAAGTAGCCGCTCCGAATTCTTGCTCTACTCCTTCATCCACCAACCCCGCCCTCTCTTTCATTCTATCGTCCCTCTCACGCACAAACGCACACATACACGCACACTCACAGCCAAACGATAGAGAAAGCCTCTGGCTGTGATGGCTAAAATAAGACGGTTTAATCATGACTCTGTCTCTAGGCGGTAATGCAGATGCGGATGCCTGATCTCAACTGGATGCAAAGGAGGGAGGATCTCAGACTCGTCCTCCAGCATAATCAACATTCATTTTTCTGAAGTAGCGTACATGACGCGAAGATGCAGCGGCAGACATGAAAACGCTGACCCTATAGCCTATTCTTGAAAACCTCTTCTACAGATATAGCATTGCGAATCAGTGGAGTTACAACGAAGCATAGGGGCCTGTAGCCTACTGGACACCCCATGCTACCCACTTTAAGGACCACAGGGAAAATCGGACTGACAACTGGCTCATCTCAGTCTTCCTTTTTGAATTTTGAATGAATTTGGAGCACAACATAAAAAGAGACAATAATCGTGCATTACTAATCAGGGTAGGACCAGTATTTCCAGCTCCCTCCCACGACGTGCCCGGCACAGGACTACAGAAGCAGCGGTACGGCAGCATCAAGCCAACGCATATCTGGATGGGGGAGAGAACCGTGATTGCGAGTGTAATAAAAGGGGGACAGTGAGACCGGGCCACTCCAACCTTATGCACCGTACGGACGTTTTCCAATCTGGCGAGCTCAGGACTGAGAGTCAGGTGCAGTGAGGGCGCATCAATGAGCGTCTCCTCTCGGGACAGAGAGCTCTGAGCTATCCAGATCCGTTGAAAAGACGCGGGCACGCAGGGGAAGAGGCAACGGCGAGTTAGGAAGTTTTGATGCATATGATCACAACCACCATGATTTTCATGATCCTTGGTGCCTCTGTTGTAATGGTAAGGGAATTTCCAGTATGCGCTTTCACCCTTTCACATAGAAATGCCCACCCGTTATTTGTTTCAGTTTAAAAGAATTCAGCAGTCAATTGGACGGAATAGCCTAACAGAGAAGTCATGTGGCAAGGAAATAATTAGCCAATATGTAGGAAATACATTGGATCTAGCTGCACAGTAGCCTATACCTACATCCATAATTACCTTAACTATACATAAATAATCAAGTATCTTCCCTTCAGTATTTTTCTGTTTGTCCATTTCATAAATAATTTCTATATGCGTTTTCTGTAACTGTCCCCATGCTATAGCTGTCTATATAGCGGTTGTTCTGTTAGAAATAGTGCTTGTCATGTCCCGGTTGACTCGAATGGTTCTTTGCAGGCGATAGCGTGTTTAATGGACATGAACGCACTACTGGATCGCTTTCACAACTACATCTTACCGCATTTACGAGGAGAGGACCGGGTCTGTCATTGCAACTGTGGAAGGTAAATTTCAGATTATTATACGAGAGGGCCTACATTTTAATCAAACAAATGTTATCATCAGGCGCAGTGGCATTTCTCCAGCCAATAATAACAGCTTCTAGGCCTGTCGCTGGACGATTCCTGAATCGTTTTCTCATACACTCGAAAGCGAACATGCTCCATCTTATAGGCTACACATTGCACATGAAATGTAAATCCACAATTATGTAGGCATATGGACAGTAGGCTAAAAGACTATGATGGAATGGTTATTTAACAAAACGTCAAAACGAAGTCAGAGACCGGGCTTTATTTGGCCTTGGTGTTCAGGAATGGGAATCTTCGTTTCTCTGCATGGGTTTTCTGCGTATAAAGGTGTGTTTTCTGAGGTTGCTTCACGGATATGGTACAGGCATTTCGCACTTATCTGTTTGACAAGATGAGGGTTACGCAATATTGAGTAGGCTATTGAAACAAAATAGGAAATATTTGCACCTATTATATCACAGGCAAAGGAATACGACGAGGCGAAAGAGTACCAAGCGGGGTAGCTGTATGCAGGTATTAAAGCCTACTTTACAGAAACAGTTGTCTACGTATCGATGAATAGGTAACCGGTGGATATGAAGAGTGAAACCTTATGTCAAACGATAAGACAGGTATGTGAGTGTGGTTAAGAATCACGCGTATTTAAACATCACTTTTCAGTGATTATGAGCTGGCTAAACTATTATCGGTTAAATTGTGTCACGGCATTCCTTGAAACCCCCATTATCTCTGTAATGATACATAATTAGGTTACATGGCTAGTCTTTTTTGTCCAATAACCTTAGTTTGACAACACCGACTTGCGCAAGTGGCGGTCAACCTCGTTTTATTTTCTGTGCTACTTTATAAACGTTTTCCTTAGTAATAAATGTGTCAGTTTACTTAATAAGGATATTCATCTGGGTCATCCTTAGTAGTTTCCTAAAGAATGCCTGGATATTCTGTCAGTGAACATAGTGTTATCAGAATAATTACTATCTTGCTGGGCTGGTGCCTTCTTGATATGGTTATTGCATAATGGATGCGCTGATTTGATGAGTATTCACACAGATGGTGTTATACACGGCCTCACATGTTTGCTTCTTGTGTGCTTACTGACTGAACACAATTAAGCAAAATTGCCTAAGGTTCACAGATTTGTAAATAGGTTCCAAGGTGTTTACACTTGGGTTGGTCTAAGTTCAGAAAGTTCTGTATTATTCGTATGCTGTATCACACTTTATCTATAACACTGTTTTTGAAGCCTAAATCAAAAATCAAGCAATATCCATACATACCTACATACCTCAGTACAGCTGTGCTGTCAGGCCAACGTATTTAGCAGATAACTCCAAAACCCCGTCTTAAGCAGAAGGTGTTTTCTGTTTTTTTTCCAGCACAGTGTATGTGACCTTCCAAAAATCCAGTTCTTTATTCATTTCTGTTTGATTTGGACGGATAAGAGATGTGGATCTCTGCTGTGTAGCTTGCTGTACAGTAATATGCCTTTTTTCCCCTAGTCCATGACCCTGGCATGAAACTATACTGTATCGTTGGGTACAGATGAAAGGCCACTGAATTAACCCTTACATTGTGAGGTCACACTGTGCCTTCTAAAGTCAGTGATGGTTTCATGGAAATGACAACATTATGATGAAATTCCCATCATGAAATCGTCGCACCCAGTGGTTGATAACTAGAAGAATTCTCTGACAGTTAAGTTAGAGGTGAGAGGGGGATTCCATGAAAAGTGGAAACCCTGCACTTACTTCCTGTCCACATGGGGATAACAATAGTTAGCACTATGGAGGGGGAAAGTAAAAGTGCCTCTGCTGAAAAGATTAAAAAAGCAAGGAACAGCTCCTTCTGCAATTCTATATTTATTTTATAGAACTATTTAGAAAATCATGATTAAGATGTTATACATCACTTCAAAGCAAAGGATCTCTCATTGTACTCAATGTTTTTTAGGGCATTGAGCATCAAGCACACATGTGTCTTAAAGCACACTGCAACACCTCACTTCTTGTTTTCATCCTGAACCTAATGAAAGAAAGAACATCTGTCCCATAATACTGCAAATCCACCATATCTCCATACTGAGAGAGGAGAGGGGGAATGGGTCTTGACCCAAGATTGCAACATCTCAGTCTTTAGTTGGGGGAGGGGGGGCGTGAACCACACACAGGGAGTTCTTTGAAATCTGTGCTCTGCATATAGTAATTCTATCAGAGCACTTTCCATCAAATTTCAGTGTCCAGTATATCTGATATGCATGAGGGTTTGTATTTTTGTGCTAAAACTGCCTTTCTTCTGTAGCTCTCTCTGTCAGCTTTATTAGAAGAGTGACGCCAGCGTATTGCTCAAATACTACAGTCAACATATGCCTGTTTCATATATCTTCATTCGTGTACATTTAGTTAGGATTTAGTTGGATTCATGCATGTTGTTGTATAATATACAGACAGCGACAGATGTGTCTTTACCCTGACACAGCCTTACATATGTCTTGGTTGAGACATTCTTTCTGTCACTGTGTGTAAGCTGGGCTGGCTGGTAAACTCATGTAAGGGGAAACAGCATAATAATTCCTCTGTTGTCCTGCCTGTTTTCAAGTTACATGGTTTGTCTAGAAATGTGAGTTTATACAGTGTCAAAGAAAACTGCAACAGAGAGATACCGTTTCTGCAAATATTGAAAGTGTTCGGCAATTCATGATGTCAGAATTCATAAGTAGTGATAGAAACAATGATTTCCCATTGGAAATGTGTTACAAGATAAATAAAAGCACGCCTAGAAGCATACTTTTTGTTGTTGGTAAGGTTAAATTAAAAGCTAACACGATCTATAGGGCAAGCCGTGACACACATTCGTTACATAACATTCTTCAAAGCTTTTAAAAGAAATGCTTGCGTTATTTTGTTTCACTGCAGAAGTGTCGTAGCATTTAGTAGTTCTGGCTTCAAGCAGCAGTTCCGGGCACACTTTGTTCATAGTTTTCTCTTCATGCTTCATAGGACTCCTCTTAACTTTGGTGTCTGTGTCTGTTAGCTTCCTCTCGCTAAAGACTTGGGAGTATCTGTCACTTCTCATCCAAGACAGAGCGCTGGCTTTCTGACACAAGCAGATTAGTGTTTACCTGTCCTTACAACCTCTCTCTTGCTCCTCTCTTCCTCTCAGTCATTTCAACATCTATTTTCTTGCTAGGCTAAATCCCCTTCAGTCCCATCTCTGATAAATCACCTGGTTGTGCAGTAGCAGTGCCTCTCAACTCCTAACATCTCCACTCTTCGTTTCACACATTTCAGGCACCATGTTCACTATGTGATACCGTACGATGGCGACCACTCCCTGGTGGACTCGTCGGAGAACTACTTTGTGAGCGACAGTGTGACCAAGCAGGAGATGGACCTGATGCTGGGCCTGCTCCTGGGCTTCTGTATCAGCTGGTTGCTGCTGTGGCTGGATGGCGCTCTGCACTGCGCCGTCAGGGCCTGGAGGGCCAGTCGCTACTACGGTGGGTGAGCGTTCCTGAGGGGGTGGTGTTGGGGACAGACATGCACATGGAAGGGCAGGTTTTAACGGTGAACTGGCTCTTTGTTGGTAAAAAGAGAATATTTCTCTCAAAGGTGGGAGTCTATGAGCTATATCAAAGACCCTCTTCAGATTAGCAGGTGAGGCTTTGAGAGATACTGTTTAGATTCAAACTAGTGTACATACTTTTATGTTAGAGCGAATAAGAATGGGGATTTGGGAAGATTTAGTGAAATACTCTGCAAGAAAAAAAAATACAAAAGTGAATTTGGAAAACACAAAAGGACATTTAGAAACTATGCAGTCACAGAACGTTTGGGTTCTGTGCAGCTTATGCAAACATGCAAAACAACGTACAGTATGGACTGTGGCTATTCTGTTCCTATGGATATGGGATTATTTCATGGCTAAAGAATTGTTGATTACTGATCACTTGATGTTGACTGATGCTAGCCATTATGGAGAAAACATTTGACCCTTTTGTCATCAAACTGATGGTTTCATTAACATTCACCACACCAGCAAAAACATCACTTTGCTTTAATTAACCTTCCACTTTGCGGCATGACAACTCACATGACACACAAGGCGCGAGACCACAAAGAACAAAATGTTGCCAGGGTCTTTGTAACCGCTAGTCCTTCAGGGGCAAAGTGATAGCCATGTTGAGACTGGGAGCTGAAGAAGAGCTTTTAGACGGAAACACTTTCAGATTTACCATGTTCAAATATCCCACAGGGAGCCGGTTAGAGGGCTGCGCAGTCCAGATACCGAGAGATGAGAAGAGGGGCAACCCACACCAAGACAAGAGAGAGAGAGAGAGAGAGAGAGGGGGGGGGGGGGAGGAGAGAGAGAGAGAGAGAAGTAACAAGCAGATTGATGTGCAGGAACAACACAGTCCCATGACATATTCTAGTTCAGCATATAAGGGGCAGCTCATAATATCCCACATGACAATGCTCAGAGGCAGATTGATGTGCTTATAGCCATATTCAGCACATAAAACACTGCATCGAGCACATACCTATGCATTCTATTCATGCATGATGGGAGCTAGCATAGCGGTATAGCATTATAAAATCACTATGCACCACTATGCATCAAGCTCCATGCCTTTTTTTTTCTTTTGATGGCACCAGGGAGTAACAAAAGGGAGGGGACTGGTGTGAAATGTGTCTCAGAAGGGATGTGGGGGATACCCCTGAAGTGGTGCACTTGCAGGCTGGGAGAGTGTGACGTTGATGGCAGGTCAGGCTCATTTAGCCTCTCGGAGATGGGGAGAGAAGGTGAAGCTGATGGAGTACGATGTGGAGGCTGAAGGCAGGTGGGGGTAGGGAGAGGGTGCGGGTGGGGGTTGGGGATGTGGTTGTGGTGGCGGTGAGGGGAGATACCGCCATACCCCCACCCCCAACACCTCCACACACATGCACATACATACGCACACATCCACACTCTCGCCTGCACCCTCGCTCCTCTCTGGGAGCTATAAATAGATTGTGAGCAGCTGGAAAGAGAAGGCGAGCAAGGGAGAGACATGTGTGAGGACACACACACACACACACACACACACACACACACACCTTGCACGCAAATACACAGCCGCAGATTTTCTTTCACAGAAACACACACACACATACATATACTGCATAGTGGAACACATTGATTTCTTTACTCTCTCTCTCTCAGTCTTGATTTGCATTCTTTCCTTCCCCATCCTCTATAGCATCTCCTTCCCATTGCAGCATATCCTTGACATACCTCCTCCCTTAATCAGTTTTCCATTCTTTAATTCTGCCTCTTTTCAAATCCAAATTCAATAGTTTTGGCATGGTTGTGACATTTGGAGGGATCTTTCATTAAAACCGAAATAATGTGATTAGAAATTGAGAATAATGTAGTAGAAATTGATGACTTAGCACAAGTGCTTGTCCACCTTGTATTCTCCTTTTTGAACAAAGGGTGTTTTACTCCACCCTGTTTTCTGCATTACATTACTGTTACAATTCTGTCTGAGTTCATCTCCATCGCTTTCTTTTTTCATTCAAATCAGGGTGGAAATAAAAAAAGAAGAAAAAAAACTTGCCCCCTTATTCTGTCGTTCTCTGGATACCCTTCACAGCAGTCCTTGTAGATGGCATACCCATTCACTGCTATAAATAACTCTGCCCCCCCACCCCCACACACACTCACACACCCCCTCCCTGCCTGCCTGCAACTCCCTCCCTGCAACTCCCTCCTTCCCCCTCCTTCCCCCACTCCCCTCCCCTCCCCACTTCCATCAGGGTGATGTGTAACGGGCCGTGTTGTCTGGGGAGCTCTCCTCCCTCTCTCTCTCTCTCTCTCTCTCTGTCCCGCCACTCCTTCCCGTCAGTCCAAAGTCCCCTCCGGCACAACTGGTGCTTTCTGTACAAGCTAAGAAAATGGACACCTCAAGAAAGAGCTCGCCGCTTGTTAACGATTTTTTCATTTATCTTATTTTCTGAAATTGCACTATAAATCTGAAATATACCTTTTTCCTGAAATTACGCCGTAAATCTAAAATGCACCATTTTTATAGTCACAGCTCAAGAGGAGGTTTCATCCCATTTTCACAACTATAGCACCTCTCACACGTCTATTTAATTAACTACTCTTCGTCTCACCTCTACAGCAAGCTACACTAAATTGATATGCAAAGATTTATATGAAAATAACCATGTATCCATACCTTTTACCAAAAGCTGTAACATTTATAAAGTGTGACATATAAAAATTAAATATGGACTACGCATTAACATAAAGGGCAGAATGATGGGCATCTTTAGTCTGGTGGAAGAAAACCCTGAGGTCTAAACAGCAAAGCGTATATGCCCTTTATAAAGTCTGCTCCATTTTTTGAGTGTCCTACTTCTGATGTCTCCCAGCCTCATTTTGTCTCCTTTCTCCCCTGCTCCCAGACACCCCTTCCTGGTCATGGCTCCCGCAGTTCTGTAACCTGCGAGACCTGCGCAGACGTGCACAGCTGCGGCAACTCGAGGACTCCAGTGGCAACATGGTGCACATCAAGCAGAAGCTCTACCACAACGGTCACCCCAGTCCCCGTCACCTCTGACTCTTGACAGCGTTATTGCCAAACTGCCCCATTGCCAACTGCTGCCTCAGAGACCCACTGTCACTGGCCCGACACTGTCAGTACCACCTCCTGGACTCTACGAACCCCCCTCAACACGATTCAGTATTTGAAAAAGAAAACGTCAAAAACAAAAAAAAAAACTAAAAAAACTAAAAAAAAAAACCCTCAAGAGGAGAGTTAATTGCCACCAAAATTCTAACCTTGTGTCCATGTCCAAATATGTTTGCAGGAACAAATGATTTTTATGGGTCTCTGTTGTACATTTTTCCCCCTCCTTCATTTGTTTGTTTGTTGTTGAAAACTCGGCATGCACTTTTAGAATGGGGGTTGGGGAACAGGCAGTTTCCAAATGGGGCAATGAGACTCGGGTTTCAGGTTTGTTTCTTCCGTCGTTTTTTTTCCTTTTCCTTTTTTAATTTTCCATTGAGTTTTTCCAAGAGAGGGTGGGTGACCTTTTTGGGGGAGGGACTAATAATTTGGGTCTGGGTGGGTTCCATGGTTTTGTGATGGCATAGTTAGAGATAACTGCTCTTGTAAATAATTATAAATATGGTTTTATGGGATTTCAAAGATAACACAGGGTTGGGGGAGACGTAGTGGGGGGGAAGGTCACTGGCTGTAACGAACAGTGTGGGCATGAGAGGAATTATGGGGGGAAAAGACTGTGAGTGATGCGAGTGGAATGGACTGCAAGAGCTTGAATAAGAGTGAAGTGATCTCTGTTACTGACTGATAAATTAGCTTTGTTACTTAGTGAAAATAAATGAATGTATTAATTTTATCTGTAAATACCCGAGAGGGAAGGGAGAGACAAATTGGTGGTCAGGGTTCTCTGCGCTACATTGAAAGTTACCCGTCATGAGTTGAGAAAGAGTTCAGCACTTGCCTTGTCTTCCCTACACTGTGTCCAATAGCCCTTCCTGGTTTGCTATTTAATAACTCCATATTCAACAAGAGCAACCAGCCTGCCAGCAGAGAGAACCCTGACCTGATTTCCCCTTCCTCTCAATGTCCAGACATTGCTGTTGTGAAGATAAAATGTCTGTTTTATTAAAAGTGCCATTGAAGCACAACAGTGACACCTGTTGTTGGGACAGGTTATTTCTGATGCACTACAGCAGAACTGAAGCAAAGGAGAGCTGGAGGTGGTTGGTGGTGGTTGTAAAGAGATGCAAATGTGTACCAGAATCCAACTTCTGACATTTATTTTCAAAATAGACAATAATTACATCATATCAAACCTATTTAGACAATTCATTTTACACCAGAAAAAAAAAACAATCAAAGAAAGGCACAAATTATTTTCTGAAAAACACTGACATCTGACAATAAACACATCCAACCATAAATAGGACACACTGGTGACCCCTTGTGAAAAATGGAATTGAAAGTTGAACTGTAAAATCAGTTTTCACATTATGAAAGAACGGAAGACAAAATCTGCTGTAACAATGAAACATACATTTCAAAGTACGGGTTTCATTAAATGTAATGCATGTCTGTGTATTAGGTTTAACCACATTACTTATCAGTTACCAAGTAAGAGTAACGCTGACAGTGGAAATCATAATCCTCTCTCAACAGCATAAGAAAACAAAACTTCTGGATACCTTCTCTACACTGGTAGCTGGCAATATGGCAAACTGCCTTTCCAACAGAGTAAGAGTTTCAGGTGCTGGTCAATCTACCAAGCATGTTCACATCACTATTCGGTGGTAGGTCACATTCACTGAACTTCGGAAGGCACGCTGGTTTCATGTCTACTGGTCTAAGATGAAGTGGCTCATTTGTATTCAATACAGAAAAAGAAACTTGGAATAAAATCAGGCTGTACTGTATACGTTTGCATACATTTTCTATTATATGCTGTAGGCTTTGATCCATGAGATATTTTGTATATCTTCCCAGTCAACAACAGTGAGAGGGGCCATTTAATTCAGTGTTGCATTACCTGCGTAAGGAACACAGGTAAAGTTTACGTTGCTGTATTAACCAAGCAAAACAGACCTCTCCCTTTCAATTTGCTGACTAAAAAAACAATATTCACATGGACCCCAAAACCCATTTTGTATACTCATCATCCCCCATAACAGAGAGGAAATGATTAAACCATTTATCGCCATTAAATCAGTACCACTTCACATTCCCCAAGTTATTTGTGTTAAAAAATAACTGTTCTTCTCAAAATCATTTTTACTGCATTGCTCAATTTCAGAAATGTAAGTCGCTAAATAATTATGATATGGTGCATGAGCTCTTGCCTTTATCCTTTGGTTTGGGCTTGTTTTTGTCTTCTGGTTCAGTCTCAGCAGCCGAGGAAGCTGGGGTTGGTGTACCCTGGGCTTCCTGAGCAGGGGCAGCGTCTGTGGAACTTGTAGCAGCTGAGGCCTCCTTTGTGACCTCAGCCACTGGAGCTTCTGCCTCCTTTGTAACCTCAGCCACTGGAGCTTCTGCCTCCTTGGCAACTTCAGTCACTGGAGCTTCTGCCTCCTTGGCGACCTCAGCCACTGGAGCTTCTGCCTCCTTGGCAACTTCAGTCACTGGAGCTTCTGTCTCCTTGGCAACTTCAGCCACTGGAGCTTCTGCTTCCTTTGTGACCTCAGCCACGGTAGAACTAGCTTCTGCCTCCTTGGCAGCCTCAGCCACTGGAGCTTCTGCCTCTTTGGCGACCTCAGCCGCTGGCGCTTCTGCCTCCTTGGCAACCTCAGCTACTGGAGCTTCTGCCTCTTTGGCGACCTCAGCCGCTGGCGCTTCTGCCTCCTTGCCGACCTCAGCCACTGGAGCTTCTGCCTCCTTGGCAACTTCAGCCACGGTGGCTTCTGCCTCCTTGGCGACCTCAGCCACTGGAGCTTCTGCCTCCTTGGCGACCTCAGCCACTGGAGCTTCTGCCTCCTTGGCGACGTCAGCCACTGTAGCTTCTGCCTCCTTGGTGACCTCAGCCACTGTAGCTTCTGCCTCCTTGGCGACCTCAGCCACTGGAACTTCTGCCTCCTTGGCGACCTCAGCCACTGGAGCTTCTGCCTCCTTGGCGACTTCAGCCACTGGAGCTTCTGCCTCCTTGGCGACCTCAGCCACGGTAGCTTCTGCCTCCTTGGCGACCTCAGCCACTGGAGCTTCTGCCTCCTTGGCGACCTCAGCCACGGTAGCTTCTGCCTCCTTGGCGACCTCAGCCACTGGACCTTCTGCCTCCTTGGCGACCTCAGCCATGGTAGCTTCTGCCTCCTTGGCGACCTCAGCCACTGGAGCTTCTGCCTCCTTGGCGACCTCAGCCACTGGAGCTTCTGCCTCCTTGGCGACCTCAGCCACTGGCGCTTCTGCCTCCTTGGCGACCTCAGCCACGGTGGCTTCTGCCTCCTTGGCGACGTCAGCCACTGGAGCTTCTGTCTCCTTGGCGACTTCAGCCACTGGAACTTCTGCCTCCTTGGCGACCTCAGCCACTGGAGCTTCTGCCTCCTTGGCGACCTCAGCCACTGGAGCTTCTGCCTCCTTGGCGACCTCAGCCACGGTAGCTTCTGCCTCCTTGGCGACCTCAGCCACTGGAGCTTCTGCCTCCTTGGCGACCTCAGCCACTGGAGCTTCTGCCTCCTTGGCGACCTCAGTCACTGGAGCTTCTGCCTCCTTGGCAACCTCAGGAGCAGTCTCCACTTCCTTGACTTCTGCAGTGATGTCTACCTCCTGGACAATGGGAATGGCTGCAGCAGCCTCTTGCTCCTTGACAGCAGCAGCCTCAGCCTCCTGCACCAGTGGTTCAGCCACGGCACTTCCAACGGGGGCCTCCACCTCTTTGGCAGCAGGAGCTGCTGCTTCTACGACTGGAGCTGCCTCAGCCTCAGCCGCCTTCACTTCAGCCATGACTGCCTCCACCACTGGAAGAATTTGCTGAATAACTGGAGTGGAGTCCTGGGCAGGTGGAAGAACCTCCTCTGCAGTGAATCCTATCTGACCGGGGCTATCTGCTTCAGCCTCTTTTGGCAAAATGATGCCCACCTTGCCAACGCTCTCTGCAGCCCCTCCAGTATGCAGCCAGTCCATCTTCTGCATGTGCTGCTGGACTGCATCAGTGACCCGAACATCAATCATGGCTTCTGTCAGGACTCCAGTCTCCGATGAGTATGCAGCAGCCTGGCAGGAAATGCAAGGAGAATTCTCATTACTTCTCAAGTGCATGTGTCAGATAAGTCTTCCCGGTAAAAGCATTTTGAACTCCTAAATCTGACAGTCTAGTCAAAGACAGACACACACACAAACACCAACTTACCTGCCAGGCCACACCAAGTTTCGATATTTCACGGCCTGACATACCATCCGTCAATTTAGCAATATCCGTACACTTCTGGCTATAGTCAAACTGCGCCAGCTTCATTCTCCTTAAGAGTGAACAGAGGAGAGAGATTTATTACTTAATTGACTTTTTGTTTGACTTTGTATGGATGTGAACTTAAATTTCAACTGACACACTTTATTTGATCATATTGGCCATCAGCCTCAAGAATATAATTGAAGGCAAAAATGCAATCACTTTGACGTGGGGATTTAAAGTCTTTTTTACATAAGGTTCCATTATTAAACAATCTTTTACCCTGTCCTATAGATATTCACGTGTCAAACTACAGTGGATAAATTATTTGTTGATAAACACAGAATTAGCAGTTTGTGTAAACCGACTCTCATGCCAATTTCCTAGCATGCAATTTTGAGAAATACATGAGGAATGTTAGTGCAGAGATTTACACTGGACTGTGTTAAATGTTGGTGTGCCGCTATGTTGGCTAAATCTAATCAGTAATCTAAATCAGTAAATCTAATCACTTACTGTCTGCCTGTGGAGGCTGGGCCCAGCACATATCTGTCAAAGTAGAGCCGCACCAGCCTCTCCCTCTCTGATAGTCCAGGAAGGGCAAAGTTGACAATCTCATCAATACGGTCGTTTATGGCCCAGTCAAACTGTTCAGGCTGGTTACTGGCCAGCACCAACATAAATCTGAAGGAGGAGAGTGGATGAGTATGTTAACACTGAAACCTGGGGAGGATTATACTGTATGTTCCTTGGGGCTCTCTTCAAGGTCGAAGAAGGTCAGGACACCCACTTGTTGCTCTGCTCTCCGGTGCGGTAGAGGAATGCGTTGAGGGTAGCTCGTAGGTCCTCGCTTATCTTTTCCTGTAACACAAGGCACCCAACATGAGCCTGACCAGTGAAACTTCACGCATGTGTTAATAATGAGAGCAACACACGGCCCCTGTGCACTTGATTGGCCACGCTCTCGGCTGACTCACGGTCGATCGCTTGCGCAGGAAGGCGTCCGCTTCATCCACAAAGAGCAGGAGGCTGAAAAAGGGGGAAGGGAGTAAAATAAAGAGCAATGCCTCACACAGATTGTGTGCTGCTTTAACCACAGTTCACTAAGCTTTGCATACGTAACAACATTTGCACAAGATACAGAAAATGAAGTCCAAGTCCCATGCACACATCTTCCAGGTTCAGTGGCATGTTATAAAGACCATACGACTTCCTACTGCCATTATAGGTAAGATATCGGACCAATGAGTAAAATAAGGTGTCGCAGTTGCAGCTTCACACACATAACAAGCGAAGACAGTGGTTTCTGCATAGTGTCAATGTCATAAATCTTAAGGCCACATCACATTAAATGGAGCATTAAAACATCTACAGAGATTATTAATTAGTGTGTGGTGTTCCACTAAAGGGTCCCTCTGTGCCATCTGCTCTAGGGAGCTGTGAGTTAGTGCACTTGGGCTTGGGGGGGGGGGGGGGGCTTACCCGCGCTTGCTTGTGCTTGCCCAGTCAAAGACTTTGTGCATGGCAGTGACGCCCTCTCTGCCCATGGGTGCAACGTCTCCGCCAGTCATGATGGCGTAATCCATCCCAGAGTGCAGAGCCAGTTTCTGAGAGCCAACAGCAAAGAGAGCGCAATGAGTCATTTAACAGAGTGGACAACTACTGTAGTCACTCAAGCACATGATACGACACACTACACACAGCCACTTCTTGGATATTTTTTACTCTTGTTTTTCTATACGTATGCTAATGTTAGGTTTTCTAAAAATACCCAAAAATATATATATTTCTATACAGGGCTATTTAAAACCATTAAATTCCAGTGAGCTTTACAAGAAAATACCTTTGCAAAGAGGGTTTTGCCAGTGCCAGGAGGTCCATACATGAGAATATTTCTGTAGAGGCCGCGATTCTTGCGGGTGTTGTGTGTAGCAATGGCAATGTCACGAACACGCTCCTCCAGGCCAGGCTGCAAGGGGAGAGGGGGGGGGGGGGGGGGGGGGGGGGGAGTAGGTCATAGGTATTAGGAATAACCTCTGATTCTGGTCTTCCCTTGCTGGATTAAAAATAAAACGGTTTATATCGGTATAAAATGTGGTGATGCTGCCATTTTCTGGCCTTGGCTGTGAATACTCACACTCAGCACAACTCCCTCCAGGGCATCCTGGGCCTTGCTGAACATGCGCTTGGTTGTCTGTGAAGACAGCAGAGAGGCTCAGGGTGTCAGCCGTGGCCTTTCGAGCATTTTTGTAAATAAAGTCAATGTGTGATTTACGTAGCCGGGCCTTGCTTAGAGGGAGGCCCCTGCTGAGGCGCGCTGGCCCCGCTTAGGGGATTACCTTGACGGGATGCTTTATTGCCTCGCCGGCACTAATCCTGGAGGTCTCGCGGACCAGCGAGGGCTTTCCCAGGCGCGCTTCGATGTAGCGGGCACCCACCCCTGTGGCGTTGCGAGCGGAGTAAATGCCCACTGCCAGCAGGGACAATCCTGCCACCTACAGGACAATGAGGGAATGGCAAAAAAGGGTTTTGGTGCCTCTGATGTGTTAAGTGGGGAAATATCAGTATGATTCTGTAATAACTTCAATGCATAATATGACTTAGCTCTTACAGTAACCGTGACTTTATCCCAGTCGGTCACAAATGCTTGAAAGCCTTCTCCAAACACAGCACCTGCAGTTCTACCGAAAATAAATAATAATAAATAAAAACGTTAAAAGGGGGAAATATTCTATTCAGCAAATAACTGGATGCAAAATTCAGGCATTTCAGATAAGGACCATTAAGTAGAATAACAGCCTGCTAAACATACTGTAGGGTGAGATATCAGGGGAAATCATTCTGGTCAGTCACAGACAGTGTTTGAATTACCATAGGGCCCAGTAGTGCCCCGCCCTCTTAGTTCTGGCCAGGGCACTACTAATTCCGCTCGAAATCACTGTCTGAGGGGGCCAACCAGGCAGGCTGTCGAGGAGTATCGGGACTTTAAAATGCAAGGGCCAAGGGAAGGGTACTGCCTGAAGAAACTCGTCATCGCAGGCAACACGTTTTTACCTACTGTGGCAGAATGCGAGAGAGGATTCTCTGCGCTTAATGACATCAATGACAAAGCCCGAAATCGTTTACGCAAAGTGCGACAAAAACAAACCCATTCTTCTCTGTTACATTGCTCAGTGATTATTAGTTGCAGCGAGATGAGACCTTTATTGCACGAAAGAGCAGAAGCAGGGCTTTCCAACAAGACTAGACACTTGTCTGTACGATCAAATATGAAAATTAAACAAAAATCATGAAGTTAAATCAAAGTATGGTTCACCCGTGCATCCATGACTCTCACTTGAATCACTCTCGAACCCGGCATCGCACAGATCGCATACCAAATACATTGATCCTTTTGTGTTACAAAAACAGACGAAGTGAGAAACAATTGATTTACTCCTGAACCCGATCAGAAATATATGGCACGCATACCAGATGAAAGGGAAGACACAGAGCTATCCACAGATACCAAATACAACCTTCTAGGTCATAAAACAGACGAAGTGACAGCAAAATAATAACTTAATTTAGCTCCACTTACTCCATGTTTTTGTGTGGCATAATATCCTATGTTCATTATCATGTTTCTCTATGGCAAGGCACGTTCATAATCAGGTTTTGAGATCCTAGCAAACTCCTGGATGGTATCCAATTCAAGACTCATATTGCACCCAAATTTGTTTGACAAATATTTGTCAATAATATTTGGTGGGCCCCCCCGGAAACGACGAGGTAATTCGAACACTGGTCACAGACTTCAGGCTGGACAGTGGGTTCCACTCACTTGATGGACTCCAGCACGGTCTGCCTGTGCTCGGCTGCCTTCAAGCGGATCTGCTCACGGATGATGTCGGCGTTCTCCCGCTCCACTTTGGCGCGCGCCTGGGCCTCTGCCTCCACGCGCAACATCTCATTCTTGTGCCGGAGTTCCATCTCATGCTCAACAGTGGCTGTGAGAGAGAGAGAGAGAGAGAAAGAGAGAGAGAGAGAGAGAGAGAGAAAGAAAGAAAGAAAGAGAGAGAGACAGAGGAAGAGAAAGAGAAAGCGAGAGGGATTAGGGAATTGAATTTGCTGGCCTGCTCAGTTCCAACAGATTCATGGTTGGCAATCATATCAGAATGGTTGAAGGGCACAGCATTACTGATTGCACCAAGTTAATCAGCTGGCCATGGCTTTCAAACAGCTGTCTCAAGCTGCATTACAAAGTAGTCCTCTTCAAATAATGTGGCTGAAACTATCTGATTAATTTAGATTAGTTCAACTAAAACAGTAAAATTGCATTGATCAAAGGGTGTCCTCCACTTGTAATTTTGTTGTTGTGCTGATGTGCTGAGCTTTCTATACCTCTTCGCATTGATTCCTGCTTTTGGACTGACTCCTCCTGTTTGCGAAGAGTCTCATCATTGAGGAGTTGCTGTGATACAAAAGGAGAAAAAATCAAATGAGTCAAACAAATCACTGCATTTTCATACGCAAAATGAATTTCTCCTTGAAGGTTTCAGTGAAGGAGATGCAGATAGCCTGCAGAAAGCCTGTCAACTACAAAAAAAGGGGGCGCAGCCCTTCCAAATAGTAAGGTCCTCGTCAAAAACAAACAAAACAAATTCGACAACATCAGAGAGGAAAGTGTTACCGTCTGATTCTGGACCAGCAATTTGGACACCTTTAAATCATTGCAAAAATAAGCCCATGACCAACACACATGGACAACGGCTGAACACGTCCCTCTGTGTTGGTCATCAGCCAAACTGAAGATGCCGCTACAACATAGCTGACGATTCAGTGGAAACATGAGCTTTCTGTGCATAAACCGACCTGTTTGTGAATTCTTTGAGCTACTGCCCTCTAGACACACTTTCCCAACACCATCACACATAATAAGGATCTATTTCAAAACGATGTTCTTGGTTAATAGTAAAGCAAATGTCACCTGTTGCCGTAGCTGGTCATCATATCTCTGTCTTGCCAACTTATCTTGATACTGTGCTCTCTGGAGGAAACGGAGACAATACGATGCGCAACAGTGTCAAGATTGACAACATTAGGGGATGATCATATAGCTATAAAAGACGGACGAATCAATTTGCTCACAGCTTGGTTTTGCTTGGTCTCCTCCCCCAGGGTCTTTCTCCTCTCCTCTCCCTGGACACGGATTTGGTCAGCTTTCAGTTGCTCTACTGCTGCTTCATATTCCTGGAGGAGAAAAGCTCCCGTCAAAATGTTTTCGTCTCGTTTCCGTTTTTTTTAACAGCATTCACAACAGTGACAATAGTGAAGGGGTGCTACAGGGCATTCCATAATGGAACATCATCCTGTTGGAACACTAAGATGTTGGCAAAAAGTGAAAAATTAACAGGAAAGTGAAAAGTCAATGTCTGGATTGGCATTATCAGAATGGACTTGGGACTAACAGTTACTGAAGATTAAAATCACTTTCATGTTCTGAATGTCTTCCAAGTGAACAAATGTGGGGAAATGGGACAATTGGACTATGATATGCCCACCTTCAACTTAGTTTGATGATCCAATTGTACTGTTTGTTCTTGCATACGTGCCAATCCCAGTGCTTCTTTAGCATGACCTTAGGAATATTGAACAATAAGAGATTAATAACCACATTTTTATTACATTGTTAATTTACACATTGTCAGCACACACAGAGATTGGGTTTATGATATATTAGAATTCCAGAGCACATTAAAGAGCTCTTTTTTGAAGGAAAGTGTCAGGCTACCATACTAGAAAGCAGAGTAGCATGCAGACCACACGTGGGCTATATATATGACCCTGACGGCTTGTGACACATGCATGTTCCTACCCATGCATAGACATACCGTACATAGGCCACACACTAGCGGGTGGAATGTGGCTGATTGAACAAGAGAAGCTATCCTACTCCATTCAGCATGTGCAGAACAGTTTGTTCTCTCGAGTCAAACAGACACGCCCACTTGAACCCCTCTGCATCTTGTGCAGTCAACCAATCCGCGAGACCCTAGTTACTTTACATCAAACTTACCTATGTTTTGCTACAATGCATAGGTTATCTTTTGTAGACTTAATCTTGTTTTATATGTCACATATAGCCAAAGTAACACGCCACAAAGCTCAAAAACATATAAACTGGCTACCAACAAACAAGGCCATCTCATTCACATCATGCAATCCAAACTATTCCTATCTTAGAATGTAATTTTAGTCGTGAAAGTCAGACTTATTTTTCTTACGGGATCTATCGAGGTCTCTGGCAGCTTTTGCAGCCCTCTCCAGTCCAGTAGGGTCGAAGTTACTCCACTTGTCCTTGGGCTTGTCGCCTCCACCGCTGCCCCCCGACCCCCCTTCAGGTGCAGATGGTGTGTCCTCTTCTGGCGTAGGTGTTTTGGAGCCTCTGCCCCATCCAAAGAGCCAAGACATGGTGGCACCTTCGAGTCTTGTGTTGTCGGGGGTTCGGGTCTGTGCAGCCTACAACCCAACCAAGCGAGCACTGTTGTCTACACGCGTGCTCCAGAATTGGATTCGGCGCAAGCGCAAAAAGAGGTCGGTGGGCGCATGCACTATCTGGCGCATGCCATGGGAACAAGAAGGCTGGTTCGAGAGCGTCAGGGCTGCACAGAGCGCAAACTATACTGTTTGTGTAAGTGACCTATGGAATACGGAAACTCGTTAGAAGGGCATGGCGGTGCCCCTGTGTCTTCTTGTAGCCTAATTGATGCCATTTTGCAATGTAAATGCATTATGACATCTATATGTTTTCCATGACCATATGTTTTGACTGCATGCCGTTTTTATGGCATGGTGACAGACAGATTAATAGATAGACCGATGTTAGAACAGTATGCCACTGTTTATTACATCTTGGTTAAAGACAAAATAACATTATTATTATTGTTATTATTATTATTATTATTGTATACTATTACAGGGCACTCACCCTAGCTTATAGATTAAAATAAACCTGCTTTTATCAGAGATTTATGAGATTTTATTATAGTAATTGTATAACAGATACAGGTACAGTTACACAGTTGTACAGTTAACCTACACGTCAGAATAATGGAAAAAGCAGACAGCATACCTAAAGCATATAGCGCATAGGCTTCTATATGTCTCTCAACTGCAAAACTGTGCCAAGTCGATCATCATTACATGGAATGGTGGTTAGTTAGTCAACAAAATCGGAACATGCTGTCAGTTCTGTTTGTCAGTGTCAAATTGCATGTTGACCCATGTCCTCTTGGGTCCCCTGGCTCTAAAAGTAGAATCTCTCTATAGGTTAACCCCCACAGTTCGTTATGTGACAATAGAAGGAGATAGTCCAAAGACAATCCAAAGATTCTTTCGAGGATGTAGGCCTACACCATTCTGTACGTCAGTGATCCTCATCAGTGATGTAACTAGTTTGATAACTTCTCTGATGTAAAGAGTGAGGTCCCATGTCATTGCTAGTATGGTGGTGTCTGTTTGCCGGTCGCTGATTGGTGAATGGCCGTGACGTATTTGATCTATAAAGGGGAGATGGAGGGCTTCCGTACAGTTATACATCCTAACATCCCAACTAGAGTGATATCCTTGTGGATCCAGACTAAGGAATAACAGTAACGTTGCATTGTAACAATTTGAAGATGTCGGTTGCATGTACTCAACTTGGTCGGAGCGCCTTGGCAATACGCGGCTGTGGGGGGATGATGGTATGTATACTGGCAAATAAACCAGACAGCTTGGCTTTTCCTCAGACTAATGTGCGACTCATCAGCTATCTGTAATGTTGAACCACCAATGTCATTTGTCATATTTTGCCATTGAAGAATGAAACATTGTTTGTGATAGCTAGGTGTGCGGTGAAACACATTTGAATAAGTCGAACAAGAAGCAGCATAGTAGCCTACGTAGGCCTACCACTGTAACTGTTTTTGTATAACTGTTGGATTTTTACACTCTGATTTAGATTAAGGATTACAAGAATTAGCAATAGGTTTATATAGGCTACATATTGATAGATTCGATTGGTTAATATTAGAAGAACAAAGCTGGAAAGTTTTGTCATGGTTACACATCTGTTATCTTATGAGTTATATAAATGCAATATGCTGCTGCTAGTCTTAGATATACGTATAAGAAAACACAATATTCGTCTTCAAACATTCCAGACTGTTAATTTTATTGTTTACGAAACGACCACCCTGGTAAGGTGAGTTGAGTAACAAAGGCGAAGTGATGTGATGTAACTCAGATATGTAACTTGTCGTGTAGATTTTTCGCCACTAGAGGGAGCTCACTCCACACAGTTAATGTGTCTACTTGTCCTCAAGAAGTCATTGCACTTCTTAATTCCATAACATCTTACATAAACCTTAAAAAGAAAGCCACAGCCTACCTTGTGTTATTTTCCTTTTGTCTTGAAATAAAGATTTAAGTAGAAGAATATCAATATCTTTTCTCCTCCTCTAGATGGTGCGCTATGCACAGACAGCTGCGGCCCCAGCCCCACAACCGAGGATAAAGAAGTTCCAAATCTACAGGTGGGATCCTGACATGCCAGGAGACAAACCACGGATGCAGACATATGAAATTGACCTTAATGCGTAAGTGAGGTTTGTAGTTACTAGACTGCAATTGCAGTGTGCTGCCTGTAATATATTTCATGCCATAATTTTAGGCCATTTATTGCTGTTGCGTCTTGGATTGCCTCTTTATACTCACTAAATTGTTGTTAACAGGTGTGGCCCTATGGTACTGGATGCTCTAATCAAAATCAAGAACGATATGGACCCCACTCTGACTTTCAGACGCTCTTGCAGAGAAGGTGAGAGACAGGTCGATGCCACACAGTAAGACAACTGTGCCGTTATCAGATGATACTCTAAATTCTGTTCAATTCTGTCATTTTGATGTTTATTGTTTTCTTGATATTTATACAGGCATCTGTGGCTCTTGTGCGATGAACATAAATGGAGGCAACACATTAGCGTGCCTTAACAAGATAGACGCAAACACCAGCAAAGTGACCAAGATTTATCCTCTTCCACATATGTATGTCGTCAAAGACCTAGTACCTGTGAGTATACCTGACATTTTAAAAACATTAATGACACTAAGTTCGTCAGAAGTCATTTGTTGTTGTTGTTGTTCAATATTTACTGGTCTATATATTTTTTTTCAGGACATGAGCAACTTTTATGCCCAGTACAAATCCATTGAGCCTTATCTTAAGAAGAAGGATGAAACCCAAGAGGGAAAGCAGTACCACCAAACTATTGAGGACCGTCAGAAATTGGTAACTATTAAATTGGGAAAGATGAAAAAGGGTCAACCAGCCCACAGTAACGGCTATTACACTGATGCACCACAAGAAGTTTATCTCTGGAACTGATCATTATGTCCACTATCCTGCTATTAAGTAAATATGGCACAAGGAAAAAGATGAATGCTCCATATTAATTTGTCCCTGTCCACTTTCTGTTTGTTTTGTCCACTAGGATGGCTTGTATGAGTGTATCCTCTGTGCCTGCTGCAGCACGAGCTGCCCAAGCTACTGGTGGAATGGGGATAAATATCTTGGACCAGCGGTGCTCATGCAGGTAAATATGCCCTCCCCCCCCCCCCCCCCCCGCCTCAGAAAACAAATATGCCACCATAACCCAGCTATTTTCAATCCGGCCTGATCTGCTGTTTGCTGGGATGCTGAGTAGAATACACAGAAGTCACTCATTAGAAGAACACTGATCCTAGCTACTAGCTACATTTTGCATGCTCTTTTATGGTAGAATAGTCCAGGTGTCTTTTAACAGGTGTTTTACTCCTGTTCTAGGCCTACCGGTGGATGATCGACTCTCGTGATGACTTCACAGAAGAGCGCCTCTCTAAGCTGCAGGACCCATTCTCCCTGTATCGCTGCCACACCATCATGAACTGCACAAAGACATGCCCTAAGGTAACACCACAGACCGCTTCTCAACTGTTCAGAGATAAAGTAACAGATGTGGAATAAAACTCTTCTGTGTGGATTTATTCCTCTGATTAGATGTTTAACTCCACTCCTTTAACTCCACTCACAGGGACTCAACCCAGGGAAGGCTATTGCAGAAATCAAGAAAATGATGGCGACATACAAGGAGAAAGGACTGTCTGCCTCATAATTCGCCATATGATATCTCTGGAATTCAGTGGAAAATGGTGTTTTAATGAACAAAAGATAACTTATTGCATGTAAATACAAGCAAAATGACAGTGATTATTGGAACTCACAGTTTGCACAATTTTCTTTGAGGAATGCCTGCTGTCAAAATAGTACAGCGGCGGAATGGGACATATTTCCAGGAGATTTCAGACTCCAGCGCCCCCCTCTGGAGGTGTTGATGGGAGTATGAGCCAACTTGCGTAGCAAAGAACTTAAACAAACAGCAATGCCATGCCCTTTTTAAGATCACAACAGTCTGCCCGGCCTCAAAACATTACCGGTCGACTGGAAATTGTCCCGATTCTTCCTATGACCACACTCCGCTACTGATTTAGTTATAGTGACTTAGAAGTATCAGGGATTATTCACAGGAAAATGGGGCTTGTATGTAGGGTATAAGTTTCAAATGGTGTGTGCAAGTCAGACAGCATATGGCAGGAGGAAGAGGAAGCTACCAAGAGCATAGATTTTGAAAAAGGAACATGAGTGCTTATGCCACAGAGAGGCTCCCATTGGGAATGTATATACTGTATTTTTTATTACAATGAATGCATTTCTCAGTGCATCCATGTAATAGGTTGGTGCTTGTTTATCCAGTGGATACTGTATTATGTTATATACTTTGTACAGTGTGGAATGTCACTGTGTATTTATCATTTGAATTTTAAAGGTACCTAATTGTCTGATGTTCTGAAGAGGATGAAAGGCTCCCTTGAATGTAAATATTGTTGGATATGTATGGATTTGTGTGGATAATATGTGTGCGTGTGTGTGTGTGTGTGTGTGTGTGTGTGTGTGTGTGTGTGTGTGTGTGTGTGTGTGTGTGTGTGTGTGTGTGTGTGTGTGTGTGTGTGTGTGTGTGTGTGTGTGTGTGTGTGTGTGTGTGTGTGTGTGTGTGTCTCACCCCAAAGTAAACAGTCATGGCTGTTTTCATAACATTCCTGGAAATTAATTCACCTTGATCAATAAGACTGAGTACATATAATATAGCCTACACAACTTGTTTTGGTTGTAGGCCTACTTGAATGTATGCAGAGGTTTGTTGACATCTTACTTACATTGGGTAGCCTATATTAAATATTTATTTGCTTTTGCTGATACATAAGGCTAAACGCAATAAACATGTTTCTCTCCTAAATGTCTTTGGGTATTTACTTAGAAAGAAAATGAACCTTGGCTATCATAGGTTGACTCATAACACTTCGGCATGGGAGTAGCCTGTATTTTAGTCTCAAAAAGGTGTGATTTTTTTTTAGATGGGTCAGCGACACTAGTAGCTTACTCTTGTAGACACTAGATGGCGATGTTTAGTTTTCTGTCGATGTGTCACATCCACACGAGCATGCGAGGAAGATAGTTTCTACTCGTCACACGTTAAGGAGGAGAGCAAGAGATAACAGAAATGATACTTCGCTGGGCCTGGCAGACTCGAATACTACCGAATAAGGAAAGAACACAGTGTTTTTCACTGGCCCCACACTGTGCAATCAACGCAATGACGAGTGGATCCAGTGTAAATCACTACATTGCCTGAGAAATGGAGACTTTTGGTGAGTCAAACGGCAACGTTCTGTTTCAGTGTGACGGCTCTCGGGGTAAAGAAGACATGCAATGCTTTCCATAAAAACTATGAAACCGTTAAAGCTCGAGGCTATAGGACTGGCCATGGAAAATGTGGCCAATTGTGCACCGGCCGGGTGTTTCAATCCTGAATAGTGCTTGTTCTTTCAGACCTAATTGTTACAGTAACGTTGTAGCATAGTGTTCCCAGCATTACGCATGCTCGAAAAAATCACCCCATAAAGTTTCTCAAGGCTATGGAAGGTCTATGACAAATTCAGTGCAGATAATCATATCTACATGCCATGAAGCATTCTGTAATCTTATAGGAACACTGGCAGAGGTCGACAACTCAGGTTCCTGTCAAAAGAATAACTGCAATGTTGTTGATAGTGCTGTGCGTAACACAATGGGGTCAGTACAACCCTGGCACCCACTGCATCTAACCATAAACACTGACGACATGAAATTACATCCCACAACAACAAGATAAGTGTGATGGTTAAACGCATTTGGTTCCGATATACTTTCTTTGCAGAGGAGAGTGTTGTTATTGGGTGATTTAGATGGGCGTGACTTTTCAAGGTGTGTAGCTGCGCACCTGCTTCAGTCCTCCTGATCCAGCTTTGCCAGTTGAGGAGAAGAGCACCAAACATCCAGGACACGTTATTTGTCTAATCGGATGGACTGGTGACTTGCTTGTCTACACTTTGATTGCTGCAGGGTAGGAATGGCTTCTATATCCCTTGATTGAGCACATTGTTGGTGTTGAGAGTATAGCCTATATGTAGGCTAGTCCGAGAAGAATATTTGGGGAATTGTTGAAACCGTGGTGACATGCAGGCACAGCGGATGCAACTCTGTAGCTAAGTAGGTAGGCCTATGAGTATGGTGGATAGTTTTGAAACTTATGAAAGACTCGTTATCAATGATCTGATGCTGCGTTCGAGTGCAATGGGACGTCCTATCTGAAGTGTAGGCTAGCTCCTACTTGAAAATGGTGATTGAGTGGAATGTAAACAGACAGCTTGGACGCGCTGGGCAGGCATTGACACATAGCGGTCTTAATCTAACTAAAGCATCTTCAACCATAAAAACGAGCTGTGTTAAAAGTGCACGTCTAAAACAACCCTAGTCGCCATTAACCTCAGATTTAATGTGGTGAAGTCGGTGTAGGTCGAGCTCCCCCGACTTCACTGGAAGGAGGTTCCGCTTCGACAGGCATTCCAGTTCACCTTTCTTAGTTGGAGAATAAGTCCCACGTCTCATTGCACTGGAACGCAACATTAGTCAATGTGACTGGTTCTGCCATTAATTCCCTTAAGAGGCTCTTTTTCACATTTTGCCACGACAACACCGACCGGTTTCCTATGGTGACATTTCAGTGACGTTGCGGCCAGCCCTGTTTTTCCGAGTAGCGATGCTGACTGAAATGGTAGTCTACGAAACAGGTGTGCTTAACATCCTGTTAAATGGCATTTTCGGGGCATTTACCACTACGATGTTCTTGGTTTTGCGGTTGTATCGTTTTTTGGGGGGGTCAGCAGAATAAACCCGTGACTGCCAAACGACTGCACAAACTCAGCTGATTTGTTTCATTTCCCCTCTCCTGTTGGAGAGTTTAAAAATAGTTCATTGGAAGGGTTAAGACCACATCCCACAAGTATACTTCATCGTGTCTTTTTTTTGGACGTTGGCAGTGTTATCTCAATAGCCTACTCAATAAGGGAATATGAAGTGGTGTGAAAAGACTGATACAAGTAGGATGTGGATTACTCGTATCATAACAACTAAGAAGCTGATTGTAAAAGGATACATTTGAAGAAAAGAAAAAAACCCACATAAGAAGATTACAGTTTCAAAAGATTAAAGGATTAGACCACATTGTAGGTCAAAGTATGCCAAAGTACTCATTTATTACAGAGGTGTGAAGATCTAGTTTATCCATGAATCATGGCTAAATAAACGGAATATTTTTTAGCATGTGCTTCATGTAGGCCTATGATGTGAAAAATGCATACTGGTACGTTGGCTGTTTTTAACTGGGTCTGATCTGACTGCCTTGTCAGAGGATCTGATTCTGATTTTCCCTCCCCTTTAATGTGTAAGTGAGCAGTATTATGGTTGGTAGACTATTGCACATTTCATCAGCAGTATAATGTGATGGTGGTCTCTGTTTCCTTTGTGTGGAATTTCAAAACTTCATTTTCGTGATCCCCAAATAAACTACACGTGTAATGCTCAAAATAGTATAAGTTAGAATATTGTTTTTACTTTGTTGTTGTTAGAAAATAGGCTACAATGCATGTTTGTTGGCCTCTTCTTGGATGTATATTGAGGGTGTACTTTCTTTCAGTTATTTTATTTGCACAATGGATTACTTGTGAAGTGGCCTGTATTGATTTAACTAAATGAACCTAAGGTACACTGTAGCGGCACTTCAAAGAAAGGCCAAATACTGCCTACTGTACAAATTATAGTGGTCTATAAGATTAGTTTAGATTAGATTCGAGTCATTACATATTTACTTATAATATATCTCCAGTACAGGGCTTTTTCTGAACACTCGACCCAACGTTGTTTACAAACCATAATGGTAGCATTAGTGCATTAGCTCCCCATTGTTCGAGCACTGCACTCTCCCAGGTGTTTGTCCTACAACTGGATATGTAAGTGTGTATCCTATAACTAAAGCCTGCCCATACAGATCTTCCAGAGAAATAATAGCTCTCTCTCTGCAGGTGGCAGCAAGCAGGAGGGACGTGGGCTTACCCTGCCTGACCCTGGACTTCGATCTCCTGAGCCGGACCTCATATCCCCCTGTTTTGCACTTCCATGCCAGGCAGCTGTCTCACATATGGTACAGTATGTCTAGCATACTAGCATTTTTCTGTGCTAGAGAAAATAAAAGTAAAAAAGAAGGATTTCAAGTGTGCGAACTTTTTTCCATTTTTATGATTCACCCTTGTTCTGCACCTTGACCTGGGATGTGCACATACTTTTCCACAATAAATGTCTAGCATACTGGCAGGTGTCTTTCCTTGTTCTGACTGCTCGAAGTGAAAGTAATTTCACTCATCTGGTCTGTATGTCCATTAAGCACACAGTACGTTTATAAGGAATGTATGGAAAGATTCTTGTAAATTCTGCTTTGTACTCCTGCCTGCAGACATTGATGTAGAAATAATTTAAGAATATTAGACCTGTTAAGCCTTGATTTACTCCTATTCTTGTGTTCAATTTTGGCAGGATATCCAGGGCTACAAATGGATCCGGTGGCGAGTGTGGCTGTGCTACATTGGAGCAGTCTTTTCCCTGGGCCTCCTCCTGCTGCTGTTCAAGTGGCGTCCACGGTGGGGGGTGCTGGCTCGCTGTCAGCAGTGCCCACTGCCCATGGCAGACATCATACTCCTTAGAGTACGACTTCTCTCTGAACTCATGACCGTCTTGTCTGTCACAGTTAGATGTTGTGTGTCTATGAGAATCAGTGTCGTGGCACCACTGCGTCATGAGTATAAGAAATGTATAATTCATTATATCAATTAAGCTGATGCTGTTGCCTCGAGTAGCTTGCTGTCGAAGTTAAAGCTCATTTTGACTTTCAGGATGACTTTGGGGAGCAGCATGTCCTGACGGTGCTCACTGAAGAGGTTGACGAGGAAAGGTGAGAAGCACCTTTTGTATTTTCTTCCTTGTTCCCCCCCTTTCCTCAGCCATTTATAGCCATTTATATTTAATGTGCTGTCCCCGGGCCAGTGTAAATGAGAATAGCGGGATGTTTTTCTCCTCTTGCAGCCTGGGCCAGACGACTGGAGAGGGCAATGAATATGAGTGGAGAGATACAGTGCAGCTACACAAGGAGGAGGTAAGGACTTGTGTGGGTGGATGAGAACAACAGGGAAATAGGATATTGCGGCAAAGATGTGATTTGTCCTGTCCAGCACTCTCTAAGCATGTCTCGCCCTTTTTAATCATCCAGAAGTTGCTGCTCCGGTACTACACGTTTCAAGGCATCCGGTATGTGTGGATGGCCAGGAAGGGAGCTTTCTGCAAAGTCAGGTAAAAATAGATAAATAAATAAATATACATGGGCAAATGTAGCTTGCGGGATTGTGAGCCTTCTATGACTCAGTCATTATACATAGAGAGAATGTTGCAATGAGTCTTAGAGTCTTGTTCTGTTCCTGTAGAGAAACGAATAACCTTTTAAATAATTTTCTGTATGAATGTATGTATGTATAAATGTTGTGTTTGTATTGCTGCTGAAACACTGTCATTTCCCCTTGGGGGTGAATAAAATCTGTCTGTCTGTCTGTTTGTCTGTTTGTCTGTTTGTCTGTCTAGTATCCTGAGTGAAGACTGGTCCTGTGCTGAACTGCACCAGATGCAGCAGGGACTGAGCTGCCAAGAGCAGAGCAGCAGGTGAGTTCTGTAACTTCTGCATTCACGTCAACCACTTCCTCATGGTTGGTTGGGCTGACAGGTTGAACCATATCAGTGATTTACATTTTGGGGTTGAAGCCAGAGGAATGCGGAGGTTTCCATGAAGGGATACAAGGGAAAAAACACTCACACACACGTCTCGTGTCCTGCCCACAACTGTACGCATGCCTCCTCCTGATCCTTATAATGTATAATGCCCTTAACTCCAAGATGTCGCTCCATGGCGTTTACTCCTACTGTCTGTTTGGCTCGCCTATCTGCCAGGTTGTCACCCTGTCTCTTTTCCTGCAGTGTGGTTCTCAGTTGACTCATAAACTCCAGTTAAATGAAGGCAAAGGCAAAAAAAGACAATTCCAACCTCCTCCATGTCTCCTTAATAATCTCTCTGTCTCTCTGTCTCTCTGTCTCTCTCTCTCTCTCTCTCTCTCTCTCTCTCTCTCTCTCTCTCTCTCTCTCTCTCCCCCACACACTCTCTCTCTCCCTCCATCTCTCTGGGTCGGTTTCAGGAGGAACGTGTACGGCCAGAATCTTATTGATGTCCCTTTGAAATCCTATCTGCAGCTGCTCTTTGAGGAGGTGACTATCTGCAGGCTCCCTCTCTCCTCATCATCATCTCTGTGATGTGATTCTGTAACTATGTGAGTGTTTTGTGGAAAAACCCATCGGTCTCTCTGGCCATGCTTAACCTCGTCCTGCTCTCTTGATTCCTGCAGGTGCTCAATCCGTTCTACATGTTCCAGGTCTGCAGCCTCATCCTGTGGATGTTAGACAGATACTATTACTATGCGGCCTGCATTTTTGTCATCTCTCTTATTTCCATTGCCGTCTCTCTGTATCAGATACGCAAGGTGAGATAAGCAGTGTTCTTTTTTTATGTTGACAATGCACCGTGCGAGTGAATATCTTATTTTGTATGATTTTATGATCCAAGTCTCAGAGTGATCGCTTGTCTCTGCACATTTCTGTAGCAAAGCACTACGCTGCGCAAAATGGCCCAGCTAATTGTACCTGTGACCATACGGAGAAACACAGGAGGTGAGCTTGTGGTTTTTGTGTGTCATGGTGCTTTACATATGTCACTTCCTTCTATGAGACTGAACTCTGACAAAAGTGTTTGTTGTTATGGTTGGATGCCGGCGTCTGTCTGCCTGTCTGTGTGCTTCAGAGGAGGAGAGTGTGAGTTCTGAAGACCTGGTGCCGGGGGACTGTATCTTGATCCCGCCCGAGGGGCAGCTCTTGCCCTGCGACGCTGCCCTGCTGGCCGGGGAGTGCATGGTCAACGAGAGCATGCTGACCGGTGAGTCTGGGCTAGCTACTGACCAAAGGTGGAAAAGCGCAGCTTCAGAAAGGAAAAGTGTATCGAAGCGTATTGATCGGTTCTACTTATGCACTTAACACTGGTGATCTTACCAATTAGCTGATCTACCTGGCTGAAGAGTTGGGCTAATTAGAATTGGCTGGTTTAAGTGAATGGCTGGCACAGATAAGACTTTTACTTTCTGAAGCTGGACTTTTTCCACCTCTGCTACTGACCCCTTTTTATCATCATTGGTGACCATTAATGACCCATTAGTGTTGGTATAGTACTAGAAACAAGTAGGTGTGGATGGCCCTGCTGCTGTCTATTGTATGAATGCAGATGCAGTATCAAACTATGTGAAACAAATCATAAATTATTAAGTAAAATTGACCATGTGTTTCCACTTTGAAGATCGCAGTGGATATTAATGGACTTATGTAATGCGACATCATCTGACCTGTTTTTGGTTTTTGTCAGGTGAGAGCATTCCTGTGATGAAGACTCCACTGCCTGCAGCCGGGGAGAGGTACAGTACGGAAGCCCAGAGGAGACACACTCTCTTCTGTGGCACACAGGCCATTCAGGCCAAAGGGGGCTACCCTGGGGGAAGAGGGGCTCTCGCCATCGTCGTTCGCACAGGTGATCTGCCCTGATCAGTGGTGTTTAAATTAAATGTCCTCAGTGTCCTCAGTGTAGTGTAATGTAGACTTTCTCACAACTATAATGTTATCTTGTAGTGTTAAATTACTTAATCCTCTTTCTGAGGTTTTAAGGTTGCATTGTAATGAACTGGTTTCTGTTCTGTGTCTCTCAGGGTTTTTCACAGCCAAAGGAGATCTGGTCAGTTCCATTCTCTACCCACAGGCAATTGACTTCCGCTTCTACCGGGATGCCATTAAGTTCCTGCTACTTCTGGGAGTGCTAGGTAAATATGGCTCGTTCGTCACACTGTTTGCTTATGGCTTTCCGGACTATAGTGTAGCACACAGTGGGCTTTCCATGGAAAATCCCGTTTACACGCCTTGTTTACCCAGATGTCAAGGATGCATATCCTCAATATACACTCTTTGACATGACATACAGTACTGATTTCTTTTGTTGCAGCTTTGGGAGGCACAATTTATAGCATAGTGATGCTGAGTTTGAGCAATGTGAGTACCTCAATTCCAAATGTATTTTGAATGATATAATAATGTTATAATCACTATTATTCTATAATGGAACAGCCATGTTGCAAGTAGGTAATGGTCTGATAATGGCTGCTCAGTTGGTTGCACCAATTCTGTTTGCTGAGACGGTGTATTTGCCAGAGAAATTGATTCACACGAGCTGTGTGACATCCCTTCATTTCCCCCAGTTTCCCAGATAAGGATGAATCGATTATGACACCATGTCGTAAAGCTTAATTTTCACAGTTTCTCTCAAAGAAATGTGTTCTTGTCAGTCAGATGCAGATAACCTTCTTGTCTCAGAGTCTGGTTCCTTTTTTTAATTTATTTTTTATTTTTTTAAAGAAAGCCTGTTGTGCTTCCTTTCCAGGCCACTGTGGTTGAGATTATGATTCGTTCGCTGGACATCGTGACCATCATAGTGGCACCGGCTCTTCCTGCGGCCATCACCACGGGCACCATCTACGCCCAGAACCGGCTGAAGAAGCAGGGCATCTTCTGTATCAGTCCGCCCCGCATCAATGTCTGTGGGAAGGTCTCCCTGTTCTGCTTTGACAAGGTCAATATACCTCGAGTAAATTCAATAAACCTTGAGGAAATAAAATATATATAAAAATCTGTTGTTGTTGCTGGTAATGTTGCCCTGATTGACAGAGGTGCGAAATTATGTATTTGGTTTATTGAATACTTTTTTTAAGCGAGTAGGAAATACGTAATTATAATAAGATAAGCAAGGCTGGTTGCATGTTTCAGGGGTCCTGAGGTTCCGTGGACAAGGGACTAGGATCAGTAAAGGAAACCTGTTCCCAGAAAAATAAAGAGAAGAATCTTGTTGAACCTGTTTTGCGAAACTGAGTCTGTCAGTGTGTTAGCCTGTTTGTTCAGGCTAAAGAAAAAGGCCACAAAAAGTAGGTCAGGTTCGTAGGTCAGAAGTTAAAAATACCAGAAACCTTGACACATAGCCCTGAGGTTAGAGTTCTGAATGAGCTTGATGTGAATATAAACTATAAATTCTTGAACGTGCCTTTTTTTCTGTAAACAATAGAAATCAATGGGAGAACTTAAGACAACAGGAATGCATATACATATTTCACTCTAACGGGATAGAAAAATATACCTGGATATGACCAAATTCCAACATTTAAGATTACTGGACATTTTGAGCCAGAATTTTTTTGTATTCTTCCAAAACATTTTACTGAGTGCTGTGATTATTGAATGTTTAAGGTACCCTCCATAAAATATCTACATAGATTTCTTTCCATTCTTCATGGGCATGAGTCAGTTCCATCTAATAAGTCTATTCAGTGTCAGGTTATGGTTGGTTCGGGGCCATGTTGATTCACTCATGTTCTTTCTTTTGTCCTCTAGACCGGCACGTTGACAGAGGAAGGTCTGGATGTGTGGGGCGTGATGGAAGCCACTGGCAACGCCTTCTCAGAACTGGTTCCAGACCCACGTCTCCTGCCCCCAGGGCACATGCTCACCAGCCTGGCCTGCTGTCACACTGTGGCCCTGCTGGGAGGTCAGCAGCTGGGTGACCCTCTGGAGCTTAAAATGATCGAGTCTACAGGTTGGGTGAGGAGGTCCTCTCAGTCACTCTCTAAATGTTTATTACGCTGTCACATCATATTACACTATATTGATACCTACTGTATGTTTACAAGAGCGGTAGATAAAACAGAGTGGCGACACTCCCATAGACCTCCACAGGAAAAAATGGCAGCGCTTTTTCCAGGCTACTTCCGCGTTATGGGAGTTTTGGAACTATTAACAGCCAATCTCTTAGTCAGTAGTCAATGAGCTAATTGATTACACCCTCCAGCATCCAGAAGTACACCCCACCCTCCTGCGATTCAGCCAATCAGTGCTGTTTTTTTTTTTTAACTTTTGATCACGTGGCAGCGACATCAAAGAGTGTCGCAGCTCTCTCTTTCTTTATTGCAATATTTTGTCCACATACTGTATACAGCACCAACTTCACTTACTTCTTCTCCAATCTTCTCTCTTTCTATGGCTCTGATGTTTACTATTCAGCTCATAAATATCTTTGCATTGTCTATGGTTCTGCACATTTTAAAACATGTGTTTCTAAGATGCCGCTGAATAGACTTGTATGTGACAATACTGATTACATGGCTCAGCATTTAAGGCCAACCTGAGAGCTGAAATATTCTCCTATCACACAAAAATTGTTCTCAGTTACAATCAACATTTCTAAATATTTCAGTTGTAAAGTGTATTACACAGCACTTGCGAAGCTACGTGATGAAAATATATATGTTTTTTTTTTTTAATTGATTTTTAACATCTCCAACCCAAGTCAGTAGGAGACAAACGGTGGCCTATTATTTGGCAGTTGGTTGGAATGGTCCCTTTGTTCCATGTGCAGGAGCTGGAGGAGCCCGAGGGGGAAGATGAGCGGGCGCATGCAGAGTTTGGGGGCCGCAGAGTGCTGGCGGTGATGAGGCCCCCTCCCCAAGAGCTGCTCCCCCAGGACATAGTGAGTGAAGTACTCTGAGGAGCTTGATAATGTATACTGTAGATGCTGTAATGTGGACAAGAAGCCGATTCGTAATAAAAGAGTTTCAGATTCAAACAAAAAAAACGCTATAGTGTAGACGTACCCTGTGGGTATGGATCATGGGGAAACACCTGAGCTCAGGTGTGGACAGATAGCAAGGGTGGGTGGGTGGGGTGGTGGGGGGGACTTTCAGAAAGACCAATCTCTAGTCTCTGCTGTCAGTGTGTGCTATTGTCATCTGATATGAGAGCCACAGAGCAGTCTTCTGGCGTCTTGTGCAAATGAGACGAGGGCTTGTTTTGGAGCTCTTTAGCTCTTGTGAGACCTCTGCACACTTCACTCAGGGCTGCTGCATTGACTTTGTTAGCCACGGGGAAAACAAAAGAGCTGTCAGTTTAGCGTTATAAATCAGGAAAAAGATACCCAAAGATTTACAAATGCCGGTCAGTAGTGTTCAAAGTCTGATAAAGAAGTGGAGAATTGTAATTCTACTACTACTACTACTACTAGTACTACGGATGATGATGATGATGATGATGATAAGCTTTATTTGTATAAAACCTATATTTCAACAGCCACATGAAAGCAATTACCAATTAAGCATTTTACCACCTCAAAAACATTGGCAACTTAGAGGGCTGATGTCAAAACATAATTTAGAAAAAACGTATTCAATTACTGTACTTATCTCCAGCAGGGTTGATTACTGCAATGGGCTTTTCACAGGCCTTCCTAAAGGAGACTATCAAACAGCTTCAGGTCAGGTGCAACTAGGCTTCTCACGAAAACTAAAATAACTGACCACATTACTCCAATTCTTAAGGCCCTGCACTTGCTTCCAGTAAGTCACATAATTGATTTTAAAGCACTAATGCTTGTTTATACTGTAAATCAGGAAATGGAGCAGAGCGGTATTTGAAAAAAGCAGAATTAAGACATCCAAGATAAGTGATAAAGCGAGGCTTGACATAGCGTTGTCTGGTCATCCCTGCTCAATTTGTTTCACTAACGCCAATCCAGGATGAATAGGAGCGACTATGTCAAGCCAGGTGTACAAGCAAAGTTTTCCTTTTTTGAATGGGGAATCATGGCTATTTCTGTAGCAGGAGTAGGTGTGGCAGACCAACTGAATATCATTAGGAAAGCATTTGCCTCTGAAAAGTTGCACATAGTATGACTATACTGTATACCTTTATTTTGCCTTAGTTGAAAACACCCTCACCCTCCACTTCCAATCAACTACTGCAGTAGGCTATTCATCAAACGTCTATCAACAAAAGAGGCAAACAACGAGTATGTTATCAATTATAAGGCTACCGTAATTAAAATGATAACCACATGGTATTGGGCAAACAATCTGTTGTGTTTTGCGAGGAAATGCATTTAGCAAATAGTATATAAATGGAATAAAGCTCTTTAAAAAATCACATGGAGGTCTGATTTGAATGACAGCTAGCTGAACCAATCAGATAATATAACCACCATAATTAGAATTAACTTAGCCTGGCTGTTAGCCTGGTCGGGACAAATAAATAATAAATTCCCATGGCAACTTATGTGTCATCTCTTGTGAAACCAAGTCAAGGCTAAATTCATCCTGGATAACCAAAAAGACCCATCTTAAGCCCTTATCTAGGTTTTGTGAGATACCCCTCAGGACCTAAATACCTATTAGACAGCAGCGCTTCAGCAGTACACACCTTCTTGGCCTCTCAGATCTCAGGAGAAAAACCTGTTTGTAAAACCTCTTCTTTTCAGTAAACTATATATTGTGTACTCAAACAATGTTCTCGATGCTCGAGTTTGACTCGGGTACATTCACAAAAACACCCTAGAATGCATTCTGGGGAAAGTTACGCTTTAACTTGACTTGATTTTCATACATAGAATGCTCAAAGTGCTTTAGATTTGGAGCATTTCACACAATAATAATATTAAATAAAATTAAAATTAAATAAAAAACAACATAATTATACAAACAAACAAAAAACAGACAGACAAACAAACAAAACAAAACAATAAATAAAACATTAGAGATTTAGAATTAAGTAAAAAATGAGAATTCACAAACTGGTAAGGAGATGCAACAACACAATAGAATTCATGCAGTAAAAATAAGAAAACCCTGTCAATAGCAGCGGTAGGATGTAAAATAAGGTGAAGAAATAGACTACAAGATAAAAGTATGTGAACTAAAAGGTCTCATACAGGTATGTTTTCAGGTCTTTTAGTGGTTTCTATATGCAAAGAAAAGTACCCAAACTACTTGAACCTGAGATACAGGTTTCACTACAAGAGGTGCAACTGTTTCAAATAATTGTCAAGTCTCACATAATTTTCAATTTCCATTGAAAACAGAAGAGGAGGCACTTGCACAAAAATGTGCTGCGGTCAGGTTGCCAGAAAAAAGCCGTTACAGTAGCTCTGTAACAGTTCAATCACAACGCTGTGTAAACCTTAGCAGCAATAATTAGCAAGGGGTTTATTTTGAAACGAGTGACTGAATGTCAAGATGCAAACCAGCTGCTGCAGAAGTGTGGCATTTCTGTTTGTTTCCTAATGTTGTCAGTTGCCATGTGGACTGATTCATGATTATTAATGGTAATCTGGTTCTACGTCTTTGTGGTCACCCCCACCCCCCCCCCCCCTTTTCTTTTTCAGTCCATGAGTCAGGCAGTAGCCATCATCCAGCGCTTCCCCTTCTCCTCGGCACTGCAGCGTATGAGTGTGATCACGGTGGCCCCCGGGGGCCGAGGGCCCGCTGCCTTTCTGAAAGGGGCCCCTGAAATGGTAGCCAGCCACTGCATCCAGGAAAGCAGTAAGGAAACACATACTGTACCAAGTGCTCACTTCAGAGGTTAACTGATGCAACTGAGTGCTGTGTTGCAATTAGTGTTGCTTCACTTAGTCTGTTCTTTTTTTTTTTTTTTTTTTTTAACCCACAGTGCCTGCTGAGTTCTCTAGCACCCTGCGTAGTTTTGCCAGTGAGGGCTTTAGAGTCCTAGCACTTGCCTACAAGCCACTCGATGAAAAGACTGACTTGGACTCCATGTCAAGGTAAAATGTCTCCGGGAACTGCTGCCAAGTAGACCGAGGAAGCTTGCTAAGCTGTTGAATTTTACTTTGTCGTGAAGTGGGGATTAGGGGTGATGAATGATACAGATGAATGATACAATAGTTTCCTCCTGTTGTAGGAATGAAGTGGAGAGAGATATGCGTTTCCTAGGTCTGCTGGTGATGAAGAACCAGGTCAAGCCTGAGAGCCCGGAAGTCATCAGCATTCTTCGTCAGGCCAGACTACGGACTGTCATGATAACAGGTATGAGCCAGCAGCATTTTACATAATACTGTTACATCCACGCCACCTGGAGGCAGAGCCGGTCCTCAGTCACTGAATGGTTCATGTGACTCACAGCATACACTAATGCATTTCCTCATATTACTTCTGTTATCCTTAATGATTTTACTGCTTCTTGTTTCCAACGTTAATTATACAGTAAAGTCAGGACATTTTATAGTCGTCGTTGCTGCTTCCAAGATAAAATGACGATAATTACAATGCTTATGATCATGATTTAAGTGTGATATCATGAATTTAGCTACAAGATCAATTTGTCTAACTTTTTCTATATTGAGAAATGCAAAATATCCCCTTGAGATTCAAAGCCAAACTATCAGAGCTTGATGGTCTACCTGGTCTGCTCCCATGTTACAGGTGACAACATTCTCACTGCGGTGAACGTGGCTCGAAGTTGTGGCATGGTGGCCTCCCACGAGAAGGTGATCTTTGTCCATGCCACGCCCCCTACTGGTCAGTCACCAGCGGTGCTGAAGTTTCATCTGGGAGAGGGAGGGGCGGAGGCGGCAGCATCGCAACAAGAAGCAATGGACGTTCTCTCCCAGGTCTGTAAACACCACTGACCCGCGGGACCTTGCCGCGTGGCCTGAGGAGAATTTGGCTCACGTCGACTATTTATGGAGGCTCTGCTTTCTCTCCCTCTGTTCTCAGGGGCTTTACCAGAGTGGTGCGAGCTATCACCTCGCTGTCAATGGAAAGTCCTTCTCTGCCTTGTGTGACTTCTTTCCTGAGTATATGCCCAAGGTAATAACCACCAGAAATCTGCTGAACCATCATTTCAATGTTTCATGGACATGCTCTCTATTCATGAGGCTGTGGTGAGGCCTTCCTTAGTTAATAACTTTAGATTTTTCAGTTGAAATGCAAACTAGGATGACTGCATGATCAAAGAAATTTTGACGGACTTCATCTCAGAAAAGCTCTAACACTGGCACCAGAGTAGAATAGCCCTGAAGCGCATGACTGCATAAAAGAATGCGCCGGCTGTTTAGTTATTCCGGTTTTTTTTTTCATCGCTGAATTATAGGTTTTGATGAGGGCCACTGTTTATGCACGTATGGCTCCTGACCAGAAGACACAGCTGGTGACTGCGCTTAAGAAACTCAAGTAAGAGAACAATCATTTGTGGAAAAATGGCTTGTAAGACTATTACTAGATCAAATGACTATCCAAAGATGTCGACCATCAACATCGAAATGTGATGTTACACAGTACATTATCACAAGATCATATTAGTAATATTGCATATTCACGATATTTTTACACACTAACATCATCTTTTTTCTCTCCTCATAGCTACAGAGTGGGTATGTGTGGGGATGGAGCCAACGACTGTGGCGCTCTCAGGGCGGCTGACGTAGGTGTGTCCCTCTCGGAGGCCGAAGCATCTGTGGCATCTCCCTTCACGTCTAAAACAAACAACATAAGCTGCGTGCCTCTGCTGATTCGGTGAGACGCCACCTGGCTATTGTTGTCTGTCTTATTCACCTGTTTTACATTCCTGAAGGCATTTTCGGAATGAGTGGAATGCACAAGAGAAAGGGCTGTTAAACTAAACAGAGTCCCTAAGGGCTCATACGCATCAGAAGCGCAAAGGAATTGTTTACCCACAATCCCTTCTGCACATATGATATGAGTATGCTTAATCTTGTGTTTTGCCTCGTCAGAGAAGGAAGGTGTTCGCTTGTGACGTCCTTCAGTCTCTTCAAGTACATGGCATTGTACAGTCTGATCCAGTTCGCCTCGGTCCTTATCCTTTATACAGTGAGTATCCATATCTTTGCATAAAGCAATGTTGTACAGTCTCAAGTCCAACATGACAACGCTAACTCCCAACAACTTTTTTTTTCATGCGTCCATCTCTCTCTCTTGTCCCCAAGGTAAAAACAAACCTGGGTGACCTACAGTTCCTTTTCTTTGACCTGCTCGTGGTCACGCTCCTGGCCATTGTGATGGGGAAAGGAGGCCCTGGCAAAGAGCTCCACCCTCAACGGCCCCCGGCCAGCCTGTTTGCTCTGCCGGTTGCACTCAGCCTCCTGCTGCACACGCTCTTGATGATTCTCAGTCAGGTGGCAGGCCTGCTCATCACATACTCTCAGAGCTGGTGAGGAAATGTCTGTTACTTAAAGGGACACTTCACCGATTAGCATTAAGCTTTGTGTCTTTAGAAAACCAGTCATGTGTTTGAATGGTCGCGCATCATTCCCTCAGTTTGCCTTGAGATGGGAGAAATACGGATTTCAATGAAACCCATGAATAGGACTTCCGGCTTTCAATGATGTATAGTGATGATTTTTACATCATTGAAAGAAGGAAGTCCAACATTGAAATCCGTATTTCTCCCATCTCAAGGCCAACTGAGGGAATGATGCACGACCATTCAAAAACATGACTGGTTTTCTAAAGATACAGGGCTTAATGCTAATCGGTGAAGTGTCCCTTTAAAGGGATAGTTCGGGTTTTAAGACACAAAGTTATATGGGTTCCCTGTCAGCAACGTGGTGCATCAGCACTGACTTACCCCCCGACAGCGTCCTGTGAGCCGAGATCCAGCCGGTTTTTGATCATTTTTGATGCTGAAGAAAGTAGTCCGGCAAGTTTCTGGGGTCACGAAAGTAAAGTGTTTTTCTTCTCAAAACCATATGCGTTCAACAGAGTGATATATTTGCACCACAAAAACGTTGTCCAGCTGTCAGTAGCGCGCAGTGATAGGAATCGCGAAAAATAAGTAAGTGATAACGAGGTTTGAATTTTTCCTGGACAACATTTTTGTGGTGCAAATATATCACTCTTTTGAACGCATATGGTTTTGAGAAGAAAAACACTTTACTTTCGTGACCCCAGAAACTTGCCGGACTACTTTCTTCAGCATCAAAAACCGGCTGGATCTCGGCTCACAGGACGCTGTTGCGGGGTAAGTCAGTGCTGATGCACCACGTTGCTGACAGGGAACCCATATAACTTCGTGTCTTAAAACCCGAACTATCCCTTTAAAGGAACACTTCACCGTTTTTTTCATATTAAACTACATTATTCCCCTAACTTCAATTATGTATCAACTCGTCTTAGCTAAGGGAATAAACGTAGTTTAATTTGAAATAACGGTGAAGTGTTCCTTAAATGGATTATGGATCATTATGGGTTATTTCAGGGTAAAGGGCCATTTCACACTAGGAATGATAACAAGAAAGATAACTGTAACTATAACATACGAGTGTCCAATCTGATGGTAATTTTGATACCACGGAGATGAATGAAGACACAGTCAGACCAGTGGTAGGAAAAATCAGGAACAGCATTTTATTTACAATGATGCGCATCAAGGGAGAGACAGCATGACTTCACCCTAAAGATCCATCAGCTGCTCTAACTAGACAAGGAAATAGTTAGTGTTAAGGATAGATAATCATACAATAACAGTGGCAAAGTCAGGAGACATCCAGTCTACTCTAATCAATGGCTGTTGATGCAAAACAGACAATAATAAGTGATATCAATACTGGCACCTTCTATGTTTAGGAACAGTACAGATATCATACAAGGTCACAATGTAGGAGCATACTTTTAGTGTGAAAGTAACCTACTAGTGATAAATGCAAAACATTAAACCGCATATTGGAATATTGCACATAATGCAGAACATTAAACCACATGTTGAAATATTGGACATAATGCTCAATTTCACTTTCTCTCAACACTGACTTTGTGTTGATGAATGTGATGTCTAAAATCCTGAAAGTGATCCCTGATGATAATAGTTATTTTTGTCATAATAGATTATTATAGACTGTGTGGAGTGGGGTAATACTTTTTGCCATCAGTGTTATTGGTGTGACTAGTCCTTAAAAGATAAAATTTCTTAAACACTATCTTTGGATCTTGCCTTGCAGGTTTGTTCCACTAAACTCCACCTTGGCAGGAGCAGCAAACTTGCCAAACATGGAAGACACAAGTGTCTTTTCAGTGTCAGGTTTTCAATACATCTTCGCGGCCATCATTGTGACTAAAGGATACCCTTACAAAAAGCCACTGTACACCAATGGTAAGACAGGGCAGGAAGTGTCCAAACGTATTAGATTCTACCCCAATATGAATCATCAATCCCTCCATCGGTTTTTAGTTACAGAGACATTCGGTAGGGAGAGAAACTCAACTCTTGTCATGCTTCCTTCTCCTCTTTGTCCCTAGTGTTGTTTGTGTGCCTGCTGCTCATCTTGTCCACTGCAATGTTTTTGTTGCTGCTGTTCCCGTTGAAAGTCCTTCAACGGATATTACAGCTGTATGAAATCACTGACATGAACTACAGGCTGCTGCTGGTGGCTTTGGTTGCACTCAACTTCTTCACTTGCTACATACTAGAGGTAAGAAAGCCAAGTACAAAAACTGGATCGTAAAGTATGTATTGAAAGTGTGCCGTTTTTAAAAGTCTCTATAAGAAGAGTCTCAGCTAACTAGTTTGTTTTATACCCATTATACATTTTAGGGCTTAAAAATGGATACTGATTATTTTGTTATGACCATTCTTAAGTCATAACTGGTTCTGTTTTACACAGGTTTTGATAGACCATGGGGTCCTGAACTGCCTCCGTCCACGAGGACAGCATGTGTCCAAAAAGCAATACAAACGTCTTGATAACCTCCTAGCCGAGAGCCCATCTTGGCCTCCCCTGGACCAACCACTGTCTTCACCACAATGCACAGTCATTGGGCTTAGCTAGCATTCACTTTCAACCAGTCCTTCCATTTATCACTTTGAGCCAAAATTGGATCGGTTATCATGTAAACACGACCAGGGAATCAGGTCCAAAGACAAAGACGCCTATTATATAAGGCACAGTGGAATATTGAAACACACAGATGTGCATGTAAAACCCACAAGCTTTTGTTTGTATGGTGCTGTGATGACAGTACTATTATGTGAAAAGGTCAAAAATGTATTGAGTAATGTGCAATAAACACGTTTTTTTTTTCTAATTAACTGAATTAGATTTATCGGTATAACCCATTGTGTGGCTAGTGTGAAATTCTACTGAAACATAAAAAATGCATACATTTCAACACACTGTATTTTAAAAATCCTTTATTAAATGGCCATTTTCTTTAGTATGTACAGGCAGATTTGTGTGTTTGATCAGCGTGTGACTAACTCCCCTGGATAAAATCGATATAACTGGACATTTTAAAAGTCCCTGTGAGACAAAACACAAGGGCAGTCCCCTGATAAGGTCCCGGTAAGTTGAGGACAAACCAGTGAAAGGACTGAATAGATGCTGAGAGAAATGGGGGAAAGGCAGTAGATGTGATATTGCAAAGGTACAGCAACATTCTCATTTCAATTGCACTGTGGAGCAGAATATAGCCTTTTTGTGCATGTTCAGAGAGACTTTATATAGGTCCCTTTTATGAAAAACCGAGCTATTCAACAGTGTGTAGGGGGTAAAAATCCCTCCAAGTCTTTGGAAAGGTTTTACATATCTCCTCCTTTGGACTTAAACTCAAGAGATGAAGGGTTAATCACACTATCAGATATAACTTGATAGTGTGCCACCAACAAATGTGAATATCCCTAGTTTAAACACCCACATTTCGTTCAGCTCTCGTGGAACACCAGAGTTCCTACATGAGTAAAGCACATCTGAGAGAATTCAGCGGACAGCAGATATGAGGAGGGAAGAGTGCATGAGAATAGGTTAACCATATCCCATACACCACATCCCACAGGTGCTTTTCTGCACAAGTTTGGAATAACCAATATTTACAGGACAAAATATTCTGTCACTCATTTTTTGATCAGTTTTAAAAAAATGTGTATGGATCTAAAAGCCACTACCGTTTCAAATCATACATAAAAAATGCAGAAAGCTACTTAAAAATGTATTTTCATCCTGTTATTTCCTCCATTAATTAATTTTGCGTTGCAGTTTTCTTTCATATAAATAAAAATCAGGACAGGCTTACAGAGGACATAAGCAGAAGAAAAAAAATTAAAACAAAAAGCCAACTGTAAACAATAGAACTTCAACTCAACAGCAACAGGTTTTAACAAAAACAACCTTCTTTCCTTCCCAATTAAAAATGTATGGCAATTGACAGACTTACTCAATAACCGAAAACTTAAGTAAAACAGTAATGTCAAGACAACATTGAAGGACACATCTGAGCAATAAGGAGGACTGACTGATTATCAAGAGTGCAACAGGTGGTGTTATTGCTGGGAGTGGGCAGGCATCCTGTGCCCTTCCTGATGTCAGGACGATTCCATTTCCCCTCACCTCCATCCTCACTCTTCCCTCCATCTTCTCCTTCCAATTCATTCATAGTCTTTCACACAGACCTGTCTGTGTCCAACATCCATGTCAGTAATCTGATGCAAAGGTTTCTTGTGACCGTTTAGGTTACAGGCACCATTCCTTAAGCCACGTGGAGAGAAGGGATCGCTCGGTGTCATTTCTTTCTTCGATCGATGTGAGAGTTTGGGCGGTGGCTGGGGCAGGCAGGTGTACTCTGGGTACATCACAGTGAGTAGTGTCTGTAAGGAGCAATGTCCTCATCACAGTGTACAATGGAGAAAACAGAGGGCGCATTTCCTCTGCTGCTCCGAAAAAAGTCGTCCCCCCCCCCCCCCCCCCCCGACAACAACAAAAAAAACGCCATGCGGGGTGGTAAGAGACCACGCATCCTTATGTTACAGATAAATGTCAAATTCTCCTTTAAAAAACAAAACAAAAGCCCTCCCCCAAAGATCCTGACCCCCCCATTTGTCCTCCTTGAGTCTCCTTAGCAGAGACCTGTATTCCTATCTACGCTGCCGAAAGCCTTGTGTACCATCTGGGCCAGCTGGCTGGCGGACCACGTGATTGTTTGATCGGGTATCGTCTGACGGAGTGGTGTTTATTCTTGGTGATCTGATGGTTGAGAGAGGTCAGAGTGTGCATGTGTGAGAGGAGAGGAGAGGAGTCCAGGCAATACATTATCCAATAAAATGGCTGTAATCAGTTCAAATAAATACATACGCTACAAAAATCTGCAATATCGAGCTGTTACCTGTCAGCATTAGGCCTTTCCTGTGGTGGTGTGTCGTCTGGGGTGGCGCTGCCCAGGATTCTCTTCCGAGCTTCGGCATACTCCGCTTCCCGCTGGGCTAGAGACTTCACCTGTGGGGCTGGGCGTGTCTGCGTCAGTGAAGACCCTAGGGATCCGTTGCTAGAGGGCCGCTTGAGGATTCTTATCTGAGGTGGGGGAGCGGCGGGAAGGGAGTCATCTTGGATAACAATGGCTGTTTTCATTGGAGACCGCACTGCATTCCCACCCGACATCCTAGGGAGAGGGGGGGGGGGGGGGGGGGATACATATATTTTTGCATTTTTAAAAGGTGGATACAGAAAAAAAATCAACACCCCTGAAGTGCATCATATACTCACAAAAAGTTAAGGATATCTGGCTTTCGCGTGAACAGTAATGTTTTCAGTACAGAAAGTATTGAAACATTGAACCGTTGGACATGAACATTCAAAGGTTTAGAGGTCACATTAAATTCACCTGTAAAGGTTACAGTGGATTTTAGGTTCATCCTGAAATTTCACCTGGAAGCTGAATACCTGACTTTTTGTGAGTAGTATAGTTTAGTCGTCAGAGCCTATACCTCTCTTTTTGACTGATTCTTAGCTTCTCTTCCAGTCTTCTCTCCATTTCCTACAAAGAAACACATTTATTGCATTAGGAACTGCAGCAATCCAGACTTCAGGACATGTTGAGTACTCTGAATGGGACAGATGGGAACATGTGAGATCAAGAGGGTCTCAGTTTCAGAGTTATTTATACATCGCCAGCATAGCAGTTTAAAGGTCCAGTCCATGATTCTAATCCCACAAACTTTTTTGTCAAATTCAGTGAACTGCTAACGTGTTCAAAGGTGTTCATGCTGCCCTGACCAGAATCCAACGCGGGGGCTCGGACCGAGCCATAAACAATCCAAGCCAATCAACACGATGCTTGAGGAGCACGGACAGGAGGGCTGTCATTTGATAGGCTGTGTGTTGAGCACAAATATCAATACCATTTTGCGAACTGCTTACGAATCTTTTCATACATTTGGAAATGCTTGAGTACTGGATAGAGAATAATCAGTGGAAAAAAACATACTGTTAACCCTAACGATAGAATGCATGCTTACACTAACCCTTTCCTGGCTGAGGTTTTACGTTATATTAGCTGCTACCATCATCCAAACTCTTGGTTCTCAAGTTGTTCTCAAACTTCCCAAAACGCTGTCCTGTCCCATGGGCCATCATATTATTATTACATGCGAACAAATCTACATGACTAGCAGTGGATAATGAACTCAAATGTATCCGAGATACATCGACAGCTTAATCCTTTCCCGAAATGGTGTGGCTCTAAATGAAAGTTTTAGAATGCGAGCCCCGTTTGCTGTCAATCTTAGCCCTCAAGTTGTCAACTAGGCAGCTTGTTAAAGCGTTCAACGTCCCACCATGGGACAAGCCCTAAGGACTGGAGTCTACGGAGTTCTAGTAGTAAAAAACGCTAGCTAATTGTTGATTAGTCTTCGGACTAGCTAACCTTAATAGCTACCATAGCTAGCCATGTTGAGTTGTCTACGACCCTTACCAACACCAAGTTAAGCTAGCTACAAGTGGCCTTTACAGCTAGCTCAGATAGTTGACTGCATACACCAGGAAATAACGTGTGCGGTGATAACTTATATCGGCAGAAGCAGGTACGTTCTGTATTTTCCTTAAGATAGTTTTAAATTGGTTTAACAACATAACTCGCTAACAGCTCTATAACTGAGGTATCGCTGAGTTTGCTTGATATATTTCGTTAGCTGCTGAGCTAACGTTAGCTAGCAAGGATGCATTGAATAGAATGATCGTGTTTCACCTAGCAGCTAGAACTAAGTTAATGAGTAGACGCTGGAAATCAGTTTACGCGTATTAATAGTGTTCCTATAAAAAAAAATCAGACACCTCTTACTGTCGTCACGTACCTCTAAAGAGTAAAAGTGCCAACTAAGTCTTAAAATAACTCTTCAAACTCCATTCCCCTTTAAGTGGCGGCCTACTTCCGACCTCGCCGTGGAACCGTGTTACCCCTTCAGTAGCATTTGGCTAGTTACTTTATAGCTAATTGAACGACCCGTTCAGCTACTATGTATTCCGACAAAGTGTCTTAAGACAAACGTGTTACATTGTGTTACCTTGTAACATTGCCATTGAACCCATCAATGTATCTTTCTTACCCCACTGTCTGCTGCCTCCTCCCAGCTCTCGGCAACCTCATCATCATCCATGATTCACTCTCTTCGTCAGAATGGGGTTCCCCCAACACAAGCAAATGGGCACTGTCTTCTTCTTGTGTTCCGCTACAGAGCGCAGTACTGGCACCTACTGTACTGGGTGTAAGAGCAAGTTAAAGCTTGAGATCGCTTGAGATGGATGGCGTAGCCAGATTATGTTCACTTTCGAAAGTTCTCTCATTCGTTTGAAAGAAATGTCCAAATGTGTTTTACACTAATGTAGAAGAGAAAACAGGTCACAATAGAACTGACCAGGGGTAGCTATAGTTTGGCCTTGTAGCAGATACATTCAAAGAAGGCTGATATCATCACTTATGATTTTTCTTGTTTAGATTAAATCGTGTGTTAAAGCTGACTTTCAAGAGGCGAACTGGGTGTGCGACAATGCAGGACATACACAATGTACTTTGAACTCCAGTTTATTAACATCACGTGAAATTCAGCTAGACTAACCAGGGTGGTTTCGCACATGCAGTCTGAGGTAGGCTAAGCCGGAATGATTGGTAGGCTAAGCCGGAATGATTGATCTGAAATGACTAAAAGTAGCCTAGCTACTGTAGGTTTCAATCTGGATATGGAAGTCCTTGTCATAGCGCCAATTGCGCACGAAGGCAATTATTTATCGTGATGGTTTGATTGCTAGGAATTGTTTGGCTTTAAATTACTCACAGACGTCATTCATTAACCATCAATTTTATTTCCAACTAGAGAATCGTGGAATCTGAGCAAATTAGTGCAAATTGAGAGTTGTTGGAGTAGATAGGCTGGGCCTAACGATTTAAGATTTTGAAGTGACTCAGCTGTGTTGACCTCTAGGCTGCAGGCAGAAGATGGAATGCCAAACTCGTTGTCCACTGCTGGAAGTACAGGGAATACCATTGCTTAAGCCAATAGTAACACATTGGGAAAGGGTCGAGAGATTCAGAGCAGAACCTGGTGACCTGCTCATTGCCACTTACCCTAAAGCAGGTGAGTAACTAGGCTACAGTTAAACCAGCAACTAGTCTATAGAAAATGTGGGCACAGTCATGTCAATATACAGTTGTGAAAATGGTTTGGACTGCACAATGAGAAAACTTTATTTTCCATAGGAACAACATGGACTCAGGAGATAGTTGACATGCTTTTAAACCACAATGACTTTGACAAGTGCAAACGTGCTCCAACTTATGAACGTATGCCATTCCTTGAGATGACCTCCCCAAATCCTACCCTGTCTGGTCAGTGAATTTGAGCTCACAATGTCATCTACATCTCTCTCTTGTGTAGTGAAATGAATTTTCTGACACTGTATCCTTGTCATAAACCAATAATTCAGGTATAACTACATTAGAGACCATGGACCCTCCACGAGTTATCAAAACACATTTGCCTATCCAGCTTGTTCCCAAAACATTTTGGGAGGCAGGTTGCAAGGTGAGAAACAGTCATATTAGACACATACTGTACATGTTGTGTGCCAATGAATATTACTGCATGTTAAACATTTTCTAAAATATAGCTCCCAGTCCCAGCAGTGTGTCAATTCTTTTTATAGAAGAACAGTCAAACATAGGCCTAATGAAAACATAATTAGCTAATTTATATGTCTTTCTGTGTTATAGGTAATATACATGGCACGTAATCCCAAAGACAACGTTGTGTCATATTTCCATTTTGACCGAATGAATCTGGTACAACCAGAACCAGGACCATGGCAACAGTACTTAGATAAGTTCATGAAAGGACAATGTGCGTATGGTTTGCTGTTGTATGTCCATTGTTATTATGATATCTGATTTAGGATGTCTGAAATGCTTTCATTAAAGGAACCGTATGTAGGATTTTGGCCAAAACTGGTACTGCAATCACTTTCAAATTAGAGCGGCGTATCCCCTCCCCTTGAGTTGAGGTTGCCAGATAGGCTGCAGGATCTAGCAGGAGCGTAGGCTGCTGAGGAACTTCAAATGGCAAGTGCTAATGTTATTTTCCTCAGCGGCTCAGCGTAATGACAGAGGAACAGGCTCTGATAATGCATTGCTAATGTTAGCAATGACGACGATGGAACCTTTTCAATTCGATGAACCACCTCCTCCATATACGCTAACATAAAGTTACTTTGCTCGAACATGTTCGACTGTCATCAGGAATATTTGAAATGTCCAAGAAGTAAGTAACAAACATAGATGAATCTTACCAGTCCAGGAGAAAATTTGCAACATTGGCGTCTGTCTTCAAATTATTCTCCATTTTCAGCCGTCTCCATCTTTCAACGGCATCTCCTATACAAATCCTTGTTTTATTTAGTAACAAGGTCTTTTAGATTTTGTAACGTTAGACATTTTTTATCTGACACGTTTGTAGCTGCAGCTGTGGTAACTAGAGCAGAGCTGGCAACCCGGATGCCGAAACACTACTGACTGCGTGATTAGTAGGAGGGTTGTGCATCAGTTTCAAAACAAAACATGTCAACATCAGCATCAGTTGAGGGCTGCAACTTCACTTTTTTTAAATGACAATATCCTGGCCAGACTTTTGTCAATGATATAAGTATTTGAAATGAGCATGATTTCTTAATGTCTACTGACATATCAGGACCATTTTATGATTCAAATACATGTTGAATTGAAATGTACGGTTCCTTTAAGTATTATATCATTCTCCACAGTGGGATGGGGTTCCTGGTACGACCACGTGAAAGGATACTGGAGAGAGAGACAAAAGAAGAATATACTTTATCTGTTTTTTGAAGACATGAAGGAAGTATGTTTGTACTCATTTTGCCTTTAGTGAGACGGAGCTGAAATGACATTTTATTGATAGTGACGCTTAATGCTTTATAGATTTGCTTATTTTATTCCAAATAACTTTTGCATACCAGAACCCACACCAGGAGGTGGAACGCATGGCTAATTTTCTTGGACAAAACCTGTCTAAAACACTGATTGATGAGATAGTACAGAGGACATCATTTGTTACCATGCGTGACAATCCTATGGCCAACTACTCATCTGTGCCTGACACAATCTTTGATCGGCGAGTCTCAGAATTCATGAGAAAAGGTGAGGGACAAAAGAGGGTCAGAAGAGCTCAGTTAAGATGGAGAGACTGTGTTCTCTGAACTTTGCTTTCCTTTGTGTCTACAGGAGAGGTTGGCGACTGGCAAAATCATTTCAGTGATGAACAGAACACCATATTTGAGGAGCACTATAGGAAAATCATGGAGGATGAACCCATTCCCTTTCGTTTCTTGATCTGATTCTACCCTTTCTAAAATGTGTTTATTTTTGGCAAATTGATCATGTATTTATGTAGCCTGGAGACCAGACTCTCTTCTTCGCAGAGAGTCTGGCCTAGATCCATTGGCAAACGTTTATTTCCTGGTTTGTGGACACTTATCTGAAGTTTGAATTCATTGGAGTTTGGACATTTGGTACTTGACTTGACTTGACTTGACTTGATGAGTGGAAGTACGTAGTCAGGCGTACTTATGTTAATATTGATGAAAACAATTTTCATACTGGTCATAAGTTCTATAAGCTATTGACATCCACCAGTGTTACTAGTCTGAGAATATTTTTTAAGTAGTTGCTAAGTTGCAGTAGTGTGTAACTACATTGCAATACATTTAGGCTATTAAAGGTACATACAGTCAGCGATTGTACTCGATTTCAAGCCCTTAACATTTTTTGTCACATTCAGCGAGCATCTCCTCACAGTCCGCTGGCTGCCCATCCCATGAGTGCACTGTAAAAACACCTGGTATCTGAAGCAAAGCTAAGGCCCTGAAGACTGGGAACAAAGAAAGTGGGGGCAGCCTGTCCCCCAGACAAAAACAAAACCCTGTGTGGAGTTTGAGATTACTTTAGAGAGGGGTGAACCACCTCTGGTGTGTTTTGTTTTGTCCTTGGTTAAAATATAATATACTGTGCGTTGTTGTAGACAAGTGTCTGCTAAGAAATGTAAATGAACTTAAAACAAACTTGATGTCATGCACAATCACTAACTTAGCTTTTAATTACAACCCTACTTTTACTCATATCCTTCCCCAAGTGTCATGCTTACCACTGACTGTTATACTGTTGAATAATTGACATGTGCATGGCATCTTTCATGTAATTTATTGAGAAAGAATTGTTTTTATGAAATAATACTTTAATCCACTTGAGACAGTCTTGCAGCTTTACTTGCATGATACCATTGTTCACCTAACCATAGCTGCTGATTAGGTAGAGGGCTAGGGTGATTCTGGCCATCACTGGCAAGCAATTCTGGATGATATAATGTATCCTATGTATGAAGTTTCCTTGAGCATGCATGGAACGCCTTTCCCTATAAGTAAACAGTTTGCATACTAACAGTAGACTGAACAGCACGCCAATCAACATAATTCAGTTGTGGCAAATGGTTACATTAGGTGGGTCCTTTAATTGGCGTCATAAGTCTTAATGACAGTGGTGTTTCATAAAACTATGGCCACATAGGATTGCCTTGACCTTTGAAACTCAGCAGCAACCGAAACTAAGTGCGATTGACTCGTTAGATTATGGATGGCTCAAAGTTAATTGTGGTAGCCTATGCTTAACTAGGCCAGTTTGGAAAGACAACAGGTGTAGTTTTACTGCTGCATAATTTTTGTGTACTTTGGGTCGACTCTATTATATTATATTAGGCTATGTTGTATATATGATTATTAACTATTCAAATAGGCTAACAAAGGGAACGAACTCTTTGTAATCCCAAGGGAAATATGCTGTCTTTTTTCACCTATTTAATTCCGTCTCTACCGAGTTGGTTACTCTTTGAAATAAGTCCTGTCGATAGTTTTCTGCAAGGTGAGTCTTCAGCGTTTTCAGCATAGAGATTATTATATTATATTATTATTATATTATGCGTTAATCCTATTAACCTAACTAGCCTTTTTATCTAGGCCATTATTATTATGGATATGAAGCATAATCTACACGTCCCATCAGACAAAATTGAAAGCGCTCACTTTCGCATTTAAAACAGGACTTGTTGGTGCATGTGGGATCTCCGTCCTTTGCAGTCTACTGAGAATTCACGTATTCATTGAGTCAAAGAGGTGAGAACAATGTTCTGATCGTCTTGTAACCTATTTTAAAATAACAGTACCTTAAACGCAGTCCTTTTTCACCATATTCGGTCGGATTTGGGTGCATTTTGCATGTCATTATTGACATAAACTTAAAAGTTAACCTTTCACCCAGATGAGGTCACTTCATGCCTGTAACCTGTCAGTTGTATTTCACAGACAAAAGTAGTTGTCTGATTCTAAATCATTTTAAGTGGCCTTTATAGAGTATGAATAGTTTTAACCTTTCTAAACTTCTAAACATTATTTTGTCCAATTACAGAATTGAAAATGACAAAGGTAATGAAGGGAAAACAAAACCAAGGACAAACCACCGCAAGTGGCTGCCAGGATCATTCCAGTTTTGGTTCCTCACAGGGATCCTGGCAATTGTGGGGTCACAAGTTGCATCACTGGTTGTTCTTGAATTCATACTCAGAGCAATTTCAGCACAAGTCACTGCTGGACCGGTAAGATTGTCCTTTGTTTTCTGCATGCAATTAGATGCTTGTAACTTGTTCTTATATTCAGGCCATAGTTGCGTCCAGATATATAATGATCTATTATTATATTATACTGTATTTTATCTTTACAGGATTCCCACTCTCGGTATACAGAGAGGTTACTTGTTCAGTGTCAATTCTCTGTGGGATGTGCCCTAAGCTGCAGTCTTCATTTTCTCCACAAGGAGGCACCCCATCGCTGGTTGAGTCTTCTGCTTGCCACAGCACTGAGTTGGTTCTTGGCCAGTCAATGTTCAAGACTATATGAACATGTGAAGACACTATTCCATTTGCACAGTTCACAGCGCTACTGTGGTATCTGTATTGGGCTATTAACCTCAGCATCTTCCATCCTAACCTATTTATGCCGTCTTCTTATTCTCACGTTCACTGTGGCTGCAATTGCTGCTTTAATTTCCATCAATCAGCAGTTTTTGTCAGCAAAAGAGGCTATTAGGTTCTGGACACCCTTAACAATCTGCTATACACTGCTTGTGATGTCTACACAAGGTGAGTAGAATCAGAGGATATGGAATGGGTGGTGTTGGAAACTAAGACAATTTAACATTTTTATTTTATCCCCTCAGAACAGCAACAGCAACCCAGTAGCCAGACAGCTTTTCACACTGTGGTCGTGCGACTCGGAGGCCTATTCCTGCTGATGCTGACAGTGGGCCAATGGGCAGATTTGTTTCATGTCCTTGTGTGTTTCCTGGGAGAAGCAGCTTGTTTAATTCCTACTGAAGACCTACTGAATGCCAGAGAAAATGTGAGCATGGCCCATAAAAAAAAATTTCTCCCACCCCCATGTGTCTGAATGAAAGAATGCAACATTAAACTATACTGTTGTCTTTTGCAGGGTACGGCAGAAGTTCAGAGTAACCAGACCCTGAAAAGAGACATCAGAAGACGTTTAAACAAAACTGAAAATGATTAATAGCTGACTGCCTTTCTGTGCTTTTTTCTAATTTCTTGTTATAATTTATACTTTTGTTATTGTTATGTGCATTGTTACGTATGTGGGACATGCAAGTATAGAACATCAAATGAAGGCTAAATATGTTATTGGCAAGTCTTGGTAGTCTTCAATGTACTGTATGGTCAAGAAAAGACCTAAGCCACTACATTTTTCAGTGTTTCAGGCACAAAAGCCCCTGATAATTAATGATTTCACATGGATCATGATACTTGCTAAATGTTACGGGGCCTATTAGCTTTAACTCATTCATTATAATTACACTCATGTTGTTGATAACATGTTGTAGCCTACCAGGTTAAAGGCGGTGGTAGCTAGCATGCAGTAGCCTAAAGTTGCCTGTGCATTTCCCGGATTCCCTTGAGCAAGGACTCCAAGTTGCTCCGGGGACAATGTAATATAGTTGATATATGTAAGTCACCTGGACACAAGGTGTCTGCTAAATGTAATGTAAAAGATGACAACAATACTGCTAGTCCAACTGTGCTATAAGTGGTGAACCATTTGGTTAAATCAAGTGATCCTGAACAGCTACCATCTAAAACTTCCAGACCACTGCTTGCCATGTAACATTATTTTCAGTTTTGTCTGACATTCTTTGTAACCATTAATTGTCAGACCTCAAGTATTCAACTGAGGCAACAGATTAAGTGACCTTAAATAAATCAACACATCAAAAGTTAGTGCATTTCAAGGCTGTCTAAACTAAATACTCAAAATTATGCTGGTAGCAACATTATGATCATATTTTTTATTATTATTATTTACAAAATGCAAACAATAGAATAAGACAATGGGAGCCAAAGGCAAACTGCACATCAAGTAGGCCCAAATTATATATAAAAAAGACTTTCCATTCGGGAAGTTACATAATCAAGACAAATGAATTGTCATCCAATATTTTAGGTAAGCATGTGACGGAGAACAGTGCTCCAAAGTGTTTCAGAACACCTGGCATTAAATCAATCAGAAACAATATATATGTAATGCATGCTAACTTGCTCATTCAGATCATTGCTATGGTGACTCATCATTTGTGATGTGATCTAGGAAACCACTTCACATGGTGTAATTTTACTGATATGATTCTGATCAACATCCAAGATTTTGGGAGGATGGTATCCAGGATTTTGCTAGGGGACAATGTCCAGAATGTGGATGGTATCAAAATCTTAAATTGGTGAGATTTCACCAGAGAGGGTTAAAAAAGGGGGATTTTGAGTGCACCATGAAGGATTTTCCTATAGATCGCATCACATTTTAGTATGGCAAACGCTATGCTGTCTGAATATTTAGCTATAGGCCTAGGCCTACGGCTTTGAAATAGGATACCACAAAATTCAGTTTCTCTGATTAGCCTATAGCCTAGGTGTTTGAGTAGCCTAAATGAACTGTTCGGTTTTATTCTATCGACAACAACTGATGATATTTCTCAAAAATATTTATTTGCAGAAAATGACAAATGATCATGTGATCAGTTTTCAGACCTCAATGCAAAGGAAACAAGTTCATATTTATTCACGACACAATACTAATGGCATGCTCTCCACCAGTCTCGCAAATTGCTGTTGGGTGACTTGCCACTCCTGGCATAAACAATGGAGAGTTTTCGCCCTCTCTGCAGGTCTTCAGCTTAGGCTATACCCATTGCCAGCTGCTTGACCCTATTCTTATGAACCGCTGTCTTAAACATTTTAAGGATGGGGCCAACCTTACACTCATTGTATACACCTGTCTTTCTTCTTTTTTTTTTACTCTTTTGGTATGGTAGGCCTAGGCTATAGCAGTAAGCTATTTTTTTAACCTACTTTTGAGGCTACTGGCACTGTTTGTGGGTAGGGATGATCACTAGTATTTTTCTGCGTAGGCCTAGTAAACGAATCTTTTTACTGCAAAGTAAGCTAGCTAGACTACTTAACTGCAAAAATGCAGTAGCCTATGTGTCTTGTGTAGCCTACTGCAAAACGCCACTCTACTAAAAAAAAAGGTGCAGTGCAGTTATTTAATCATAAGTTTCCTCGTTAAGATTTGGTTCAGGTGATCGCCTAATAACCTACATAGTCTTACCCTAGAATGGAATTCAACAGATACTCGAATGGCTGCAATAGTCTGCACTATAGCCTAAAGATGCTGATTTCAGAAAAAATAGCAGTGGTCTTTTTTCCAGAGCGGTGTGATCGAACGTCCGTCAGATACCCTTTGTGCAACTGTTACTTAACAGTCCACGAAACTGTTACAATGTTAACAAAAAAGAGTAACACAGAGCTCGTCTGCCACGCTAAAATGCCAGACTCAAGTCTCACTCTGAAATCTCAATCAGACTGACTCTCGAGCGTCACAAAATGGCCGAAACGTTGAAATAGTTTATTTTGGACGGCCAAGGAGACAAAATGGCGTCAATCTGAAGACAAAGCAACAAACATCTCATTTGAATAGATCTGTAAAAACACGGTCACTGGGGAAGATATTTTCCTAAAACATCTGTTAAGAATGCGCTGGAATCCGTTTGTTCTCTTGCTTCATGAATCCATCGAATTACAGATCCTACACAATAAGAGATAGGATTTATATGAAGAAATAGGCTATCGATTCATAAGATTACTCCCAGCGAATAAATGCACTGATGGAGCACGCCTCTGATATTTTATCTCGACATAGTGGAGCAAGGTAATTCCATTACAGAATGATACGGTAATAATCCGGTCCAAACGTGCTTTGCTGGTGCATAGCCAGTTATCGCCTCCTTGGGATTCGCTTTTCTGGCTTAAGTTGCAGACAAAAATCTTAATTGTGAGAAGCGTGTTACTCCAAACCCAGAGCATTCCCACTGTTTATCTTTAGCAAGTGAACCTTTTTCGCTTATATACGCCAGTCAGTCAGCCTTTATCGCCCATGTCTTGTCCACTACTAGACATTCAGCCACTCGACAGAAACAAATTTCACAATCCGTCTATGTCTTTGTGGGCGTTTCTTGCGCATGCGTTTAAGACTCACTGCAGTCTTGCCGCATTTTACCGCGTGCGTGGTTTACATACAGAAAGAGAAAGAATGACACCATTTTATTGGGAATCGTTTTGTGAAGGATGCCTCCTTGCACATGCAATACCTTCCGTCATGAGACCTGCGCCTGTGTGTGATTAAAAAAAAAAAAACTTTTATTGTGTGAATGTTGTTTTCTCTACATTTAGGGTATATTGTGATTAATACGCTTTAACAATGAGCCATTTTGTGTCTAAGATTTTCATTTGCAATATCACTGTAAATTAAATTAACAAACATATCATTATTATTATAATTATGACTTTGGACACCCTATGTTATTAAGTTGTGTGTTAACCACTGCTAATCATCTATCATCATCAAGACCTATGATAGTCTAACCTCAGACTACCTTTAGATTGATTTATTTTAACAGGCCATACTGCAAAGTTGGGCACTTAGACTATGTAGGTTTTTCCATTATGTGTAAAGTTTGTTCTGTGTAGGAGTGTTTTTTCAGATAGGCTAAATAGTTGTGGCGTGTCTGACAACTTGTGTCTGTTTGCATCAAGAAAAGACTACTATTCTACTTTTTACTAAAAACGTTCGAAGGTATCATTGCAAACAGCACGACACACGCGTCACCACTTCCTTGGGTAGAGATCGAGGCAAAGCAAAGGTCGCGTGAAATCAGGGGCGCGCCTGGTCACGCGAACAGCGATGGAGCGCGTTCTTGACAGCGCGCGCTCTCCTAGACAGCAGAGAATCAAATACATCGTCCAGGAGCAAGCATAGAAGCAAGTCCAATGGTGGAGGGATCCAGTCGAAGCTAACTGTCGATGATTCACTCACAAGATATCGTAGCGCCTGGATTGCAACGTACACAATCATTTGGTCTGGATTAAAACATATACAGTTATCTGTATGGTCGGGGGACAAGATTTCGCAGTATGGTCCGGGAAACCAGACACTTATGGGTGGGGAATTTACCAGAAAATGTACGAGAGGAGAAGATTATTGAACACTTCAAACGGTGAGTTAGCAAGCTAATGTTTACAGCAAATCTGACTGAATAACTAGTCTAGTGCATGCATGTCTGTAAAGTAACTTAAGTTATAACATGATCTACGCATAGTTAGCCAGTTAGGTAACGTAAGGTAGCAATATCTAACCTAAGTTAGCTAGCTAATGTTAGTTTACAACCACCAGGACAAATACAACAACTAAGATTTATTGCTAACGATAGCTGTATGATTTTCACCCACTCTATTTTCTGTCAACGATGCAAAGCAACTCGGCAGCAATTACATCTGAAAAGGTGTGTTTAGTGAGTTGGCAGACGTTAGATTTTTAACAGCTGCACTGGGTCACGTTAGCTATGTTGGTTAGCTTGTTAGCTATCTGTGTGGTGAGTTTTGGCACGGTAGTAACATTAGCCATCTTTAGGTATCAGAGTTGGACATGGCAAGCTAGCGTGCTCTGTAGAGACACGGACGTCAGTGACGAGTGGTCTGAAGTTGCTGAATGACTTGTTTTTATTTACCTTGGATTTAATGTTACTGCGTAATAACACTTTTCCGTGTTGGCTAACGTTATTGCAGTAGGTTTATTAGCAAAGGATAGCAAACATGATCTTTGCTTCTCATTAGCTGACGTAAACTTATTTCGCCGTGGTTATTCGCGAGCTGACATAACTTAAGGAGCTGTGTTTATCTCTACATGTTTTGACGTTTGGTTTAACGTTATAACATTTAGATGGTGTTAACGTTTGTCAGTGAAGTTATTGAACAACGTTGCCAGCGGTGGTCTAACATGGGGCGACACGATCAGCGTGTCCGCCAATCACTGTCAGTTTTAAACAAGCCTTTGCCAGATAGTTGACGTGGTCCGTGTCATTGGTAAGTTAGATAGAACATTATCGATGTAACTGGTTCATTTAGGAGAAGTAAATTGATCAGTTCCATAGCTTGAGCATGTTCTGCTGACAGAAATGACATTCAGCTACAAAGTGTTGCATGCGTTTAGGAAGTCACTGTACTGAAATTGTGCAAGATTTGTTTCAATGTATTTTAGCGGCATTGATTAGATATTTTTAACCCTCTACCATGCCAAGTTCCTCAATGTGTCTAAAAGGAGAACCAGGCTTGCGCTAGGGTGGCTAATGTTAGTTAGCAACCTAACTTGGTAACCATAGTTACTAGATCAGTGTTGGCTCTCAGCTTCTTCGATCTGTGACTAACATTATTATGTTAACTTCCTGCCAAATAATGTAAAAATCTGCAGGTGGACATTGAAAGCTAGTAGTCACTGCAGGGTTTGTGGAAGTTTGCCTCATGGACACTTGTCAGACAAGTAGGAGCTGTCCGTTGTCGAGCAAATGTGAGATGATGCTGTTGTGACCCGATGTGTTTACGGAATAAATCTTGAGGTGGAAAAGAAAGACTGTACCAAATCCAAACACCCTGTAGCAGCTAGATGTATGTTTACTGTACTTGGGATCGTAAGAAGTCATACGGACTTGTTTAAACGGACTTGCTTGTGAGCAGAATTATAGCTCGAAGGATGCAGACATATGCTCACTTAAATGTTGATTAATCTGTTCTTTTAAAGGCATGTTGTCTGTGTTTAATCCAGATGAAGTTGACCTTTCATGTTTTTAACGTCGCTTTTTTTGGAATGTACACCTTGTTGTCTATTTTACCGAATGTAGTCTGAGAGCTGCATGTTATTTATTACCTTGACGGTCATAAACATTAAAATAGAGCACCTACTACATATTAAATGCGAAAGATCACATTGCCATCATGACTTGCGGGTGCTTTAACAAATTCCCGCTCATTGCATCCTTGTGGAACTCGCTAGTGTGCTCTTAATCGAATCGACATTGACCATGAGTGCTGGTCATTATGGAATACCTTAGATTTCTGGTAGCCTTGTAGTTGTAATGATAAAGGCTGCAGTATCGCCGTTGCCGTGTGACCATTCCCTTTTTCGGCATTTCGCGAGTGTCAAACGTCATTCGCATATATTGTTACAAATCTAATCTACAAATCTTAATTAACTTGTTTAACTCGATGCAGATATATCGGAATTGCAGTAGGCTACAACGTTTACCATGAGGTTATATCACAGACGCATCTAGTGTGATCATGAAACGATAAAAATGTTACCAAACAGCCCCTATGCTCCAATGTGTTGGTGCCACAGCATGGCAGCCCAATGCGGGAGAGTCTGTTATTGAAGATTGGGACGGAGAATGAGTAAGCAGTGTGAATAGATTTGTAAAATGGCGACGAAGATTGTACAGTCAATGTGGGAACTGGCATATTGCGCTGCACACCTCCAGCACACAATCTGTTGAGACGCGTGCGAAAGCGGAGTGTTTTTTGTGGGTCCTCATGTCGAACAGATTGTTTTCAGGCTCAGTAGGCTCTGGCTCTAGCCTGCGTCTTCTTTGAAAAATGTTTTGCGATTCCAATTTAAAAATATATATTTTCGGTCTCGTGACACAGCTGGCGCGCGACTCAGCCATTCTGCTCACCTTTTTAGTGATAGCAAATTTAATGAATACTTGTACCTTGTGTGGTAGGCTACATGAAAACATTTCCGTGTTTTAAGTGTTAGACCAAGTTCAGTCGATCTGGACCATGCATACACACCTCATGCAGTTGTACTCGAAACACTTGCTCCACAACCAATCTACAATACCGATATTTCACTGGCCTCCTGAAAAGAGCACGTATATTGTGCCTTGTTCATGTAGATAAGGGGTGAAGTTCCATGGGGGCGGAGACACTCTTCGCCAGTCTCACTCATTACCATATCATTTTTTTTTTGGTTAGGTTGCTGTAATACACTGTCAGGCAGGTTGCGAAATCTCATGAAATAAAAATAGAAGACTCACCAAAACGCCATGAAGAGACTAGTTTGTAGTCTCTTCCCCCCAGTGTTTAAGAGTGTGCTGAAATACATTTATAATTTCTTTGTTTGAGTTGTTCTGTATTGCTACTTGTAGGAATATGATGGTAAACGTATTTGACAAATTAGGCCTGTATGTTATAAAAATGCTTAAATCAACACTAAGTTCATGGTGTAGTAAAATAGTCAGCTTTTGTTCAAGTCAAGAAAGTAGTTCTTTCTGCTTGTATTTTTGTTAGAATCAATCAGATCTGAAGTGAGGTACTCTGCCATGGCATGGGCCCATGCAAGTTGATATTTGTGATATCTGATGGCCAGGCATTTTAAGTTCTTGGAAGTGTCATGTGGTTAAAAACAAGAGGGTGCCTGCCTTCACTACCTAATGATATGTTTTTTTTTTTGTCCTTTGTTTTTGTATCAGATATGGACGTGTGGAGAGTGTCAAGGTCCTGCCAAAGCGTGGGTCAGAGGGAGGAGTTGCTGCTTTTGTGGATTTTGTGGACATTAAGAGTGCTCAGAAGGCACACAACTCCATCAACAAGATGGGGGACAGAGACCTGCGCACAGATTACAATGAACCAGGAACAATCCCCAGCGCAGCCCGTGGACTGGATGATAGCCTGTCCATAGGCTCTCGTGGGCGGGATGTATCAGGGTTCACGAGGGGGGCGGGGGGCCCTGTGTACGGGCCTCCTGCATCACTCCACAGCAGAGATGGACGCTATGAACGCAGACTAGACGGGTAAGTGGACATAGTTTCTCTGAAGGCAGGGGGACATTTTGTTTCTTATAGAAAGCCTTTTCCCAGGCATCAGGCATTCTCTGATCATTTAGTAGATTGTTTTTTTGGGGGAAATAAACAATGCAAACCAAAAACTCTGAAAAAAGAAAGGGAGAAAAGATACAAGTGAGGAGTGAAAAGGAATTCACACAGTCCTGTTTCCTCAGGCATCCCATTATGTCCTTTGAACCCCTTCGTTGCTCTTGGAGTCATATGCTTTTAGAGATCCAAAGAGAGCAAGGTCATGCATCACGAACACAAATTCATTATGTATTAAGGTATTTAGTAATGGGTTTATGGTCCATTTTGAAAGTAAATCACCATGTGAGTTGGATGTAACATTTTACGGAGAATCCAGGGCATGTTTTGGATGTCATAAGATTCCCTGGGATTTACGGATGTGGAAGTGATTCTGTTCCGGCGGCAATACCTGGGATCATCCTGATCTGGAGTACAGTACCGCCCGTGGTGGATTAATATCTTACCCTTCTTTACTTTGAGTTATTTCACGTCTATTTATTTATGACACATTAAATAGTAATTGGATTTCTAAAAAAAAAAAAAAAAAAAAAAAAAAAAAAATGAGTGTTGCATATGCAGTGATTTTCCTCCACAGTCGGGATCCTATGGATAAAATACTCAGGATATGAATCCCCCATTGGATTAATACTCATCAAACACACGGATATTCTGTTACTCGAGGTGTTGGTTTTCTTTGGTTTTCTTTTTTCTTTCTTTGGGATTATATGTGGTATCAGGGCTCTGCTGGTAAATACTTTGGGAGACATCTGCCGACAATTGACAGAAACAGTGAGCAAAACTTTTGGTTTCCTTTTTTTCTCCTTTAAATCATTTTCATTTGGTTTTATTTCTGGTTTGAGGCTCTTTCTTGCTTTCGTTCTCACTCTGGAAATAACTACAAAATCTTAATGGTGGACGTAGAGGAGATATTTGGGTATCGATGGAGGACTATTTTTCGACCAGCTGCATAGAACATGCCCGTGGAGGGTTTATTTTGTGCTGGGGCTGAAGAGGACTTTCAAAGTTTGGATACAGTATTAACTCGCCTCGCTCTGAAAGGATTACCCAGCTCCCATCACTGGATGTAGAACCTTCGACAATCCATGGATTGTTTTTGATGAACAATTAATGTCTTGCTACTGACCAACCTAGTATGTGTGGACTTATCTAATGAACCATCATCTGGAGAATGGGAGCTTTGGTGGAACAAAAACTTTTGATGTGCTGAAGGTAACTATGTTGACCGTTGGATTTGCTCTGAAGAAGGGCCATTGTGGATTATGGCGACCGTAGGACTAAGTGGTGTGTACAACACCAGCTTCATCTCATGTGGATTTCTACAAGACTAAACCTCACTGTTGTGGATGTTTTTTTGTCAAAAATAATTTTATATAAGCCTATTTATTCATATTTAGATAAAAATACAATTGCGTGGACATCAAGTCAGTATTAATATTTGAGTTACCGGAATGCACACAGAGACGTTTACCCATGGACTTACTTATAAGGAGGTGGAACTAGCCTATATGTGATGAAGAATGCCGTATGGATTTATTATTTGAAGACTTAATGCGTTTCATCTGCTAACTTAGGCGATTTTTTAAAGTTTATCCTTAAGAATCTCCAATGGTGTCGTATAGAAAGGAAAATGAAACTCTCCACTATGGATACTTTATGTTATAAACGGACTTCTTTTTTTTTCTTTTTCTTTTTTTTAATTCGAACTTTCGAAGACTAACTTTTGGGGATAACTTTTTTTGCTACAGCCTACCAGCCCCTCCAAGCAAAGGATTACTACTTGCAGCATTCGCCACTTTTTTCCCACCTTTTTCAGTAAAATTCTACATTTTTTAAATCCTTTTTTTTTTGCTCACAAAATTCTGTCTCCCTAGATTGTATTTGGAATTGTAGGTCGGTCAAGTTACTGCTGTCCAAAAAGGTTGGTATGTCTGCCCTGTGTATTTTAGCTGTCCTTTCTAACCCCTAGTTTTAACCCTACCCCTACCCACCCCATCTCTCTCTCTCTCTATACTGCATCTGTCCCTTTCTATCTCTTCCTCCCTACATCTCCCACTAACAGTAGTAGCTGGTAAACAGGCTGTCTTGATAGCTTGTTGGCATTTGCAGTTATGTGCCTTTTTTTAACCCCACTCTGCTGTCCCAACCCCCCACCCCCACTCCCTTCCCAAAACCTTCGTTCTCACACTCCCTGGCTCCTTGCCTTTCTGTTCTCCTCAGTCGGTAATATGATGGTTCTGAGGGGGGACAGTGGTATTATTTTGTTTCTCTTACTCTGAAAAGGAAAATAGCAGCAGCAGTTTATTGGAAACCTCAACGTGCAAAGCTGTGACATTGCATTATAGCTCCGTAGAAATGGAGGAGAAGGCAACCGAGCTAAGGAGTGAATGTACTGATGCAATGCGTCACCTCTGTGTGTTTGTCAGACCCTGTAGCAGCTACAAGAGTGGAATCTGTAATGCGTTCCATTGGTTAATCACACTCAAGTTACACAGCGCTGCATTGCAAACCAGCAGGGAATCAAAGGTGAAATCAAATGTCAGTGCTTAGTAAGTTACAGTGTTAGAGATTCGAATCGATTTGTCATCTTTCCATGTGGATATGTAGAATAAAAAAAATAAATAAAATAGAATTACAATATTAATCTGTATTCCTTATGCTGTTGCTGAGGGAATTAGGGGGAAAAAGTATCATAGCAAGCCTATGAGATGGGCAAACCAATTGCTAGGGGCAGATAACATTGGCTAAATAAGCGTTAACATAGTTGAGGAGGGGGGGGGGGGGAATAAAATTCTTCAGTCTGCTTTAGTATATCATGTACGGAGCTAAGAGGTGTGCTTTTCCTGTGCCGCCCGCAGTCCATTTCCTCAAGAATGTTTTTAGTGTAGGGTCATGTTAGGCAACCAGTATGTGGGTGGAGTTCCCACGCTGTAACGTCCATTGCCTGAATAACTTTCCTAAAGCAGCAATTTCCCACAGTAGAGAGCCATAGTGAAGTCACTTCTCACCACACACTGCTTGTGGCTTTGCACTTCAGTACTAGTCTTTGAAGCATTTTCAGGTATTATACTGAAACATGCAAATTGTTTGTACACAAACACAGTTCAGATTGGACCCATTCTTTCCAGATTTTTATTTTTTTTTCACAAGACTAGAACTGAAGCTTTTTAAACCCCACCAAACTTGCTTTTTGCATGGCATGAATGTTTGCTCACATGCAATTTCAGTTTTCAACCTCTTTTCTTCAGATTGTTTGACTTTCAGGGGGAAAAAAGTGCATTAAACATTATTTTTTTCTGATCTTTAACTCGCTAATTACACACTTTTAGATTAGCCATATACTCTCCACTACTACTAGTGTGTCAATGACTGACTTGTGTGGTCAGTTGTAGCTCTATCACTTAAGTAATGTAACATTATGTCTTGGGACAACTGTTTCACATTAGGTATTGAGAGGGAAGTAATTTCTGCAATTTGACATCTTCTGACCTTTGCTGTCCCACTACTTCAAGGATTGCCTTCATGAGCTATTGGATTAGTTTAGGCTATTAATGCTATATAAGGCATTAAGTGCCCTAGTTTTTTTTTCTGTACACCTAGATAAAATTCCACAGAAAAATTGTTGTCTCCAGACATATTGCGTGATATTGGGAAATAGGCTAAATCTGGCTCCATAAGAGAAGTTAACCAAGTAATGCGATAACACGTCAACAGATATTGAAAGCCCAGTAACATTAAGACAACCTGCAGTTTATATGAACTGACAAGTAGACCAAGTGTCTGAGATGCGTACGTGGCTATTTGATTTCATTCTGCATCTTACAGTGCTTGGAAGGCCACCTCACATTTTAATATGAGTGGAAATGAACCCATTGCTTATTCTGAAGTCTTGTGAAATAAAATAATATAAATATTTGGTTAATGTTTGCAATAATAAGACACTGACTCATGTCCGTTTGAAATCTTGCAAAAAGCCTTTTAGTTTGATTTCACCCTGTGTAACTTGGAGTGTGAAATGCCATGACATGTATGACCTCAGTCATGCAAAACAGCTGCTTTCTTCCATTAGATGTGAGATGTTTTGACCAGCAAGGATTTCTTAAAGAAGCTAAAAAGTCATGTTTAGCTTTTGTTTATTGAAGATTAAAAAACAAAATGTATTGATGCATCACTTCTGTGGTGTCTTCGTATTTTCAGAAACTGAACTGTTGCTTGAGGGCTAAAAAGTATGAATGGAAGCAACACATGATCTTACAATATGAATGTCAGAGTGTTGATGAAATGCATGAAATTCCTTTCAACCCAGTGCACAGGTGCAGCAACAGAGTGAAGTAACGCCCCCCCCCCCCTGTCTCTTTCATCTTTTCCCCTGCCATCCTCTGTCCCCCCCCCCCCCCCTCAATAGGACTGCCGAGGTTCGAGAGCGTGCGTACGATCACAGTGCCTACGGACACCATGAGCGCGGAGGGGGCAGCGGGAGCAGTAGCAGCAGCGGCAGTTTTGAGCGCCAGCGGCACTACGACACAGACTATTACCGGGACTCACGGGACCGCACCCTCAGCACCGGTGGGGGCGGCTCTGCCTCGACCAGTGGGAGCAGTGGAGGTAGTTCGGGGGCTGGCACTGTTGGGGTGGCCGGCGTGGTTGGAGGTAGCAGCAGCAGTGGCGGCAGCAGCAGCAGCAGCACGGCCGCTGCTGGAGCGGTCGTGGTCGGCGGGACGTCGGCGTCGGCGGTCACTGCCGGCTACTACGGCTCTCGCAGCCGCAGCCCCAGCCGCTTTGACGCGGCAGAGACTCGCTATGAGGCGCGGGGCGCCCGCGAGCCCTTCACCTTGGCCAGCGTGGTGCACCGGGACCTTTACCGCGAGGAGCGCGGCCGGCGGACAGAGCGGTCGTACCACCACAGCCGCAGCCGCTCGCCGCACTCCTCGTCACAGTCACACAACCCCTCGCCACAGAGGCTCTCCAGTCAGGCGTCACGAGCCCCACGCTCCCCCAGCGGGTCGGGATCCCGCAGCCGCTCTTCCAGCTCCGACTCTGTCAGCAGTACCAGCAGCAGCAGCAGCGGCAGGTGGGTGGCCTCACCACAAATCTCTACATCACTCACATCCTCCTCCCCTGCCCTGATAAGTCACCCGCAATATGTGGAATTAGGTTTCTTTTTCAGTCATGGTTTGTTCCTTGCATAGTGGCGAGCTTGGCATGCTTGGCTTAGTTGGTGCATCTGAGACATGTTTTTCATCCCTGCCGTCGAGGCCATGTTGATCATTTAAGGCAACTGGATGAGCTGGGCAAGATTCAGCATTGCACAGTGTTTTTGAACAGCCTTTGTTTGCCATGCACAGCTTCTGACAGGTCAAGATATTTGATGTCTTTTATGGGACCCAAGACTGATTCCACACACCAGTTTCATCAATATATCCCTGTTATGATCACAGGCACACTGTGTGGTCAGCTATGTAGGTAATAGGAAACACGTATCAATTAATGAAGGACATAAATATTAAAAAAAATTTACTGATGTTTGCAAACATCTGAAATTTCATGCGGTAGTTATATTTTATTGTTATTTTATTGGGCTTTGGATGCATGCTTGCTTGTCAGAAAGTTTGAATGGAATACCTTCTGTCTGGAGTCTAGACCTTGGCCTGTGCTTTGGGCAGTTCATTTGTCATGAACAAGGCATTGTTGTACTAGTTTAGAGCAGTGTTTTTCAACCTTTTTTGAGCCAAGGCACACTTTTTTCATTGAAAAAATCCTGAGGCACACCACCAGCCGAAAATGTTAAATAAAATGAAATTTTATGGAAAATTAAATTAAATAAAAATCTGTAGCCCGCATTAATGATATCAAGTCATTCTTGTCAAAGTGTCTTGAATAGGAATCAAATGAACACAAAGAAAATTATTTCTATTCACTCTTTTTTTAGACCACTTAGATGAAATTGGATAATTTCCCACGGCACACCTAGCAATGTGTCACGGCACAGTGGTTGAAAAACACTGGTTTAGAGAAATAGTTGTTGGCATGTGGTCAGTATTTTTGAGGAACCATCCATGGGTAAAATAAGTCAAAGCTGTGATCTTATTACCTGGGTAATCTCAGCATTTAGGTAGGCTAATGCATTCCACACATTGGGCCGTTGTTATCGTACTAATATGGAGAAGCCGTGAATCTTAAAGGAGCCGTATGTAGGAAATGTATTTCAATTAATCATAAAATGGCCCTGATATGTCACTAGCCATTTAGAAATCATGCTAATTTCAAATACTTACATCACTGACAACAGTAGTCCGGCCAAGATATTTTCATTTAAAAGTAAAGTTGCAGCCCTCAACTGATGTTGATGTTGTTATGTTGTGTTTTGGTTTGATGCGCCGCCCTACACTTATCTACGAATCACGAAGTCAGTAGTATTTCGCCATCCGGGTTGCCAGCTATGCTAGTTACCACCATAGACAGCTGCAGCTACAAACGTGTTGGATAAAATATGTCTACCGTTATGGAACCTAAAAGACCTTGTTATGAATCCGAAATACGTCTAAATAAAACAAGGATCTAGGAGATTGAGACGGCTGAAAACGGAGAAGAATTTGAAGACAGACGTCAGTGTTGTTAATTTGCTCCTGGACAGGTAAAGATTCATCAGTTTGGCTAACTTACTTGTAGGCTACTGTAAATGGACATTTTAAATAGCCTATTCATGACAGTTGAACAAATTATGCAAGTTCGTGCAAAGTAACGTTATGTTGACCATATGGAGGAGGTGGGTCATTGAATTGAAAAGGTAGGCTAAGGAATTGTTTGGGAAATAAAAGCAGCTATAGTCATTGCTAACGTTAGCAATGCATTATCAGAGTGAGTTCGTTTCTCTGTCATTATGCTGAGGAAAACTTGCCATTGAAAGCTAGCAGCCTACGTTCCTGCTGCAGCTAGCTGGCAACCGTGAGTCAGAAGGGAGGGGGAGGCGATTCACCGCTCTACAGTATTTTGAAAGTAATTGCAGTACTCGTTTTGGCCAAAATCCTACATACGGCTCCTTTAACTATTTTCAGAAGTAAAGTGGAGAGATTTCAAAACTTCAGCAGTTGATTAACTTGCTGTTGCTAATCGCAACTGTGGGAGTTTGGGTTTCTGCATGATGCAATATATGAAAGACTTTTGCACCCTGCTCTCAGCTAGTTTGCCACATTGCAGTGCAGTGTGTTATGTACAGGGTTCCCAGGCGTCATGGAATTTCTGGAATATCATAGCATTTTTGCTCATTTCATCATTTTGGGGGCAACGCTACGCGGCTGCTCTGAATTTGGTGGTCGGTAAACTACGTAGTAAGTCATGGAAATTTACATTTGACTTAGAGTGGGAGCCCTGAATGTACTTGTCCACACCCATTCTGAGGCAATTCATCTTTTGTAGTATCCATAGCATTTGCACAACACACATCAGATGTCTATGATTTTTAGTTAAGCCTTTGGTTAGCCTCTTTTTTTTTGTCCTTTTGGTAAATTGTAAATTATTAAACTAATGACAATCCACCTCAGTAAAAGGACAGTTAAGTAATGTTTGCCCTTTGACGTCAGGACCACTGCCTGAGAGAGTCCATGCCAGATGTCATTCAGATTCTTACGAAAAAAACAAAACCCACAAACCAAAAGTCTCTCAACAAATACATCCCAGTAGACCTTCCAGGCAGACTGTAGTCTGTATGCTGAAAAGCCTATAGGTCACTCAGAGATGAGTCTTATTGCTCTGGCTCTTGTTGGTGTTATGCATTCTTTTGGTGACTGCTCTGTGCTGTCTGGTCTCTTACTGTATTGAAGCTGCATGGTGTCCCTCCAGTTGCAATAGCCTGTAAATGAATCAATTTGAATATGCATCTCCAGTTTAACCATAAGAATGTGATAGGAATGTGTGTTGTTGGAAATGGTTAAGGATTTTGGGAGATCTGCGTAGTGCTGCATTGTCCAGTGAACTGATGCTTGAGCTGATGAGAGGCCTCTAGATAGGAACACTGCTCTAATCCAATCATGTGGCGCCCCAGACTGTTTCCCCCCCCAGTATATCCATACAGTATGGTGATGGGATGTTTGAAATTGCTGGAGTTTTATTCCAAGTACGTGAACACTGTCCAAACTATGTGTAAAGATTTGAACTTGGATGTGTCCCACTCCCACTAGAACTTTTTCCTCTATGAAAATACAATGATGTTGGGGAGATGATTATATTTTGTAAATCCAGCTTCACAAGGCAGTGGGGAAACTCAGTGGGTACATACTGTAGTTTGAGTTATTGACACTGACATGTGCAGGATGTGGAGGGCGCTGCCTGCTGCTAGATGGGCTTACTTTAGGAAAGTGAGTGTCTGGTAGTTGCACTGAAAGGTACATGATAGCCAATTCAAGACAGATTGTTGCCAAAAGAGAACTTTCCCACACTCTGACTCAACCCAATGGCAGGAGGTTGGCCAAAGGTGTATTGTTGGTATGTGGGTGTATTTGTTTGATACGCTCATGCTCTGGCGCCCCATCAGCAGGTGTTTTCTCTAAGAATCCTGAGGTTTCTTACAATGGTGTTTTGAAAAACAAGATTCTCCCCTCCTTTGCTGTTGATAGATAGATAGATAGATACTTTATTGATCCCCAAGGGGAAATTCAAGAAATGTTGAAATACATTCTCAGTAATGACTTCTCAGTAAAGCACCCAATTCCGTTCCTCTTGGAATTTCCGTTTCCCTTTACGGCACTGTACTATACAGTGTTCCCACGGGTCAAGGAATTTCATCGAATTTCGTGGAATTATAAAAAGTCTATTCCAGACATTGAAAGTCAGTGGATTTTATTATATATATTTTTTTCCATAGTCTGATACTCTGTTGTGGTGTACAAACTTTCTTTACTGTGCTTAGCACCCCTGTCTTCCAGAGCCAAGAAGCAGTTGGTCAGGTTTTGTAGATGATGACTGACTTGATCTGTACAACAAAAGGGTCAGCTTAAAGGCCTGAACACACCAACCCGACCGGCCGACCGTCGGCATTAAAGCAGTTGGACTGTCAGTTGGGCTCTCGTCTCCCCTGGTCGGTCAAAAAAGTGCCACTGAACACACCGAAGCGACGCCGATTGTACGTTCTGCGCGTGCGTGAACTCTGATACATTACCCATAACTGCAGGCTTCAGAGTCAGCCGAGCCGAGTAGATATCATTCAGGATTCGCGGAACTAATTGCCACTAGTTTTCGGACTTCTGATTAAGCAATAAGAAAATATAAATATAATCATATAGTGTGTATTATTTTATTGCCATTGCTTGTGTGTGAGGCCAGCGAACACTCTCTTGGGCACGGAATAAATAACTTTTCGCCCGTTAACCTAGCTAGCTTGCTAGCTAATATTAGCACAGTAAACGAAAAGTGAATGGGAAATAACCTGAAATAACACACGTTCAGAAACTTAGTTTTAGCGAAAATATGTTTGGAAGGTCTATCAAAATGGGTCCGACACTTACATCGCTGAATGTAGGGCTAATGGTTGGTTTAAACGAAGTCCTCTGCTACCTAGATGTTTCGAAGGGTTAGGACTCAACCAATCAGATTGGTAATTGAGACCAACGGCCACTGGCCAAAATTAGCCCCGACGCCAACGACGACTGGCGACGGCACGGGACCCACCAAACAGATTCGAGTCCCCGACCACCCCCGACTGCCCGACGGCCGATTATCGGGTTGGTGTGTTCAGGCCTTAATGCTACCTTCATTGAAAATCTGGAGCTAATTTGACACAGCGAACACTAGAGTCCACATTTCAGTTGCCAAAATGAATCAATCTTACATTGCTCAATCTTTGGTTGACTTAACATATCCATGACTACTATCGGTATTGTGCAACATGTATACAAGAAGATAGCCTACATATTTGACCTCTGACGGTGACCAAATCAAATGAGACATTTGCAACACACCTTTATGCAAACTGGAACCATTCCCTTCTGTGCCTGTAGATATGCACAGATATGCAATTGTAGACAACAATGCACGTCCCCAGTACAAAATGATGATGACAGGTACTTGTGCTCTGAGAAAATTGTGTTAAAAATGGTGGTTTAGATGTGTATATTGCATGCAGTCAGTATAGAATGATAGGCCTACACGCTGGTAGACTTCATTAGTGAAAGTGGCCAAATAGCTTGAAGCTTGACTGTTATTCCTCAATTTTGTAAGTCGCTTTGAGCGAAAGCATCTGCTGAATGAATAAATCTAAATGTAGATTTCCTCAAATTGCAGAAAATGATTGTGCTGGCCATGTTGATATTGCTCATATGCCACAGTTTGTCATCTGAAATATGCAGGGAAATTTGCCGGGCCTTGTTTTTGCCAGCCCTAATATTGTGTGTTTATGCAATGGTAATGGATGAAAGGGGATTATTTTCTCAGGTAGACGAGTATGACATAAATTGGAGTCGGTCTAAATTGTGGATGACCATTTTTGGAGATAGACAATATGTAATATTCTCCAAGGAATATTACAGCCCTCTTACATGTTGCTGATCTAGCATCATGAGCTTGGTTTGAGGAGGAGGCGGTGCTCAAATCATTTTTAAGGGACGCTTATTTTTTTCCCCTCACTGGCCACCTCTGTAATGTGGGTGTGAGCTCCCCCACCCCCATCAGATCCAGTTGGAACTGGAAATTTCTAGCCACTGCTGGCTGTTTGCCCACTCCCACAGACCAGCCTCTGTGCACAGCACTTCCTGGAGAGAGACTGTGAGAGCGCAAGGGCGAGAGACCGCATGTGTGTGTGTGAGAGAGCGAGGGAGAGAGAGGGAGAGGGAGAGAGAGCCGTAGAGAGGCCGAAGGGTGAGAGCATCGATGTAAACAGTCTTAAATGGATGAGTGTCATGGGAGTTAAGGGAGAGATTTCAGTGTGTTAAATAGCAGCTTATGTTTCTCACTCTAGCCTTTTGTTCCACGTCTCCTCTCCCACATGCGCACACTCACAGACACAGACACATGGACATACACGCACACAAACCAAGAAGGACTTTCTACTGTAATACTTTATCGTAGAGATTGCTGGAGAGATCAGAAATATTGAATGCATCACCGTGATCAGTTTCAAAGTAGCTATCTTGTCAGCCATATCTGTCTGGCATAGTTGCATAAAGACTAGTTTAGGTTTTATCTGTCTTCAGGCAGTTGTCTGTGGTTAAGCAATATTGGCATTGCATTTTATTGACCATTTTTATTGAGTGATTAAAAAGCACCCACTCCCTTTTTAACATCACAGAAGGCCTATCTATTTTTTTGTTTTTGAAATAAAAACAGATTCTGGTTCAGCAATTCTGAAGATGTTTTGGATGCTCACTATAATATAGGTATATATCTCTATGTGTTTTCAAGGAAACCGTTGTTCTTGCATGTCTTTTTTTTTCAGCAGTGGACTGCATACCACATTTTAAAATCCCACTGAAAATATCCCTTTAGCAGAAGTTGCTGACACAAATCTGCAAGAATGTATGGGTTGGCAAAATTGTTGCTTCTGTGATGCAAGGACAAAGAGCAGTGTGTATGACCCAGGAATCTGGGACAGTCTAAACATAGCGGAGCAACTCAGCATCGCCGTAAAATGTCAGATGGGCTTCATAGCGGCAGGGTCAATAACTTGGGTCTGTGTACCATGTGTTTTTTTTGCCTCTATGTTTGTCAGTGTTAACGACAAGCTCTAAATAGTGTTATTTTATTTATTTTTTACTTTTAACATAGGACTACTTCGGCCGAATGAATTACTTGCCTGATTCCATTTTAATTTCTTCCTGATCGGGATGCTGAATCTTGGCAGTTCAGTTGCAGTTCAAATATAGCAGACCATGTTGAGAATATCTCTGACAATATAGCTTTTTCGCTGGGGATATGTGAAGTGGATATGAATGAACTTTGGTCGTGCAGCCTACTATTGCAAGTATTTTGTTGTAGCTAATTAGCAGGCTGACCTTCGCTAGCCCTTTTATGGTCTCATGAGTGACCCTCTGCATGTGTGTCTACCCCTCTTCCCACCCTTGATTGGAATAGACCAGTGCATTTGTCTCTCAGGGAACGACCTTTGGTGGCTCAACCCAACTGTTCAGATGTAATGGAAGTAAAAAAAATGGTAGTGTTTGCCGTTGCGATTTGTGATCGCAATCATATATTACCTTGACACATGTTAGCTGCGTTTAGTATTAATACACCAGTTTCTTTCTTTTTTTTTTTTTTTTAAATCCGACATGTGCGCTTAAATTTTTTGCTAAAACTGCCTTTATACCAACCACTTTGAATTAAATGGATGCTTTCATGTAAACATCAGGTCTTTCCCTTTCAAAGTCTTTCTGATTAGGCAAAATGTCCTGCCCTCTCTTGACCGACTGTCAGGAGGCTTCCACTGTTAATCACATGTAACTGTGTGAAGGTTAAGACTAACTGGAGGTGAAATGGCTTTCTAGCATTTGAGGAATGAGGAATCCCTTCAGCTGTCCATTAATTCCAGGCTCGCTGTCAAATGATGAGTACAAGATGAGCATGTCTACAAAAGCTTTGTTGCAATAGATGCATCAAATATTTTTTTAGCAGTGTAATGAAGTGAGGGTCAGCCAATAGCTTCTTTTTTTTACGACTGCTCATCAAACCTACCGTATCCAGCATACAATTGTCTGCTTGACACTGAACATTCAGATTGTCTTTTTGTGCAACCTACGCCATTGTAGTGTTACCTTCTATCCCTTTTCTGTTGTCTACAAAGCAGCACATTTTCTTGATCTAATAAGACTGAGATCTCGTGTCGTAGTAGTTGCTAGGATACCTGCTGTAACAACTCTTATGGATAGCATAGCTATGATAATCAGCAAGAGATCTGGAGCAGGACTACAGCCAGGTGGGATTTATCTGTATTGTGGGGGTTGGGTTTCCTTATTACAGCTTTCTGAATACTTGGGTACAGGGTTGGAAATTCAATTGTAAGGGTTATAACATTTGGTGCAATTCACTGCGGTGTGTGTGTGCACATAGATTTGAATTGATTTTACAGTTTTACTGTGGACTATGGAAACCACACTAGTGGGCAGTAATAGTTGGCGTTTTATATTTATGAATTAAATTGAATTGGTAATGACTGCCTGTCTGCCTGCCATTTTGTTGTTATGTATTTGAGCAAGGTTAGAAAACATGTCTTTGTGTCCTTAAAAATGTCAGAAATGCCCCCTCAAATCCGGAACAAAATTAGGCTACATCATTGCTTTGGGCAAGGATTGGTTGCTTGTGATTTCTTTCTTATTGAAAAAACATCAGTTCTCAACAACTCTTTGAAAGTGCTTACAAGACTGTTTCATCTTCACTCAAAAGAGGACATTAAAGCTAAGACAGGAAGTCCATTGGTTGTTGGTTTCGGAATTGCAGACTTTTGAGACTTGTGTATGTGTCTCTGTAGACTAGTTAAACTGTTGTACTCTGCTTCCTCATCAGTAATGACAAGCCTACTTGTGCTTAATGCATTCATACTCTAAAATGAAATGGTGCAATAACACTGTCTAGGCTTATGTATGGCCTCTCCCTCTCAAATAGATTTCCATGCAGGCAGCACACCCATTAGCTTGTTTTTGTTGCTCTGCCCATATGTCAAAGGAGCAAAAATATCAAACTCTTCAGTTTCCTAAATTATCAGGTTTTTTTTTTTCATAACAGATGTTATGCTTTATGAAATCATCAGTCAGATTTTGAGGCACATAGAGGAGATTGATGGTATGATTTTTTTCAAAAGGAATAAACAATTTACCAGATGGCTAGAAGCCCCATCTATTGCCATATCTGAGACAGTAGTGCCACCATAAGGTTACATCAGGTAGTGCATGGAAAGGTCCTATGTTAATGTTTCCGGTTGTCATATTGTTCTTTCTGTCTTGTCTTTTTCCCCTTTAGTGAGTCCAGCAGTAGCTCTAGCGATGAGTCCCCAGCCCGGTCTGTGCAATCAGCTGCAGTTCCTGCTCCCTCTGCCCCGCCACTGCCCTGCCTTGACAAGGATGAGCCTCGGAAAAGCTTTGGCATAAAGGTCCAAAATCTTCCTGTTCGTTCAACGGGTGAGATCCGTAATTTCACATTAATGCTCCACTGAAAGACATTTGAAATTGAAAAGAAACTTTGTGTTTTATTATTATTATTATTATTATTATTATTATTATTATTGTTATTATTATTGTTATTATTATTATTATTATTATTTATACTGTCCTGGATCTGGGATGTATCCACCTTATTCCTTAAAGGAACACTTCACCCTTTTTTCATTTTAAACTATGTTACAGAGATGAAGTTAGAAGCGACCAAACACCTCCATGTTTTCCCTACAGTTACACGAGTAGTCACCCGACCAAGTATGGTGAGACAAAATAAAACGTGGTGCCTTTCTAAGCAGGTAAGAGGGATAACTATATTGTATAATATCCTCAGTGTGAGGAGTGAGGATATTACTCCGCCACACAATATAGTTATCCCTCTTACCTGCTTAGAAATGCACCATGTTTTATTTTGTCTTACCATACTTGGTCATGTGACTACTTGTGTAACTAAGGGAAAACATGGAGGTCTTTGGTCGCTTCTAACTTCATCTCTGTTTGGATCCTAATGAATGAACTGGGCTAGCTAAGTGCTATCAAAGTTGCGCCGTGCGCCAGAGCCAGTGAGTGCACGCATTGAGACGTGAGAGGTATGTATCAGCTCGTCTTAGTTAAGGGAATAACGTAGTTTAATATGAAAAAACGGCGAAGTGTTCTTTTAACCCGGAAATATGTATCGTTCCGATACTGTTTTCAACTTCCGTTCATTCTGTTTACATGTGTGTTCTCGGTAGCTAACTAGAATATGCTTCAAGTTAGATTTCTTTCGAAATGTTGACAATTCTGCCCTCAGCATGGATATACTACATCATGTATAACCGATATAAAATAGAAAAGTTTACTTTTATATCCGTTATGATAAGTTAAGCACTGTCAACCGTCACATTAAAATAGATACAACGCAGCTTCGCCGGAAATAGATAACCGTTTTCAGTGTCATGGCGACCCCCATTGTTGGCTACGGAATAAGGTGGATAGAACTATGACTTAAGGGCAGTTCACACGATAAAAGCGTCCACAGTGGGCAACGATAAGAAAAGTCGCTCCTTGTGTTAATGAATGTGATGGCTAGAATATTTTGGGTTCTGATTGGCTGTTAGCTTTTTATCGTTCTCAAAATCGCTCTGAAAGTGATCAGCAATGTTATCGTTCTTCATGTTGTTATCGTTATAATTTATGTGTGAACGTTGTCACTCATATTAACGAGAGCGATATTTATTTATAGTTATTGTTATCGTTCTTGGTGTGAACGGCCCTTTACTGTGACATTTTGCTGTACTTGTACCAGCACGCAAAAAGTTAACCAGATAGATAGATAGAAAGTTAACCAGGTATCTATCTATCTATCTATCTATCTGATTAACCTTTTGTGTAATTCCACTACCAATGTTCAATATTGCATTATTATTAAATTGGTGAATTATGTGTAAACTCTGTGATTTCTGTTTCATGTCATTCCTGTAGATACAAGTTTGAAGGATGGTCTATTTCATGAGTTCAAAAAGCATGGGAAAGTCACTTCAGTGCAAATCCATGGGGCATTAGAGGAGCGCTACGGCCTTGTCTTCTTCCGCCAGCAGGAGGACCAAGAGAAGGCTCTCACTGCATCTAAAGGGAAGCTGTTTTTTGGCATGCAAATTGAAGTCACCGTCTGGAATGGTCCTGGTAAGTCATTGAGTAGACCTACTTTTTTCCTCTTTGTCTTTTTTTTGGAAAGCCCGTCCTTAACATCTGATTCATTGACACCGTCCACTTGTATCCTTCTCTCTGGGTTCTCCATAAACAGAGACTGAGAGCGAGAATGAGTTCAGGCCTCTAGATGAACGAATAGATGAATTTCATCCAAAAGCTACAAGGACATTGTTCATCGGCAACTTGGAGAAGACAACCAGTTACCACGATCTACTTACCATCTTCCAGCGATTTGGAGAGATAGTGGTATGTTGATGTTCATGTAAACTTGAGAGTGGAAGTGGCCTTGAGGCAAGGAAGCAAAACCTTATCTAATTGTTTATAAATGGCATCAATGTTTTATTTATGGTGCCCCTCTGATTTTTCCTCCTCAACAGGACATTGATATCAAGAAAGTCAATGGTGCACCTCAGTATGCATTTCTGCAGTACTGTGATATTGCCAGTGTCTGTAAAGCCATAAAAAAGATGGATGGTGAATATCTTGGCAATAACAGATTAAAGGTGAGGGAACTTGTAAACATGCTATAAAAGATGTTGCATCTTGTAATCCTGAATGGTTATTGATGGCTTTGTGCTCATGGGTTATGTTTTGTGTCTTGCTTGCAGTTGGGCTTTGGGAAAAGCATGCCTACAACATGCGTATGGTTGGATGGTCTAGCATCCAGCATCACAGAGCAGTACCTCACACGCCACTTTTGTAGATACGGACATGTAGTGAAGGTAATGCAATGCTTTTTCTGTGTTGTGTTTGTCCCTTTTCAGTTTATGGTGAAAGACAATTATGAATTGCTAAAAGAGAATTATGAAAAAAATATGATTTGTTTTCTCCCCTTACAGGTTGTGTTTGATAGATTAAAAGGGATGGCTCTCATCCTTTACAACAACATTGAATGTGCGCAGGCCGCTGTCAAAGAAACCAAGGGGTGGAAGATTGGGGGCAATAAAATTAAGGTAAATAAGTCATACATGGAAAGAGAGTTACTCATGTTGTATGAGGGTCATTTTCAAAAAAGATTCAAATGATGGTAAAGACATTCTTCCAAATTCAATCGCCTCAGTATTTGGATGGGGGGTTGCAATATCCTGACCTTTGATATTTCTGTTTGGTGTATTACACCTGGGATGTACGTGCTCTTAACAACAAATACATAATTGAATATAGATTGAAGGTTTCAACGGGTCAACTATTTTAAGTCTTTGTTTTTATATCCGTAGGTGGATTTTGCCAATCAGGAAAGTCAAATGGCTTTCTACCGTTCAATGCAAGCCTCTGGGCAGGACATTAGAGACTTTTATGACGTTGTACCTGAAAGACGGTGAGTCTTTACATATTGTTTACACATATGTGTTATATTTATACAATATATAGTTATAACTATATTTTATTATCTTCCTTAACAAAACGTGTAAATGTCTGTTGGCAGAGATGAGCGCAGGCCGCCATATCATGAGTTCTCTGCTGAGCGGGCATACTATGAAAATGTGCGAACACCTGGCAGCACCTACACCGAGGATCCTCGACGGAAATATCCAGCTCGAGGCCGGGAGTTCTACCCAGAGTGGGAACCCTACCCAACAGACTTCTATGATCCACGCTACTATGAGGACCCCCGCGAGTACAGAGATTATCGGGACCCCTATGAGCAGGATATACGCAAATACAACTATTTACGAGAAAGAGAGAGGGAGAGGGAACGTTTTGAGACGGACCGTGAGCGTGACCATGGGCGCAGGACTATGGAGCACAGCCAAAGCCCATCTCTCCCTCGACGTCCAGCAAGCCCTACAGCGTCACCCTCACCCTCTGATCGTTTACCAAGTGATTCTGAACATCCCATATATAGTCGGTCATCAGAGAGAAGTGGCAGCTGCAGTTCTCTTTCACCACCACGCTATGAAAAGAGGCCGGATCGGTACAATAAGACGGAGAAGGCTGACAAGGAGAAACCATTGTTTGAATCAGAGCGACTTGGTGCAGGAGAGAAGGAAAAGCGTTCTGTCAGAAAGGAAAAGTCTGACAAAGATCGCAGTGAGAAACAAAAGTTGAGGAAGCTGAAATTGGCCTCACCTAGTGTGCCATCTTCAGAGACAGACCCTGACCCAGAACCTGACAGGGATGATAGCCCAGATGATGGCCAAAGAGCCAAGGGCAACAGATTTCTTGGTAAAGAGAAAGAGAACAAAGGGCGTTTAGATTTACCACCATGTGTAGTGCAACTTACACGGGTTAAAGAAAAGGAAGGCAAAGTTCTGGATCTATTCCCACATACAGTCACAGAAAAGCAAAGACTGAAAGCTTCAACTGACTCTGTTAGGTCTCCCCCTCAACCTCTCGCAGCAGCAGAACAGAGGAGTTTCCCTCCCCGGATGGAACTTCAAAAGGGAGAAATTCTCAGGCATGTAAAGGTACCCAAAGAGAAGGGCTTGACAAGTCAGGTTGAGTTGGTGGATAAAGACGGGAAAATTAAAGCTAAAAAACACTTGAAGTCTGACCCAGCACTTGAGGGGACCAATTCCTCTGTAGATGTTGACCGTTTAGCTGCACGAAAGAAACGCTTCGAGGAGGCATCTGTAAAAGCTGATAGGCTTAAAAGGATCACTGAGGAGGAGGAGGAAGAGGGTAGACTTGGCTTGAAAAGGCCAGTTGATGGTGCTCTGTCAAAAGACGCAGACAGTGATAAGAAACTGCTAGTTAAGGACCTCTATAAGAGAGAACATCGAAAAACTAAATTGGAAAGACTGGTAGCTGTTAGTCCTACAGACAGACAGGAGTCTGAGTGTGCAACACTTGTTGAGGCCTCTGGCCTCAATCTGCAGTCTCACAGTGGAGAGCCAAATGAAGGGTCAACAGATGCTGTAGAGTCAACAGATGCTGCCTCAAGTCAGAAGCTGGGAAGTTTTGGTGTTAAAAATCCTAGTATAAGTAGGCCGCCCTCTGATGATGGAAGCCATGATCAAGAAGAATTTAGGGAAAAAGAACATCTGCATATTGGCAACCAAGATCACTTAGTGGAGAAAAGCATTGCAGTGCATGACGTCCGAATATCTATGGACATAGACCACTCCCAAAGCTGTAGAAAACAAATGGAACAAAACCGCCGACTGCAAAAGCAGCTGCAAGAGCATGACAAGTCCGATAAATCTGAAAGTCCTGTTTGCGTGGATTCAGATGAATTGGAGCGGCACAGTCTTGTTCATGAAGTGGGAAAGCCACCACAGGATGTCACCCATAATTCTCCACCCAGCAAACGTAAGAAATTAGAGACCCTTGACTTTGAATTGAATGCAAAACGAGAGTGTGACTACAGAAGCTCTAGATCAGCTAGTGAAGATTCTGACAAGAATTCAATCTCTGTTGCGCCAGCAAGACCGTTAGTATATAGTGAGGAAGAGGCCACTGCAGATTCACCACTTCTGATGTCCAGTAATGATAAAGAGGATAAGGTCAGCAATCGTTTAGATGTCTTGAAATACAGCTCTGACTCCTCGACTGGGAAAATGCTTGCTGCACAAACAGAGCATTCCAAACTGAAGGCAGTTTCTCAAAGTCCTGAAGGAGAAATGCGCTGGGAAAGCAGAATAAAGCAGGATACGCTACGCATGGACATGACTTTCCCAAGTAGCATTGTTAAACGGGATGGAATCCGTAAACGCCCTGTTCGTGAGCTAGAGCCAGGAGAAGTTCAGTCCGATTCGGATGATGATGGTGACAATAAACGTCTCTCACCCAAATCAAATGCCTCACTCTTGTACATGCAGAGGGAACGAGAAGACAGACATTTGGATATCAAACTATCTGGTTCACTTGAGAAGAATAAATTTTATGAGTTTGCCTTGGATAAGACTATAACACCAGACACCAAGGCTCTTTTGGAACGAGCAAAGTCTCTCTCCTCCTCAAGAGAGGACAATTGGTCATTTCTAGGTCATGAGTCAAGATTAACTACCCTGCGCAACAGTTCAGACAAGGAGAGGGTTGAGCCAACACCACGACCTATTCCCTCTTGGTATAAAAGGAAGTTTAAACAAGACTCTGAAGGCAAATTGGATGATAAAAAAGAGATGCCCAAAACTGAGAACTATGAACGTCAAGAGCTTTTTGTTTCTCGTTTCCTTCGCAGCTCCATTTTTGAACAAGATTCACGTCGTTTGCAACATCTTGAACGCAAAGATCAGGATTCTGAATATGGTACAGGCAGACTTGTGAGCCAATTGAGTGCCACTGAGGGACATGTAGGGACTGGAAGTGAGGACAGTACACAAGAGCCAACTGTACTTTTTCACAGTCGTTTTTTAGAGTTACAGCAACAGAAGGGCCGAGATCACCAGCCCCACGAAGAGAGAACTAATGCGTCTGATGGAGATGAGGATGACAAGCCAAAAGAAGGGAACCAGGATCATTGTCAAAAAGTGGATGAGCCTACAGAAGACATAAAACCAATAAGTCCTGTTTCAACTCTGTCAGTATCAGTGCCTGTCCCATCTAAGGAGTCATCTCAACTAGATGATGACCTGCAGGATAAACCAGATGTCTTGTTTTCCGCAACAAAGCTGTCTGTCCCTCAGGTAAAGGTTGAGGATATGATGGATACCACTGACATTTCCCCACTTCAGTCTAAGCAATTGGAAAAGTATCAAGTTCCTCCAACTATTAGCATTTCTCCAGCTGATCCTATATGCAAAGAGGAGGCAAAAGATGAACCTAAGCAGGAACCTCTTGAGACTAAAGTAACTCCTGTAAGTAGTGTGACTGTGGAACCTTCCACCTGCACTGATGTTAAGCCTCCCACTCCTGGTGCCTCGCTAAGTGTTTTGGAACCAGAAACGGAAACAGCGGAAACGGGCATACAGTCTCTAAAGTTATCACCCAAACCTGTCACAATTCAAGAAACCCTCAAGGAGGAAGAGGAACCTCACCCTGAAAAATCACTGCCCTTAGACAGCCATTCACCCAAGAATGTAGATGTGCCTCTTGAAAGGGCATCATCCACATCAGATGCTGAAGCAGAAACAGCTCCTCCACGGAAACAACCTAACAGCAAGAAATATAAGCTCACCCCAGCAGCACCTCCAACTCCTCCGCACAGCCAGCCAGCAGGAAATGAGAAACCAGTAACTCGCAAAAGTGAGCGAATTGGGAACGGGGAAAGGATGAGAAGAGCGTCATCTCCGAGGGGAGAAGTTGTAACAGATCCAGAGCAAGGGCCTGAGTCTGATAGAGTCGTAGGCAGACGCCGGCGTAGTGTACGCTCTGTTTATGCTAAACTATCTGGAGATGAGGTTGTGCAACAATCAGGAAAAGATGTGGTTGAGCCTACCCGTCCTACTCGAAAACGGGGTCCTGACAAAGACCTGATTCAGCCAGATTCTACTCCCACTCCTACTGGCAAAAGAGGCCGTCGTAAGACTCGTAAAGGGGGAAGAGTTGAAGATGTGTCACCCGTTAAGGGAGACCAGCCTAAAATGTCTGAGGGAGAAGACAGCGACAACAAACAGTCTAGTGGCAGTGACATTTCTAAGGTTTCAGAGGGTTGGCGGTCTCCTAGAACTCAGAAAACACAGTCCTCACCCACTACAAGTACACAAAGTAAAAAAACAGGCAAAGTTGGAAAACTGTCTGACAAAATGGATAGCACGGATAAGTCAGATACTGATGGAATTATAGCCTCTGAATCTCAAATTAAATCAGTTGAAGAACCACAAGAATTGGCAATAAAGTTATCAGAAGATGTCAAACAACAAGCTAAAACCCAGAAAATTGATAAAGGGAAAGAATGTACAGAGACTGCTGAAAATAAATCTGAAGAGAATGAAGAAGAGAAGCTAGATGCATCTATTGAGAAACAGAAAGTAGCTGAAAAAGGTGGTAAGACAAAACCACCAAGATTGACTCGTGGCTCTAAAACAGGAAGTGAGGACAAGTCACTTAGTCTAAAAAATCTTGTAATTCATTTAAGTGTGGATGATGTAATAGGTGTCCTCCGCTCAGGGGAAGATGAGCCTGAACCATTTCAAGATTCTGTAAAGAAAGCAAAACCTGAAATGTCTCCGAAAGAGGATACTACAACAACTAGTTATCTTAAGGATGTGGATGACCTCAGCCCAGATGAAAAAGAGGACACTGAATCTGAGCCTCCAATTGACCCTGCTGCAGCTCTCCTGGCTCGTCAAATGGAACTTGAAAGGGCAGTCGAGAATATCTCCAAGTTTACTGTAGAACAGCCTCTCCCATCACCATACAAAGAACCACCTGCGGAGCCCCCAGTCCTCTTACCACCAGTTCCAGTTGAACCACAAGATGAGGTGGAAGAAGAGAAACCAGCTAATCCTGCCAGTGAAACAGAACTTGCTGCTGCAATAGACTCAATTACGGCCGAGGATATCTCTGCTGATGCAGATGCATTCACTGCAACCCCATCCTACCCTCTTCAGCTCCCCACACCAGATCCAGTAGTTTTACCCATATCCAATGAGGTAATGGAGCCTGAGACTCAAATGGCTTTCAGTAATGCCATGAACACAGATTCAGTAATTGGTATCGTCACAGAGCCTAAGCCATCTGAAGTAATCAACACCGAAACCACAACCCAGGAAGAATCTCAGCTTGGAGGAACACAAAAGAAAACAGGAAAACCCAGACCGAAAACCCCGAAGAAGCCCAGAGGTCGAAAGACTACTGCAAGTAAGAAAGGAGAGATGGTGGAAGAGCCTGTTTTGGAAGCTGAGCCAACAACAGTAAAGCTACCAGATTCAATTCCTAAAGACGTGAAAACTGTAAACCCAAAGGCAGTTACTACAGCAGCAGCAGCAACGGCAGTTGTAGTCACTGCAGCAGCTGCCTGTAAACATGATGTTACCTCAGCAGTAACTCTTGAGACGCCAAAAGAGGCTGAGCAACCTGCTGTAGAGCAACCTGAACCACAAGAATCTGCTTTTCATTCAGGCAGCAGCAGTCCTGTACATTTTAAATCACAAGCACCACCTACTGACCCCATTGCCCCAGCTCTCACCCCTTCTCCAACCCGATTGAATGTACCACCTGTACGCCCAGGGAAAATGGCAATCTCATCTCCAACTTGGCTAAACAGATCTGAAGAGACATCAGCCTTATCTACACCTGCCCCACAAGTAGTGATAACACCACCCACAGCACCTGTTCCAAGTATTGGAAGTGTATCAGGGAATCCACCCTTACCCCCTGATACGAAGGCATCTGATATTGATCCCAACTCTAGCACTTTACGTAAAATCCTGATGGAGCCAAAATACGTAGCTTCAAACAGTACCTCTGTTCCTAGCATGGTTCTCACGACTACATTAGTGGAGCCTCGTGTGTCTGAGAATGAGAATGCATCTGACCCTTTACCAGTGAAATCCTCTATTCCTGAAGATAAGCCCTTGCCTCACACGCCACATGCCATGCTCCCACACCCAGCCCCATCTCAACCCCAAGAGAATCAGCACATTTTCAGTGATAAGTTGGTGAATTCAGTGATTTCTTCTGCTACCTCAGTTATAAGTAGGATTACCCCATTTGATTCTGATGAGACTCCTCATATCTCTCTTAGTAACCGTAGTGCTGGAATGTCATTGCCGAAGCATAAGTACAGAGCTAATATGAATGAAAACAGTTTGCCACGTTACTCTGGATTGTCTATGGCAGAAGATGGAAGCAATGTAGGCCGGCCAGTAGTGGATAACTCTACTTACAACACAGGCCCAAGCCCTGGACTAAGGGTGAACACTTCAGAGGGTGTGGTGGTGTTGAGCTACTCTGGACAGAAGACTGAAGGACCTCAACGGATCAGTGCCAAAATTAGCCAGATCCCTCCAGCCAGTGCTGTTGACATTGAATTTCAGCAGTCAGTATCTAAAACCCAGATAAAACAGGAGTCAGTTACTCCATCACAACCCTCTATTCCAAAGGGATCCCAGACACCCACAGGTTATGCACACACAGGGGTGGTATTATCTGGCCAGTCGTACAATACTCAGCCTGTCATCTCTATTAACCAGGGAAGCCCTATCTCTGAGAAGACTGAATCATTATACCACAGTGGTTCCCAAGGCGGTCCTGTCAAAATGTTCCAGCAGTCAGTTAACAGTCCCCAAGTCCTAATGTACAATCAAGTAATGATGCAGCAACATGCCAAGAAAGGGCCTGGAGCAGAATCCATAAACATGAAAGGTGAAGCAAGCAAGCTTATACAACCTTCCAACCTGAGTCCAGTCTTGAGCTCACACCACTCCTCTTTGTCTGGTAACCCCAGAGTTTCGAGCCCCACAACCCCTACTGACAGAACAGTTCAACACCTAAAGCAAGAGCCTCACTCTCCACGGACAACTGGCCACTCACCTTCACCTTTCTCCAAAGTGTGTCCTCCCGGTAGCTCCATCTCTCCAATTGGTACCTCAGTTGTTTTAGGCACAGGCAGCCCCATCTCTCAGTATGTCTCCAGCATGCACCACCCAGAGCAGTCTGTTATAATGCCTCCTCACAGTGTTTCCCAGTCAGTACCAATGGGTCATCATTCTCAGGGAGATGTAAGATGTACTCCTCCTCTCTCTGGAATAAGCTATGGGATGCGTGCTGAGTCACTGGCTTCCCCTCGGTCTGGGGCTCAGCAGCGGTCCACCACACCTCAGCCAGCAGCAATCAGGGACATAGTCTTGCAGTCACATGCTGGTCCTCCTGGATCAGGGACAGGAAGCGGAGCTAATGAGGAAGAGTTGAGACACTTTCATCAGGGCCTGCGAAGACCTGCTCCCTCCCACCTTCAGCCAGATGTCATGGTGGTCCCAGGTGACTACAGGGGGTTGCATCATGGTGCACTACGTCTAGATCAGTACAATATGGCCCCCAGGGATGTGCGACTCCTTATGCACCATCAGTTAGGCGAACACCCATCAGTGGACTCCCGTAAGTCTCGCACTCCAGAGACCTTAATGACCACCTCACACATCTCTGCAACTTCTTCTAAAACTCCCCCTGGCAAAGCAGTACCACAATCAGGAAAGGAACCATCAAAGGGTCTAGATGTCAAGATGCCAGCATCGCCCCATACGGAGAGTAGAATTATTGGGCATCCTCCTGTTTCTGTAATGATGCCACCTCAAGGTGTCCAACTTGTGCATCCTGGCAGTGCCACTTCCATGCCAGAGTACTCAGCAGTGTACCGGGAGATGCGGGGCTTCCACCCCCAGTTTCCTGGTCACCCTTCAATTGGCATGAACTTAGCACAACGCATACCCCCTTCTCAGGTGAGACATTCTGAGAGTTCTTTGCACAACTATATGATGTTGCAATACTATAATATATATATATATATATTATTATCTATTTCAACATGCTCCTCAACTTTTATCATCTTGTCTGTCCCAACAGGAAGTAGATCACCCACACAGGAACAAGATTTCCCCTGTGCAGCCCTCTGGAGCTATTGCTGAATTAAAAAATGAAAGCTTGCACCTTCGTCATCCAGCCATGGAGTTGTCCCACTTGTCCAGGGTTCAGCGAGATACCCACTCTCCCTCCTTTGTGTCCTCTTCTGCAGTGGCCCAAAGGTCAGAAATGGCCCTGTCACTTCACAAGGGGCCTCAAGCTGTCATCTCTGGCCCTCTCCAACTAACTGCCTCAGGCCCCTCTCAGATGCGACCAGATGTGAAATTTGAACACACAGAGCACCGTTCAGTCGACACGGTGAAGCTTTTAACAGTAAGTCAAGTCAAGTCAAGTTTATTTATATAGCGCATTTCATACACAGAGGTCATTCAATGTGCTTTACATAAACAAAAACCAAACAGTAATAGCAGATAAAAGCATAGATGAGCAAAGAGGAATGATAATAATAATAATAGTAATAATGATAAAATAAAAAAAGAAATAAAAAGAAAGCAATAAAGAATAATTAACATAAAAGACATAAGGTGGAATAACAAGTCTGTTTTTAACAGATAGACTTTGCCAGAGTCTAATTTGGCAAACCAGTGATAGTGATCCTTCTCAAACACCCAGAGCTGTTTCCAAGTGACCACACAAACAAGATGTTTGAGGAAAAATATAATTAAGTGATGTTTTTACTTTAGTGAGTTGTTTACTTTTGTAACCTTCACTTTCTTTCTGTCTTTCTACTTTTCTTTTTGAGCAGAAGTACCCGATTGTGTGGCAAGGTTTGCTTGCTCTGAAAAATGACACTGCTGCTGTCCAGCTGCACTTTGTCTCAGGAAATAACATCCTGGCACAGCGGTCTCTTCCACCAGTGGAGGGCGCTCCAATTCTTCGCATAGCACAGAGGATGCGGCTGGAGGCAGCACAGCTTGAGGGAGTGGCACGAAGGATGACTGTGAGCTTCTTGTTTTGTGTTTTATGGGTGAAGAATAGGGAATGTTGCTGTAATATACTATGTTTTTTAAATGCATACAATTATATTAGTTATATACAATTGGTGTGACTGATATAGCCATCAGTGATGTAAATATGAATTTGGTAGCAAATGGTTTGCATTGCAGTCTGTTGTAACTTGTAATGCATCCTCAATGTTTGAATTATGTAAGGCAGATGTGCTTAATTAAAATATCCCATCTTCTTTTTTTTTATTAGGTGGAAAGTGACTACTGTCTTCTGTTGGCTTTACCTTGTGGAAGGGACCAGGAGGATGTCCTTGCTCAGACTCATGCTCTTAAAGGTGGATTTATTACCTACCTGCAAGCCAAGCAAGCTGCTGGCATCATCAATGTCCCCAACCCCGGCTCTTACCAGGTCTGTGTACACATTGTGACCTTGTGTATGGAAAAACCTGTCTACATGAATATATTGATGATGGTGTGCCCTAATTTGTTTGGCGGGCAAAGTGCAAAGTCTGTCAGCAAGTTAAGTTCTCATGCATGAAATACAACTATTGTATGGCATATGGGATCATTAAGCTGATATATTAGTGTGTACGCTTCAATGTCTTGCACATGGTGTTCAATTACCAAATTGATTTTTCTTTTTCTAGTTATTTGCCCATCATTCAAATAAAGGCCCACAGTGTAATATATGGAAACGGTTGTTGGTTTTTATGAAATAAGTTTACATGTTTGTTTGTTTTTTCTTCTCAATTGTAGCCAGCCTATGTTGTCCAGATTTTCCCACCCTGCGAGTTTTCTGAGACCCACTTGTCTCACCTCGCCCCAGATCTGCTCAACAGTGTCTCCAACATCTCTCCTCACCTCATGATTGTGATTGCCTCTGTGTGAGAGACAGACATCTTCTCCAAACCCACTGGACATCAACACCAGCCTATGGGACTCAGCCTTTTTTTCTTATGTGTGTGGACATGAATATGCCTCACTGCGGAGCTTGATTCAGTCTTTTTTGCATCATGCACTCATTCTCCTTTTGTTATTTTTTTTTCTTTTTTCACCAGATCCTTAATTCATCCTCTCACCTCAACTTTCACGTCTATGCATCTCTCATGGAGATGGCAACAATGGGCGTAACTGGATTTACAATGATCAATTATCTGATCATTTATTTTATTTTTTTTGTCATTGATGAACACACAGAGGATTTCCTTTTCTTTTTGGAGCATCAACAAAGGGGATTAGTTTAAAAACTTTTGGGAGGGACTGTTTAACAGTTTTTTTTCCACTGATGATGATTGTGATTTTTCTTTTTTTTTCTTTCTTTTTTTTAGAATTTCTTAAAAGATTAATCTGATCAGTCATTGCACTATGTTGGAGAAATCAAATTGAGAATCAAGTACTTTTAACTTTGTACAGATTTGAATATGACATGATGCTTTTAAAAAAACAAAAAAAAACATGCTCTTTTCACCAGCCTTCTCTGCACAAGAGACAAAACTGAGCTGGTGAGATCTTTTTTTTCCCCTGGGATTTCACCATTTGAAGAATACATGAACATACATACACTGACTGACTGGCACGTAAATATCAGCTCTCTACAGACTTCTCTGCAACTACTGTTCTGTCTTGCCACCTTAATTCCGAGTCTCTTTTTTTATTATTATTTTCCTCTCTATGTACCAGGCCCTGGAACTCCACAGGGGATTCTGGAGTTGTACAGTTTACACTTGATGCCTCAACGTGGGACTATAAGATAACTTTTGCTCAACTTTTTCTGTCTCTTGAAGACTGAAGGCGAAAAGGGGTGAACGCGAAAATGTGTAAATATTATAAATATTTAAGGACTTACAATGGACAAAAAAACGACAAGAAGCTGGGAGACCAAGTGGATTACAGCATATCATTGACCACAGATGATAAATTATGTCAGGAATGTCCTAAGGGGAAGCTGCTTCCCTTTACTCTGTCTAGAATAAATTCTGTGCCAAAATACCTTTTAAAATATTTCAAAAGAATATGAAAATGGAACAACAAATGGAATTACAAAATCAAATATTATTTTCATACTTTTTGTATTTGTCATATTGTTGTAATTATTTGTTGACTCTGCCTCATTTTTGATTGTTTTTGTTTCCCTCTTGTCAGTCCCACCCAATTCTTCTCCTGGAATCTAGTTAATTTTCACTCAGACATGATGTGGTGATGGTGGTGTTGGTGTTGGTGATGTTTGAGGCCACTCCCGTGATCGTGTAAATCGCTATATCATCTTTCTTTGTTTACCTGTTTGTCTGCCTCCATCTCTGACAACACATGCGTCTGACTCTAAGAAATCTGGTTTAATTAGTTGTGCCATGCCATCAGACATGTCTGAATGAAATCTTAGCACATGGTGGGGGGGGTATTGAATTCATTGATTGTTCTCCCTCTTATTACTTGTCTGTCCACTGTCTCCCGAGCCAAGGTGTAAATAGTCATTCATTTTATCTCTGAACTTGTTTATTTGCGCTCAGATTTTGTCTCATTTCAGGGTCCTCATTTTTGTTTTGTATGACAAAACAAAGCAGTCTGAAGAAGACAGAACTAGGTGAAAACCCATGCAGAAAGTAGAACCATGTTTCTCAGTTTTGTGGTGCGAATATTTGTACGACTGCAGGCTGACTTTTTTTCATGGTTATGTTGAAGGCACTTATAATTTTTGATACAAATTTAAAAAATACCAAAAGTAAGAAAAGAATCAGAACTGTTAATCTAAAAAAAATGTCTTTTGATTTATCTCTATTTCATCAGTTTGTACTTTTGCTGTTCCTCTATGAGGACATTTTAAAATGTAAAATAAATTTTGTTCTTCAGATCATTAAAATGGTCATTCACTGTTTCACTTTGTGATCATTTGCTTGTGGGCCATTTCCCTGATATGCATCCAAATTCAGGGTTGAAACCTCTCCGTGGCTGCACAGCCACTCAAGAGTTTGGCCACACGATGTCAGCAAAATCTCATTTTATGAAGAGGTTCCAGGGATAGAATTGCTGCGGTCACTTCTTTTCCAATGTGTTGACACTATATGACTATTGTTGGCAACTTTGCCATTTTTTACTGAACAAAAGGCATTATCCTCATGCAGAGAGTAATGAATTATGACAATGACCACCAGTAGATTGCACAGTAACCACAGTTTGGCTTTGAAATATTATTCGTCAAAATTGTCCCTGCTCACAAACTAAAAACATCACATCACTCTTACTGGGATAATGCTCCCGAGTCTCTTATTTGAAACATCTGTTTCTCTTTTGTGAAAATCTAGATTTACTTAATGTATTCATTCACAGTAATATCTTCAAAATACTATGTTGGTTAGCCTTTGACATACTTAGTGTTAATGAAATGGAGAAGTGGCATTTAAGCTCAACGTCTCACGCCAAAATCAGGTATGGAGAGACTTTCTGGCACTTTGAGGAGTATTCTACACATGCACATGTGGTACTGGGATCGATTGTCACTTTCACAGAAACATTTAAGCCCCCCTTAATTTGCTAAGCTTGGGCCTCGTAGCCCCAAGAGTATGTTCTTTTTCATCTAGTAATCCCTTCACAGCACATGCCGTTAAAACGGGATCTCTTCTAGTTAATGAATGCCTCCATATAAGTGTTTGAAACATCAGTTTGTGGTGAGGAATCCTATGGACAGCTGTGCACATGCCTGGAACAGACTGCTGCTGGGGGCCAAGGCTGTAGGACGGATCAGTTGGAGGATAGGCAGGCAACTGGTAAGCAGTTGTACGTCTCATAGATTCTGGAGTGAAGTATCACGTTCTGTTTCTCACATATTTAGAAAAAAGTATTCTCAGATTAGTCTTAACATTGCTCAGACATGAGTTCAATGGAATGGAAAAGTAGCAGAAGTGGTGGATCTGATGTTTGACATGCTAGTTCCCCACAGAGAACAAACAGAAAGACCATTGAGACTCACTTTGTCCTCTTTGAATAATTCCAACAATTATCACCTCATTCTTGCAGATCTGAGCCCCATAAATGTCAGTGGCGGACATATTTCAATCTGCTCTCTATGTTGGAGCTCGGCATGTGCGTGTGTTCGAGCCGTTAGATATGTGCACCAGAGTGTACTTATGTGGCCAAGGTCTTGGCGCTGTGGCTACAATTTTAGTCCACATCCAAGCCACCCCTCAAAGGTTTGTTTCTGTGGGGATGAGGGGGTTTGGGGCATGGGGCTCGGTCTTCTGTACCCAGCCATGTTAAGTTTCTTGGGGTTTTGGTCCTGTGTGTGTCCGTCTCCGTCTCCACAGGGAATGCGAGGAATCCTCAGGCCAGTGTTTTGGTGGTGGAGGCAACGTGATGCAGCTCATTTAAAAAAAAATGGTTGAAATCGGTGTATGTGGTGAGTGAGTGGGCGGAATGAGTCGCGGACAACTGTTATATCATGAGATACTCTTCTCCCTTTTGCCTCGGAGCCACTTGCAGGCTATTTAACGGTCTGGTATTTATCTCCCTCCAGATCTGTGGCTTGCTCTTGAGGTCCGTCCATAAAAAAATGTTATTACATATAAATGGATGTCAACGCTCTTGGTGGCCCATGCATGCAGAGAAGAACAGTTAATGCCCCTGTTTAACTCTGTAGGCCACAATTTACTGGAAGGTGCTGGAAAGCCAAAGCGTCAGCATTTAGTGTCGCCACTGTGAATCAAAATGGAGATCAAAGAGGGTCAAAGAAATCTAGGACCTTCAAGAGAGAGACTGCTCTTCTCTCTCTCTCTCTCTCTCTCTCTCTCTGTCTCCCTCCCTCTTCCTCTCTTTATTTCTTTATCTTCTTCTCTCATTCTCATGCTCTTCTTTTTTTCCCCAGCAGGCATGTTAGCAAGAAAAAGAGGTGAAGCACAAGAGATTTACAATGCCATGACAGGCCAAGACCAGGAATGTTAATTGACACTCCAACTCCCAGAAATAGAGGAACGCAGTGGCAGGAAGTGTGAGCGAGGACGACAGAGAGACCAAAAGGAAGACGGCAAGATAGCCACCCCCCCCCCCACACACACACACACACACACACTGAAATTACAGGCCTCGTGTTTAGTAAAGAGGCAGTGCTCTTGGTTAAGCGCAGTAGCTGCCAGGGCGCACATTATTATGCACACTCGCCTCAGGAGGAGCAGGCACGTCATACAAAAAAGAATATTTTATTCAAACCCGTAAGAGGGAGGACCTTTCGGTTCCCCAATTGGAGCCATGTGTGACCTGCAGAACCCATCAAGCATGGGTTCGTCATCAAAGAACAATTAAGTCATGTGCTTCCTAATGATTATTGACAGACTTGGCTCCACTTCAGTTGTGCCTCTTGTTGTACAAAGTGACATGACTAATTGATAATTAGGGAAATCATTTATTGGTGGATTTGTTTGTGAATGGAATGCTTTAAAAAATGTTTTTCTTGGGTTAAGATGCTTTTGAATGGGGTTTTAGTGTAGCTATATCCATTAATTTTCCATATTTCTGATGATTTGTGGTGAATATCTCATGCTGAGGTTGCCTGGTGGTATTCAATCAGTGGAAGAACATCCAAAAAGATTGGTTATACTTGTCTCTAAAGAACTTTGTCACCCACAACTTTGGCATGTCTATTCCTGTTTCTCATATCTTCAAAAGAACATTTTCAAGATGGACTCAGAAAATGGGCTCACATAGTAAACCATTTGTTTTTTGGTGTTTTAGTATTTTGTCTTTTGTATTTCATTGGTAAAACCAATACTTTTGGTGATGCGATGACCAATGTATGAATGTAGCCTCTGACTGACACATTCAACATGATTAGCATGTAGGTTGTTCACACACAATATACCCCCTCTCGCACACCAACCTTTAGTTTTTTGAGAACTTTAAAGGGATAGTTCGGGTTTTAAGACACGAAGTTATATGGGTTCCCCGTCAGCAACGTTGTGCATCAGCACTGACTTACCCCGCAACAGCGTCCTGTGAGCCGAGATCCAGCCGGTTTTTGATGCTGAAGAAAGTAGTCCGGCAAGTTTCTGGGGTCACGAAAGTAAAGTGTTTTTCTTCTCAAAACCATATGCATTCAAAAGAGTGATATATTTGCACCACAAAAACGATGTCCAGGAAAAATTCAAACCTCGTTATCACTTACTTATTTTTCGCGATTCCTATCACTGCGCGCTACTGACAGCTGGACAATGTTTTTGTGGTGCAAATATATCACTCTGTTGAACGCATATGGTTTTGAGAAGAAAAACACTTTACTTTCGTGACCCCAGAAACTTGCTGAAGAAAATAGTCCGGCATCAAAAACGATCAAAAACCGGCTGGATCTCGGCTCACAGGACGCTGTCGGGGGGTAAGTCAGTGCTGATGCACAACGTTGCTGACAGGGAACCCATATAACTTCGTGTCTTAAAATCCGAACTATCCCTTTAATTATCGGTTTTTGTCTTGAGAACTTTATCATCATTTGTCTCATGTGTCAAAGGAACACAATGAGAAAATCCATATTTATGCCCCTTGGTGTCAATATAACCCCTTTTATTAGAGCTTACATGATACCCAGTTAGTTAACAACCAACTCAAAGGGTCATGATCCTACCTGATCAACAGTTTTACACAGTGCAATGTCAAGCATTCTGGACATGCATTGGTAATGTCAGAGACTTTGTATTACAGTAATAGACATTGTATTATGTCAGTGTTCTATGAGTTTGTAGCTATTATTTGAAGGTAATAGAACTGCGTTGGGTTGCTGTAAAAGCACATTCTGTGGCTCTCAGTAGGCTCGGTGGTTAGTTTGTGCCACTTCACAAGTTCAGTTGTGACCTTTTGAGTATATCTCTGATAGCATAGCATACAATAGTTGACAGTTGGCAGGTTGGCATAGTTGATCTTTTGACTGTTCCCAGATTTATGTCTTGTACAGTGGGCAGAGAAAAGCTGTTGCTGTAAAACATCCACTTTATCAACAGTGTCAATGTAGTGATGAAGGAATAGATTAAACAGACAGATAAGGTGTGCAAAGTGATTTAATGCTCCCGTTTCAACATACAAAAATACAGTATTTTGTTTTGATACATGGTGTGGCTATGTTTTTTGGAGTTTATTTTGATACACTTAAGATTAGGATAGTTGATATTTTACTGTATTTTTTTATTTTCTGATTTTTAATTGATTTATTTTATCCAACCCTGTGTGTGTGTGTGTGTGTGTGTGTCTGTGTCTGTGTGTCTGTGTGTGTGTGTGTGTGTATGCATCAGTGTGAATTTATGTTGTATGCATACAAATGGAAATGCTTTCGATGTATTAGGGACATTTTTGGGGTGTGCCCTACGACCCAGTCAGTTTTTCTTCAAATGTTTTATCATGTATACCCATATGGCAGATATGGCCACAAGCCAAGTTTACCATCTTACTGACACCAAGCAAAGCCTGTCTGCCTGTGTGAGGGTAAACTTCCTTCCTCCGCGAAACCCAGACACATTATCCTTCAGTGTTTAGTCTTACCCGAGGTGTCCTTTGCAATTAACGCTTGAATGTTATTAAACATTTTGGAAGTTGTTTTGGAAAAATAAAAGTGTCTGCTAAATGAATAAATGCAAATGTAAATGAAAGGTTGCCCACATTTGAGCCACAATTTGAAAGATTGCGAAAGTGCAATGTCTTAAGTCTAACTGAAGGCAATTTAATAACTAAGTAAAATTAGTTTACTAATTTAACACCATGTGCAAGACCTTAAGTGTAAACATTGATAAGTTACCTCAATGCTCCCTCATGACAGCTCCAGTTTAGGGGCAACAACTTTGTTAACACTTTGCCCACGATTTAAGTCAGGGCCCTTTGTGTTCTTTTACATTACATTGCAAATTTAATTAGTCAGTCTTTTACACACACAAAATAGTAAGTAAATACATAAATAAACAAATAACTATTTCAATGCATCTGACAATCGTATTAACCTTGAGAGAACCATCCTAGTCAATGCTCAGTTAATTCATCCTACAGGCACTGCTGTCTACGTGCTCTTCTGCTGTGACCTCCTGAAGATACAGCGCTGTATCATAGGTACATACGTAGCCTACCCGATGTAAGATTTTTTTTTTTTTGTTATTGCCCATCCACATAATCCAAATGCCCACTCAAAGATGACTGGTAGCACCCATAGATCCTGAGAGTGTTTGAGAGAAGTTGTGTCTTTGACTATTTGTATCGCGTCTATGCATGTCCATCTGATTGTATAAAATATCAATTTCTAGTCATGAATGTGCATATCTGTGTGTGTGTGTGTGTGTGTGTGTGTGTGTGTGTGTGTGTGTGTGTGTGTGTGTGTGTTTAAACGTTCCATTGTAAATGGTACAGAAAGGCAGGAGTCCCCCCTCGCCATCTATGTGTGTGCTGACCTTCATCGTTTTTTGTCCTCTATAATTCTAGACACACAGATTGCATTCCAAAACACCAGAATAGAAAGAAAAGGAAAATGTGAAGAATGCTTAAAGTACTGGCCTTGGTTTTCTGTTGCTCTGATAACTATCTGTTTTCTGTCCAGCTGTTTCGAATCACTGGACTCACAACCAATGCAAATGACTTCATGAATTATCCTTTTTAATGCATATTTGTGCTTCGGCTGTACGTTTTCATGTGAGGACTGCCCAATAGCCCCCCACCCCCCACCCCACCTAGAAAAAAATCGCCCTTATAGACTTTCCTCCGGGTCCGGAGTAATCCGTCGTGAAGAGAGCCAAACCACTATCTACACATCTCGAATACTAAAATGGGATAAGATAATAGCTGCACGGCTGTTTATAAATGGATGTGGTGGTTGAGATGGAGAGAGACAGAAAGAGAGAGATAGAGAAAGGAAAGGGAAAAAGAGAGAGAGAGAGAGAGAGAGACAGACAGAGAGAGACACACACGAGTGTAACTTAGTGGCAAGGCACAAACACATGCTTCAGTGGGAGCTGATGACTCCTCAACCATGTTGATCGACTAGAGGGTCTACACACAACTATTCTAAAAGCATCAAAATAGCTCTTTTAAAAGGCGAGAATCCCGTGGGCGGCTGTGGTGTCATGCCTCAGGCACTAGGCACAGCAGCTTCAGACCAGAACATGAATGGTGAGGGGGGATCTGACCCCTATTTTGATGGGTGGTAGTGAGAGCGCCAGCACTCTCGTTGCCTGGGTGTGCTGTATAGCTGCGGGAGGAAGAATGCTGCTGGATTACTTCCTCCTCCTCCTCCTCCCCCTCCTCCTTCTCCTCCTCCACCACCTCCTCCTCCTTCTCCTCCTCCTCCCCCTCCCCCTCCTCCTCCTCCTTCTCCTCCTCCACCACCTCCTCCTCCTTCTCCTCCTCCACCACCTCCTCCCTTTGCGTAGGAGGACTTGATAGCAGGGTGGTGAGGAACATTTTCTGGTGAGTCTCTCTGTCCCGGGCCTACAAAAGCACGGCTTGGTGTTCGGCATACGATGCCCCCCCCCCCCTCACTCCCTGCCCCCGATCCCTTACCCAACCCCTGCAGTTTCATTGTGAGGGTGGTTTACTTTCCACAGCCTCACAAAATTAAACTAATAAGGCAGGCAGTGGTGACATTCACATCCACATTAAGGTGGGATAATCGCTGATCTAAGACTTACCACAATGTTAATTTTATTTTCACCTGTGCCATTGCTTCTTGAATCCTTAAACTCACAGCAGTAAAACCTGGAGCCCTCTGTGAAGCCTTTAATCCTGGAGACTTAGCACAAATTGAAGAAGGACAGATAACAGACTGCATAAATTGACTTCAACATAAATACGGGATAACACAGCTATGGATAAGCACACTTAAGTATATACTAACCCTGATAAGTTTGATGTGTTTATACCCAGGCTCATCCACTGGATTCACTCAAGATCTTCTTTTCACCAGTTTACAGTTTCTCTCTCTGTCTCTTTTTTTTTGCTTTCATAAGATATATGATGTCCCAAGCAGCTCAGACTAAATGTTGATATCTTGACCTCCACTGTTTTGGGTTCACAGCAGGAAGGAAGCACACAGTGCACTGCTGATGTCATGCACGGGATGCCTGAGCGCCTGCCTGCCTGCCTGCCTGCCTCGCTGGAGCGGAGTGACCACAGGCCATGTTGCGGACAGGGCTCGGTGTCACCGGGGAATTGCTTACAAAATAGAGCAATGAAGGCAGTGGGATTGGGTATTGTTGCTCCTCTTTCATGGCCTGTGTGGTCCACACAAAAGGCACAGGATGACAGGATGAGAGACTGAGGGGGCTGCCATGGATCATATGACCCGCTGGAGGGTGGAGCTGCACGCCTGATGAAAAGGGAGCCACAGAGATGTGACAGAACTCACCTGGTGACATCAACCTCCCCCAACACACACACACACACACACACACACAGCTCCCATGCCCAACACACCCCATCACCAATACCACCACCTCTTCATCCAGGGCCCACACCTAACCCAAAACACGTCAATCCAGGCCTTACATCATTTTAGCTGCTCTGAGGCTGCAACATGAGCCGAGTTGCGAGTAACAACCAGCTCTATGTATAATTACACTTCACCGCAGCCGCGTCGCTCTTCGCCTCCTCCCACTCTCTGCTCATCTGTGGCACGGGCCGGGCCAGCTGTCGCTTTGGCTTGAGGGGGGTGAGAGACACAAGGACGAAAGGTGAGTCCGCCTCACTCACTTTTCTGTCGTAGTCGCGAGATGAGGCATCGGTTGGCTTTTGGGGTATAGGGTAAAAACATGGCAGTCGTCCCCCCCTCCTACCCCCCCTCACACTGAGACCTTGGAAGGCTCCAGTGGCTGAAATCAAATCTCCCTGTGATCACGAGAGAGTGTGTGGGTGTACAAGTGAATGTGTGTGTGGAGGTCATGTTTTCAGTAGACACGAGGGTCACGGATTAGGGGTTGCTCCCCTGTTGTGTCGGATGGTGTGGTTGGAGCCTCGTGATTCAAAAGTGCACTCCGTCTGCCCGGACCCGAGGCGAGGGTAGGGCAGCTGCCAGGCCGAAATTGGAGGGATTTAGGCAGCTTCCTTCCCTGCAGGGGACCTATGATCGGGGCTTCTGAATTATACCAAATAAGACTCAAAAACCGCACATTGAAAAGAGAGCAGTAAAACCAAACGAGACAGGACACAATAGCTGGACTGTGCTAGTGCCATCTGCTTCGCTCTCTTAGCACTGGAAGGTGAGCTAGCCAGTCCCACGGTGGAGCCCTTAAAGGAATTTTTCCATGGTGAGCTCACAGGGCTAGAGACGTCTCAAAACTTGTACAGTCCGGTATTTGACGGCCAATAGGATAATATTGTTCTGAGGTCTTCGGAATATGGAGGGTGGGGATGGCTCGGAAAAGGGATGGTAGATAGAGAGGTGGGGGGGGGGGGGGGGGGGAGGAGGGCATTGTGTTGGAGGCCCTAAGACTGTCTGGCATGACTCAGTGTTGACATTTACAAAGGAAAAAAATCTGTCTGTATTATTCAGGACGAGATCGGCACTGGAGACACCAAGTCTGATAAGTTTGGTGTGGACTTTAATTAGGCTTTTGTTGACTTTCTTGTTTGAAAAGCAAATATTCACATCTTCTCCCCCCCAGAAGCAGACATGAACTTTCTCTCGAACTTCACAAACGACTTCATAAAAGAAGTACTTCTGATTTCTGATCAGATGCCCATTTCAGAGAGTCTACACGTGTACACTGTAAAATATACATTTCCTCACGCAGAGACGGTTTGGAGTGAGCCGTGCTGTCTCCACTCCCTATTGAACATCTCAGATTGCAATTGGGGGGATATTAAATGCTGTAAAAATATTTTCATTCTCGCCGTATGCAGTGGCCACACCACTGCAGCAAACCTGGAACTGGGGAGCAGGGGATATTTGAGGAAAAAGAGGGAAAAGTTCATAAAATAAAACTTTAGCTTAGAAAAACTTCCAGAAGGCACAGCTCTCTCTCTCGGGTATGCTGGCTGATGGTGTCTGGATGTGGGCGGCAGTAATTTAATTATGATCAGCCGAGGGCTTACTGCTGCAAACCGGTTTTCATGCTGTTTAGCTGTCCATGTCTAAACTACTGGAAGTTGTGAAGCTGTGAACATGAGTTGTGAAGTTGTAAATGTCCCTGTTTTAGCACTGTGGAACTATGATTGTCATGACTATTATATGAGTGATTTCTTGCATGTTTAAATGCTACATACACTTAAATATGTTTTGGCAACCTCACACCCTGAAATATTTGTTTTGCCACAGGCATCGGCCAACTTCTAGTCTGGTTGGAAGGTTTCGTATGCTTTCAGTTGTAATCAAAAGTTATGGCTGTGTGAGAGGAAAAAAACAGTATCTAATTAATATTGTTTTCTACAGGTATGTGTTGTTTGTATTTTTATGTGGTAATTATAATTTATGGTTGGCCTAACCAAATGTGGAACATCCAGTACTTTAGAAAAACATTTAGTCTCACAACATCTGGTGATTGATATTGAGTTGCATAAAATGGGATTAAATAACCTCTAAATGAATTATATTCATGGGAATAAATGCTGATCATATTTCAGGTATGCATGGTCATAATTACTGGGTTATGCTTACAATTCTTGTGGTGACTTGAAGCTCTCAATAATTAGATATGATTGCATACCTGCATCTATTCTTGGAGGCAAGATAGGGGATGTTGTACCATTTGTGACATACCTGAAAAACTCTGGGCAGGAGACAGAGCAGACAGAGTCAGAGAAACTCATTATTCATTCATTTCTTTACTCTCTGAGGGAGAAATGCCCCATATTTCCTTGTGCTGCTTTCCCCAGTGAGTTTCCAAAAAAGAAATGGTGACTGAGAGCGACTTGAAAGAACTCTTTGAGATGAGGAGATTGCCTTCATTTCTTTCCTGTCAAAAGACGGAAGCCTGCAATGAATTAAATCAGAAATGTGATCAAACATTGTGGTGCTATTCTGGATCACGCTGGACATGCATGGTCATGCAAGGGAAACAACAACCCGAAAACAGCTAAAATGGTGGGGAGGAAAACTCCCTGATAAGAACAAAGGGAAATCAAGGCATGGCATAAGTCATTCAATCCCTCTGAAGATCTCCTGCAGCCACACACACACACACACACACACCCTGAACGCACCTCGCTCGCTTTTCACACCACCATGACTGTGGACTTTTTTTTTTTTTTTTCCCCGCAGAAGCCGAGGTTGATTTCTTCTAAGGTTAGGGAGGATCTGCTGATGATGGGACAAGTACAGGCAGGTTGGGATCACAAGGGATGGAGGAGTGCTCACTCACGCAGGGCAGGGGAGAGGAGGGGAGAGGAAGGGAACGGAGGGGAGAGGAAGGGAACGGAGGGCCATGGTGTGCTGGTGAGGGCCACAGTGTGGGCCAGCTGCCAGATGAGTTAAACCTTCCTCTCTATTAGGAGTACCTGCTGACCTGCTGACCCCTAGGCCTTCCCGGAGAGGCCGAGAGCACCTGTTTGCGTTAAGGCCCTCCCGCTCCTCCTCTCCGCTAGCGTGGGACTGCAGCTGCAACACGGGTGTCTAAACATCGTTGTCTCTTTAGTGTTTTCTCTCGTGAGAGTGAGCGTGTGATCGTCTGACTGTGTGTGTGTGTGTGTGTGTGATTATTTGAATAGGTATTTGTGGTGGTTAACTTAGAGTGTTTGAAAATATGCCCCCAGTGCACTAACATTCCAGAGAGGTTACTGGTCTGTTAATCTGCATGTTACATAATTATCAGATAGTATTTCATTATTTCATTCATTATGTATTCTCTCTCTCTCTGTCTCTCTCTCTCTCTCTCTCACACACACACACACACACACACACACACACACACACACACACACACACACACATCAGGCAAGCAGACACATACAGGCTTGAACCCACAAATATCTCCTCTCCACAAACACACCTGCCCCACCCTGCCCCCCAGCGCACACACACACACACACACACACATAAACAAACACACACACACACACACACACACACACACACACACACACACACATGTTCTTTGCCTTTGCCTTTCAACGTTGATAGGACAGTGATTCACAGCAGAGTAGGACTCTTGCCCTGGCAGAGAGTAAACAAGGAAGCAATTTGCAGGCCTCACCTCCACCCACGGATCATGTGTCAGATGATTCCCAACGACTAATTACTCCTCTCCTTCGAGTCATCCACCGAAGGAGATGAAAAGAGAGTCCATCTCGGCTCACCGCAATGTTCTTCCCAAACCGTCTTTGAAGTTTGAGCTCGCAAGAGGGTGTGACGCAACATGTGTAGGTGCGCACTGTGTCCCAGTGTCACTTATCTGAAAGAACTGATTTCATTTCGAGATGGAAGAAAACCGCAGCTGGGTAGTTTCATGCCCCAACGTTGTAGGTCTCTCCCCTCTATTTTCCTGGGTATTATTCTTCAGGGATTACTCTGCCAAGACTATAGATGTTCCAGTGCAAATATAAAGTTCAGCTGTAATGGTTCAAATGGAACGGAATAACAAATGTGTATCCTGCGTTTCTCCACACTCCCTGCACCATTCTTTAGGTTTCTAACGCTTAACGCTAATCTAAACTTTGATCAGTACTCCTTTTCCGTTTGCCCAAATGGGGGGGTTGGTGGGTTAAAAGGTGGGGGTGGAACAGCAGAGTGGAGGGGGGGTGGGTCTGGCAGGGTTGTGAGTAGTTTTCCCGACACCCTGGATAATGTGCACAGCTGTCCACCACTATCCCTGCCCCTGTTACAGAGCTCCCCCACGGCCCTGTAAGAGAACTGGTGGCCTGGTCAGCTGGAGAAGCGTTTGGCTGGAGAGTTTGACGTGCTTGTCGTTCTTGCTGCCTACCTCAGCGACCCCCCCCCCCCCCTCCTCCTCCTCCTTCCCCCAAGGAGGAAGCAGAGCCTGCAGGGACAGGTGCCATGGGCATGTTTGACAAACACAGGCCTTTGTGAGACAACACTGAGGGCCTGAGGGCCTGAGAGGTGGCACTCCTGAAATAATCTTGGCATTAGGTGCGTGGGCTGGTGTACGTGCCCGGATCCATTCAAACAATCACATACACACACACACACACACACACACACAGAGGGATAGAGAGGGAGACAGAGAGAGAGACAGACACACACAAACACACACACAGACACAGACACACACCGAGTGTTTATCACAGTGCCTCTGTAGAAAGAATGATGAAAGCAATTATTATCACACTGCACACCCACAATGTAGAAACTAACAATCATTTCCTCTCAGCCAGCTATGTTCTCTCTCTTTCTCTTTCTCTCTCTCTGTCTCTGTCTCTCTCTCTCTCCATCTCTCTCTGTTCAATTTAATTCAATTTAATACAATTCAACACACTTGAATGGCATGACCAGTAAGGAAGATACCCATCACAGAGAAACAGAGAAAAAACCTTGATACACATAAAATACAGAATCATAGATTAATAAATAAAACATGTAGTCTACTGTACATGTTCGTTTATCTCTGCCTTTCACCCCCCATCCTCTCTTTCTCTGACTCTGTCTGCTCTGTCTCCTGCCAAGCTCATCTGATATAATGCATGACTGAGCTCATTCAATGCAGGGTGGGTCATGGGAAACGTATTCAACAGGTGGCCATTCATCAAAATATTTATAACTCTCCTGAAAGCTCCGCTGCTGATCAGACATCTTTAGGCATTAACATTACACCCTCACACCACATATTGATTACATGCGACCTTTGCGTGTCAGACTGAAAAGCCACTTTTTTACGAGGAGTAAAAATAGTGGATACGCTTCGTTTCCGTGGATGAATTCCCCCCACATATGAGGTCATTCTCCTCCAATGATCACCTGACACATCCCTCTCACTTCTTTGTTGTGGAGTCAACCTTGAGCGTATCTAATTTGAACGGGAGGAATAGGAGCTATGTTCCGAGTCAGAGCATCGGAATGCTGTGATAAGAAACGGATGAACCTTTATCCGCCCAAGTGAAGATGTGCTATGTTCCCTAAAATGGCTGACAGGACTGCGTCAGGCGCTTGGGTAGCTTTCTGGTCTACTGTACCCGCTGACACCAACAGTCACACACTCTTAATAATGCCCAGGTGTGTCTGCAGGCCGGTGCTTGCGTAGATGGCTAGCCTTTCAAGTTTCATCACCTCTGGGATTTTGTGGTAACACATCAGACACTGTTGCAACCTGTGGTCTGGACGTAATACATTTAATCATACACATTATCATTTAATTGTCAACACCAGTCTGATTGAGGTGAAACGCAAATGAGAATGTGGAAACAACACGGCGTGTGTGTGTGGACACCGAAGCACGACTGCGTTAAAATAGACCCACGTCTCTCTCAAATCTGACCAGCAGACTAATGGCGACGATGACAGACACGTGGAGAGCGAAACAAAGGACTCCACTGGACCCTCCCACACCCAAAGCACCAGTTACATAAACCGAATCACCCCAGATATGCTGAAAAGTTGGAAAAATCGGTCTGCGGACTTAATAGACCCGAGGAATTTCTCCTTCAGGCCTCGTCTCCGAGCCGCAGAGTCCCTCTCTAATTTAGGGGTACGGCAGCAGTGGCACCATCCTCTCTCTCCCTCATGCAAACCCCAGGGCTGAGCTCGCAAAGGCAACCGCACACTGTGCAGTTTACATTACATTTCAGCCCCAGGCGCTCCGGCGGGCGATGCCGGGGACAATATCCTGTCCAAGAGGCCTCAGCCACTACGGAGCTGATTTACGCATACATGTGCTCAGCTCAGTATAATGGAGATGGGTGGTTAAGGCAAAAAAGGAACACCAACCAGCACTGCTCAACAAAAGGTAGTTCCTTTTTAACTTGAGGATGCGAGTGCTCGAGTGCGAGTATTCATCTACTCAGCGCCATTGCCACTGCCATCTGCCGAGGCCCTAATCAGGGGTGTTTAAGTGGCCTATTACATGAAAATGTGCTGCGTGTGTGCCGCCATTGGCCCATATGTAGTACCCCTGGTGATACCTTCATAAAACTTCTGCCGGTGCGATTCATGTGGCTGGCTGGCTGACTGCTCCTGTCTGTGTGTGGTCCACAGTGCTGCGTCACCATGTCACAGCTGAAGTCTTTGGAGTGGCTGAAGTGTGTGTGTGTGTGTGTGTGTGTGTGTGTGTGTGTGTGTGTGTGTGTGTGTGTGTCTATGCATCCACCATCTTTAATTTTCTGAGAAAGAGGTAATTTAGCAGTAGCACAAAATGACAGCTTGAAGATACTTCTCTCCAAACAATGACAGTGGGAGTTGGGAGTAGGAGAGTACGTAGCTGCAGGGAAATGCTGTGGTAGAGTTAGCTTATATAATGTGTTTTTATTGTGCTGTTGGGAAACATAAATGATTTCTCAAGGAGCTTCTGAACTTAACACCTGATCTAAGGGTGAAATAAGAGTGTGGTTTCAGTCAAACAGAGAACAAAAAGCCCAGCTATTTAGCCCTCCCATTTAGCTTCTACTCCCCCCCCCCCCCCCCCCCCCCACACACACACCCCAACACCCCTCCTCCTCCACGCATACATTTCATTTCTTCATCTCTCTCTCTCCTTTCTCTCTCTTTCTGTCGTTCAGAGTATTTTTATATATGGGGGCTGTATTTTGCTATGATCTCTCACTCTCTCTCGCTCTCTTTCTCTCTCTCTCTCAAAGGACACGAGAGAAAAGTCCCTGAAGTCCCACAAAAAAAGGGCTGGGCAATTCTGAGGAGTGTGGTTTTACCAATGATATGCACAATGGTGACATTGAAAAAAGCTTTGTGGGCATTGGAAAAAGTTGGAGAATTTTATTTTTCTTGTTCTGTCTTGCTTACTGTTTCTGGCTTGCTCCACCTTCACTCATTCTTTTTCGGTCTTCGTCTTTCCACCATTTCTTTCTCCCTCTTTCTTTCTCTCTCCATAGCCCTTTCTTTCATCTGTCTCTCTAAATATTCCTTCTCCCTTTGCTCCATCCCCTCCATCTCCCCCTTTCAGTCTCCCTCTCTCTCTCTCCTCCCTCTTCTCCTCTCTTGTTCTTTCCTCCCTCTTCTCCCTGCCCTCTTCCTATACCCCCATCCCTGAGTGTTGATATGCGTACGTGAAGAGAGGTGTGAAGAGGCTGGGGAAAGGACGTGAAGGAGGTGGCATTGTTATCTGAATGGAGAGTTGAAACTCTAGGCTTATCCCCCTGTGTGAGGGGGCTTTGTGGAAATGGTGGCCTGGTGGAGGGGGGGTGTGGGTAATTGTGGGAGTGGGACTTTGACTTGGATAGAGTTCCACAGTAGTCCGACCAACTCTCCCTCATAGGTGTGACACAACAGGAGCAAAAACAAAACAAAAAAGTTAACGTGTGCATTTGGTGCAATGATTGTTTTACTTTTTTTTTTTAAGTAGGTGCTGTTTCCTTGACAACAATGGCATCCACATACGTGGCGGTTAAAACAGTTTTCACATTATGTTTCAGATCATGCACTCGGCACAATCTATTATCATTCTATGAAAGTACTGAAGGGAAACGCTCTCTTTGTGTCTCTGGCTCTTTTGTTTGGGAATAATTATATACTCTTTACTGAATAAAAATCAAGTCGCATGAAGTTGAATCAAGTTGAATTTGGAAGCACTAATTCACAGGAGCACAAAAACTTGGTTGCTCTCACTGTTGCTTTCACGTTTGGCAGCTCTCACTGTGCCAGTGACAGTTTAGTCCCTGAAGTGGTGATCTTCACATAGAAAGTCCTTGACTCTAAAATTCCTCCAAGTTGCTAGGTGATACCATTGTTGTAATTTCAACCCCACATAGAGGGTCCCTGGAGCACACCCTCCCACTCGACGTCTCCCACCCGCACAATATCCTTGTAGGAGGAAACAATGTTTGCTTTATCACATTCATGTCTTTTTTTTTCTTTTGAAAATGTTCACTCTCCATCCACCCACCAGGATGTCTTTTGGATAAGTCTGAAACAAGCTTACAATTTACAGACTTCTATCAAATGTTTTTGAGAAATGTTTTGGAAACAAAAAACAGAGGCCAAAAACATGAGATGCACAGACATTGCATAAATCTAGACACAGCCTACAAGATAGGACGATACATAGAAAGCAAGACAGAAAGAAAGAAAGAGAAAGAAAGGGAGAGGGACTTTGGATAGCTTTCCTCAGCGTTTGGCAGGTTGTTATCTACACACATAAACTAGAACAATGACTTACCTTACATTCACCAGTAATTGGCACACAGGTGGGTTAGACTTTGATATTGGGCGTATAGTCGCAACAAGGCAACCACGCAACCATAGCAGCCGTATAGCAATAACCACACCTCCTCCCTATAAGGAATTCGACAAATTCCGACGGGCGGAGCCCATGACGCCGTGCATTTCTGAATGAGTCCTCGGAGAGACGAACTACTAGCAGTGCAGAAATCAGTACCACCGAGGAAGAAGGCTGCCAAGAGTAAAGTCGGAATCGAAGAGGAAGAAAACGTTTCAATAAAATGGAATACCGGGGATTTAAGTGCATTTTGTTTTTTAACATATTTATTAACTGTATATTTATTTCACAACAGAATAAGGAAGGTGAGTAACCTACAATTTACCTAAAAGTTATTCTAAACCAACTTCCTTTAACATCAGAGGCAGGTAGCTCGTATGGGTGAACACGAAAAGTATGCAGTTGCATTTTTTCGGACAGGTTAATAGCCATGCATTTGACACCAATTTAAATGAATTTGAAAGCACCTTGCATTACATTTAGCATGTTAGGCTATTTACGTTTTGGGACTGTTTGTCTAATTCTAGACTAATATTCAGTGTTGTTTGAGTGGTGTGGTATATTGCAGAATTTGTGCTGTTGAAAGTTGGATTGGTGAAGCTTTTTGACAATTGACTGTCTTCTCCTTAAATATTATTATTACGCATTTATTATCCTACATATAACAGTCTTATAGGCTACTTTTGAGGGTATATTTAAACTGCTCTGTACAAAAATCTCACTCATCACAATGTTTAATGAGGAATTTACTGGATGTTATCTCTGTCGGGCTATAGAAGCTATTTATTTAATGTGACAACTTAAGAGCAAGTAGTCTACTACCAGAAACTAGAAAATAAATGGTTCTTTCGAGGCGCATGAAACTGAAACTTTTTTTTTCTGGTCTTTCACAGAAGTGCTCTTGGACATGGTTGCATCGGGATCCGAGCTGGGCTGGTTGAAATGGCCAGACGAGAACGGGGTGAGTAACTTGGGGAAAAAACGTTGTCACTCTCGACAGAGTATCTACCTTTTCGGGATAGTTTCGAAGAGAATTCTGTTTATTTGCTTTATCAGCTGTTCTTAGAAGTCAACGCCTGAGTGGGCGAAATTATATTTTTTAGTTGTTCAGGGTGATTTTTAGAGCACATGTCTTGATGTGTTCTATTAAAAAAAGGATTTAACAGTTTCAGGATTGGCTTTATCCTACTGAAGACAGCGTTTAAGCAGTTAGACAGGAAAAAGTTTGAAGGATAAGTGCTGCAAGCTTTCTGCGTGGAGAATACTTGTGGCCTCGTGTGGTTTTAAAGCCCTGTCTTCAGGATTTTATAAGTAAGGGTGTAATTAACATTTAAAGTTAGGACCATGTGGTGTTTTTTTAGACATGTAAGTTAAGCACTTCAGTGGAGCTGTCTTTTTACACTCGGGTTTTGTTGCTGAAGTTTTTGGGGAATGGTTTTCATTGAATAGTTGGACGAGAAAGGCCTGGTGCATTGAAAACAGAGGGAATTAGTTTAGTGCGCCTGCCTTGCCTGGCTGCAGTTAGCAGGTTTTCCCTTTTTCTTCTCGACTTGACTGATCTGGAATGTCAATGCAAATTACTGTCCGTAAGGTGATGGTGGTTTGGTACAAGTTCAGACAAGTTTCCCTTTGTGAAGCTTAGCTACAACATTAAAATTCACAGCTAAAATGTTTCTCGTTAAAATAAATAATAATAATAAAAAGCGTTGCCTATTGCCTGGTGACTGAGATGAGGTAGGCTATGTTAAAAGTTAACATGTGCAGCACAACTGCAGTGTACAGTGTACACATTAACTGCTCAGGAGATCTAATTTAAAGCACCCTGTCCAAAAAAAGCACACATGTCAGCAATGTTTGGACCTCATGTTGGTAAAAATTACAGTCTTAATGAGCTACTGGGGTTTTAATGAGGGTATAAATTCCTTTTCAACTGGTGTAAGGACTCAGAAACAGTATGGCCTGTATATTTTTTTTATGGGGGCATTTGTTCTCCAGTTGCATGATTTTCTCATTCCTATGCCACACACTGAGCAAACAATGCAACACTCCTGTAATTAATAGCCCAGTGGCAGCATCTATAGCCAGAACCGCACAAGGCAGCTGCATGCCGAACACAATGAAAGGGAAATGTTTCCCACTGTCCAGACAAACTATATCAGCAAACATGGCTGACCATGGAGAAATAAGAAGCTCTGTGGATATTACTTGAGGCTAAATCCTGTATGGATGACTTGGTGATTGTTGCCTTCCTGTTCAATTGTGTGGTCAGAGAGCCTTTTGAGACAAATCTACCAGGGTAAGGCATTCATGATCTGTGTGCTTTGCTCTTTTTTGTTCCATTGCAGTGGGAAATAGCTCAGACTGCTTTTAATGGGTCTTTGCACTACAACTACTTTGTATGTAATGTGGAGTCACCCGCTGGCCAGGACAACTGGCTCCGCACCACCTTCATTCAGCGCCACCCGGCGGCCTCGCGAGTGTTCGTGGAGCTGCGCTTTGTGGTGCGGGACTGCAACTCCTTCAACGGCGCCTCGCTCACCTGCAAGGAGACCTTCAACCTCTTCGCCTCCGACTCCGACGTGGACATCGGCACCAACTTTCGCAAGAGCCAGTTCCGTAAGGTGGCCACTATCGCCCCCGATGAGATCTCGAAGATGGGTGGGCTGAAGATGAACACGGAGACCCGGATGGTGGAAGGCCTCAGTCGCAAGGGCTTCTACTTGGCGTTCCAGGACATCGGGGCCTGTCTGGCTCTCTTCTCAGTCAGGGTTTACTACAAGATCTGCCCGGCCACCATCAAGAGCCTGGCAGCCTTCCCCGAGACCGTGGCCGGCGGGGACAAACAAAACCTGCGCAAGGTGGCGGGCAAGTGTGTGGAGAACGCCGTGAGTGCCAACCCGCCGTTCATCTTCTGCACGACGGAAGGCGAGTGGGTGGTACCCGTCGGGCAGTGCCAGTGCCGCGAGGGATACGAGCCAGAGGGCGATGCGTGCCAAGGTAAGAGATAACTTCCCGTCTGACACACTCTCTAGTCTCTCCGACCGTGGATGTTACAGGAGTTGTTTGTAATGGGAATTAAATGGCTCATGGAGCAGGAATTCTGTCCCCCTGGGTACATTGCCTCCCATGAAAAGGAATGGAATGCTTCAACAGCCTCGAGCAAGTCACCGCATCAATCTGTGGCCATAAACAACAAAAAAAAAAGTCAGTCATTCAGTCAGTCAGTCATTTTGGCCAGTGATTTTGGCCACAGGTTGCTTAGGAAGTTAGGAAAGATAGAGAGAAAGGAAGAAGGGAAGGGACAGGTCTGCTCATATCATAATAGTCTCTCATTTTCTTGTTCCCTGGCTGAATCTGCTGCTTATCTCTTGTGGAGATGTGGATAGGAAGCATTGTTTTGGAAAGAGGCAGTGGTGTGGAAATGAAGTGTAGCTCTACTCTCTTTACCTTTTTATGAATTCATCTCCTTTGTATTGCTCTGGGCCACCATCTTGGGAAAATTCAGGGAAAAGCTTGTCACTTATTTCAGGGATACTTTTCCCCTTAATTTCTGTCCTCATGCATTCTTTTAAGACTAACAGGCTCATACCTCAAGTGTGTAACTGTAGCGAATGATTGCACTCAAAGCAAAAGTTTTCCATGGACGTGTTCACTGCATGCCTAGAAAGGACATGGAATTACCTGGGTCTGTTGGGCATGTAGCATTTTCTTCCTGACCTTGTTCTTTCTCACGGTGCATTCTGTAGGCTTGAGTTCAGTGGCCTGACATTCAGGTGTTTTGTGACTCACTGTGTGTGTGTGTGAGTGTGTGTGTATGTGTGTGTGAGAGAGAGAGTGCAGGCATGCCTGGGCCCGTAAGGAGTTACAACATTACAGAACCCTTCAAACTCCATCACTTTCAGCGCACTTTACTTTCCGCACGCGATCTTGCCGAGACAAGTTGAATGAGCAGGGAATGTATACAAACTTGTTTAATGAAAAAGAGTTTATACTTGAGCACTGGCAACACTCGCCTCACAGGTAGATGGCCTTGAACAGTTTACTTGTTTTGCACAAACACTGAAACATGGTTAAATATGGTGTTCCGTCTCTCCTTGTGTGGAGTGGACCCTAACGTCAAACATTCAGCAGGATATATTTGTGAAAGCTGAGAACCAGAGTAGGCAAGAGGGAGAAGGAGAGACAAACAGAGTGAGAAAGGGAGCTAGAGAGAGGAAAGGGAAGAAAAAAAATGGAAGGGGCATTTTTAAAGAGGTGGGGAATGGAATGTAAAGGTAGTAGAACAATGCAGCACTGTGTTTGCAGCCAGAGATATTGGTCCCTCTTGCCCTCCCTCTCCTCTGCAGCCCTCCCTCTCCTCTCTTCTCCTCTCCTCTCCTCTCTTCTCTTCTCCTCTCTTCTCTTCTCTCTTCTCTCTGGTGCATTCCTCTCCTGAGCTTACCGAGGAGCCTCCCTGATTACGACAGGCCTGAGGAATTCCCACGGGGAGTGCTATGGGCCCTCTCTCTCTCTCTCTCTCCCTCTTTCTCTCTCTCTCTGGCCTCCATCATTCATATATCAATCAATCAGTTGGCCATGTAGTCAGAGAAATAGGAGAGGGCAGCATGAGAGCGATAGATTAAGGTGTGCAACACTTAGTGCATCCTATCTCCACGCCCTTATAACATCATGGGAAGCCCTCTTGAACTAATTGGCCAAAGGTAAATCCGTGTGTATACCCATGTTTTCATAAAAACGCATAAATCTAATCGTTTGTTTGTTTTGTCTCACCTTACCTGTGGGTCAGTAAGCACTTAATCTTTGTCTGACAGTGTGCCAGTTTCTTCAGCTGGATGAGTCACTGTGTTCAGTCAGGATCTGTCTGGTTTGCACTGCAATTCTGAAAATAAAGAATCTCTCTTTCTCTTTCTTTTTCTCTCTCTCCCTCTCTCTCTCTCTCTATCCATCTCTCTCTCACACACCCACGCACACATACACATACACACACACACACACACACACACACACACACACACACACACACACACTCACACACACACACACACACACACACAGCCACACTCTGCACTCTGTCCCTACTTGCATTGACTCACTGTTTACACTGACACAATTTTCCTAGCTATAAAGAAGTGCCCCTCCTTGCTCATAATCTTCCTGGGCACAAAGGCACACATACCTCCTCTGACCACACAATGGCACATTTCGCTTGACCTGTGCTGTGATTGGGCAAGACGACCTCATGCCCACACCCTTTGCCAGCAGAGACACACAGAAAACACACAGAGCAGCGCAGTCCAAACCTGACCAAATGCTGGGCAACCATTTGTCAGGCATCAGTAAAGGGTTGATCACAAATACATGGGAGTTGGGAGAGCTGTTCTTTGGAGGGTACTGGTGCTGCTGGACTCCCCCCCCCCCTCCCCCCTTCACTTTCCTCTCATGGAGGCGTTCCCGATTTACTGTAATCTCCTGTTTCTTTTTCTACCCACTGGCTGGAACAGAAACTGTTGGTGACTGTTCAGGCTGGTGTGTGGTGAGTGACTGACTAGGTAGTAATTGACTTGGGTGTGTGTGTGCTCAAGAGCTGTAAGTGCTGGTTAGGCATGCATCTTTTTTGTCTTTCTTCCTCCGGGCTGTTCCCTCTCCCTGATTTTTCTCCTCTCTTCCTGTGCTTGCTCTTATTACGTCCTTACTTGCTTCTTTTTTGCTTGTTTTTTGGCTTTTGTGTAGGCCTTCTCTTTCTCTCTCTTTCTCTCTCTCTCTCGCTTTCTCTCTCTCTTGCCCTCTCTCAGTCTCTGCCACTCTACTCTGTCCACTCTCAGTCCATCTTTTTTTTTTTTCTCTCGCTGAGAGTGAATGTGATACAGCTTTTTGGCCCTCTCGGTCCCCACAGGGGCTGGCTGCCCAGTCCTCCTCATGCTGATATCGCTCAAATGTTTTTTTGACGGGTTTGTTACTGATGATGTTGTTTTTGGCCTGGGAGCATGGGTCATGGAAGCGACACGCACTGAGACTTTAAACATCCAGTTTCACACGGCCTCGGACGAAACCTTACGGAGCCCCATCCCCAGTGTTGTCTGGTGTTCAGTAAATAAACTGGACACTAAATGTCCCCCCTGTCCAGCATCGGTCGCCATTAGAGATAAATAGATGCTTAACATCGATGGCCTTTATTCATGTGTCATCAAACGACTGGTCACATCAGTCGTTTCAAAATGTCCATTTTGAAAATACAATATATTTTGACCAGCTTGATAAATCCTCCAGATTAAGTCCACTTACACTCATCCCCACGTCTCAAGCGGCTGACTAACACTGCAGGCCTTGATCACGTTATTTGACTAGCTTTACTTTCCTTTCACCGGCATCCACGCACACAACCCCCTTGAGCTTGACTTGATTGGGTGCATGAGCTTTCGGGAGATGAGCAGCTTAGGAGGCACACAGCTGAGTGGTGTTAGGTGAGGGGGGGTGTAGGGGGGCGTGAGACCTCGACTCAACAGCAGGAGAGAGAGAAAGCTTGATAAAGAAATCAGCACACCGCTGTGTGAGAATGGGCCGAGAAACTCACGCTGTGCAATTTAGTGAATTTGCAGGGCCGATCCTCCCCATTGTGTGCGGCCCACTGGAGGTTACCGGGTGGGGAGAGTGCCAGCGAGGTACCGACAGAGAGAATGATCCGGGCTTTGAAGGCTTTGTCTCCCCCGAGCGCAACACTGAAACTCCACCACAAGTGCTAGCCTCCGATACCACATTGGCTAAAGCGCTCCCGGGCCTCTTTGATGGAGGGCGCGCTAGAGAGGAGAACAAGGAGGTGCTGCGGAAATATGTTTTAAATGTGCGGCTGATGCTAAGCGCTGAAGGTTGTTTCACCTTGTGTGACCTATAATTACTCCCACCTTTACTTCGGGCTAATTTACTCGGTTTAAGCCGTTTTCCCCCCCCCATCATCTGAATTGTTTTCTCTGTTCTCTGTCCTGCTCAGACAGAAGACTTTTTTTCAATGAGCTGTCACTGTGTTTACCCCCCACACCCCCACACCCCCCAGCCCATGTTGCTCCCTCACAAATCTTGTTGAAGTATGCGTTTAAGACGGCACTTTAGTCAATTTTGTCATAATATTTAGAGTATTTGTGAGATTCAGTAGACGGCGGATAGATTTGTTTGTCCTTAAGTGTAAATTTAACGTGACCTTGTGGTTTGGGGTTCTCGGAAGTCGGGCGGTTTGCAAAGGGGAGGAAAATCCAGAGCACCGGTATCTTTTCTTAAATGACTCAGGCATGGGAGTTAACGGAATGTTTCCACCCAAGAGAGAGAGAGGATGCCCACATCAAGCATGGCTAAGTTTGTCTGTGGAGAAATCCCTTTTCTCTCTCTCTCACCCCTTCTCCTTTTGGAGGAGTGAAAGAATGTTTTCCCCTGCCAGAATTTGAGGGTGTGAGTGAGTTAGTGTCTGCATAGGTAGATGTGTATTTGTTTTGACCGTCGTAGCCATAGTTTCTGCGTCGTCGGTGCCATGCTGTTCACGGGGCGCTGGCTCCTGTTTTATGGCCGACTTAGTCCACGGAGCTATGTTAGTGTGTGTGTGTCTGTGTGTGTGAGGGGGGTATATTTCCTGTGCGTGGCATTCCAATGATGGAGGGCCTGAGCTGGAGAGGGGATGTGTTGAGTGCATTGTGAGGCCGGTGTGTGAGGTCAGCACTTTCCTGCCCAGTATCGGGGCAGTGTCAGACACACACACACACTAATTCTATCACACACACAGTCACACACACACACACACACACACACACACACACACACACACACACACACACACAGGACGAGCGGCGGTGCAGACCGGAGGCCTGCTAATCCTCAGTGACCCTCCAACTCGTCGGCTCAGGGCTTTTCATTGTTGTGCTCATTCACTGGCCTTCATTCACTCACTCATTTTCCACATAATAAGGAATTTTGTTTATTGGTTTACGTGGCCTCTCCGAGCGGAAGCAGACTTGCAACACCACCTGAATATGGGGAAACTAGGAGCGCAGGAAAAGCTCAAAAGGGCACGTGCTTGTTGTTTGTGATGATGAATATCACGGTTTTCTTTTTTTTGGACAAACCACATTATTTTGCAGAAAACACTCAGGACTCGGGAATACACAGAGTCTTCGAATGAGAGGAGCTTATTAGCTTCTTAGCTATTTCTCTCTTAATATATAGAATGCCTCTTCCTATCCTTTTGTTTTGTTTTTCTTTTCAGCCCTTTCTCACTTTAATCTGCATTATTGTCTTTAAGGAGGAGGAGAAAAGTGTGAAAAGACCAGGATTACGGCAGTTATTGTCGTCCGTTAACGACTAGATGAAAGGATGAGTAGAATTGTAAAGCAGAGATGTAATTCTCTTACAGCTGTTCTATTGGCCTGGTAATCCCTTTGACTAACGTGGTCCCCATACCTAGATCACCCCCCTCCTACAGACACACACACACACACACACACACACACATACTGGCCCAGGGGCATCGTGTTACAACTGCCCCTCCACCCACAGTCTCACGCATTGTTGAGCATAGCCACAAGGCCACTCACTCAGACAGACAGGCTGTCAGGCTGTCACGCACTCCCCAAAAAACACACTCTCCACACAAAGCATCAAGAGGCTTGTCAGCAGAAAGAGAGGACAGAGAAACAAGAAAAAAACTGCAACAATTTTGACCAAAGGGGAAAGAAAAGAACAAAAAAAGGCCAAAGAAGACATGTTGATGGATGTTTTTTTTTTTCTAAGACCCATTCCTGCAGCGGCAGGTTTTGCTCTTGATAGCAATCTGTGTTTCTAAATGATGCTTTTTCTCATGTGATTTGCGTTCCCCCCCCTCTCTGGCGCTCTCCACGGACACTACTTCTGGAGTTAACCTCTCACCCCTCCGAAACGAGTCCCTGGCTGCTGTCCTCACTCACTGCGCCGCTCTGTTTGTTTTGCTTGGCCATCAACTCCCGACAGACCCGGCCCTTTAACTCACTGCTGCCCAGGGCCCTGAGGCCACCTCTTGCCTGCTGGCTCGCAGGCTAATGACTTTAGCTTGGCCTTGTTTTTCTTTCGCTCTGCCTATGAGGACACCAACACCAGCAACCCCTCCCTTCCTCTCCCCTCCACCCTCCACCCACCACCCGTTCCATTTCAGTCCTCGGTTCTCTCCCTCTGACTCACTCTTTAGTCCTTGAGGGATTCCTCACGTCTAGCCGTTATGTATGCCTTTATCCATCCGTCCACTCATCCATCCATCCATCCATCCGTCTGTCTATCCGTCGGCCTCCTCATTAGCTCCGCTCCCCTCGTCTGTCTTCGCCCCTTCTGTCGACAGGCCCACTCGACCACTGTGGGGGCCAGGCGGGTCACAGGAGAACAGGAGATCTTGCTCAGCTCCCCACAATAAACAAACACGCACTCCCAGGCCTCTCAGAGCCTAATCCCCTCAACACTGTGCAGGAGACCGGCTCTTCAGGACTTGGCGGGGAGATGTTTTTGTAAAGTCGCTCAGCTGGTAATGTCAGCGGTCCTCAAAAGTCATATGCCTCATTTTTTTCCCTTTCTTCTTCTTCTTTCTTTCCCTCTGCACCCCCCCCCCCCCCAACCCCTTCGGCCGTTTCTTTCCTTTTGCTTTAAAACCAACCTCAGCAGTGTTTCTCTCGTTGGCTCTTGTTCCTCGCCTGCTTTGATTGGCTGGCCTAGGAAGGAAGCAGAGCGGCAGCCTCGCGGTTCCTGCTTCCTGTTGTGTCCGGCGCACAAAGACAAAGCCTTCGGAGTGCACAGGCGCATTCCTTTTTGGCCTGCGGGGCTGCACAGATGCAACACTCTCTCAGCTGACGCGCTCCTCATTGCTTCGCAAACATTTCGGAGATTGCAACACTCACACTCACTCACACATTCACACACACACACACACACACACATATGCACATACACATGCACATGTACGCACAAATCATCTAATCAGTCATCACATGTCAGCCACATTCCTTTGTTTGGCAGCTGTAATCAGCAGATATATCGATTCCCCGGTAGTTCACTATCAGATCGAGATCAAATAAATCGGGCAATTTGTGCTTTTTTCTCTTTCATCGAGTTCCAAGACCATTACAAGATGATCACCTCCGCCCATTCCAAATTGATTAGTCCCCTTTTATCTCTCTTTTTGTTAGGAGGCTTGTTCCCTGTGCTCTCTTGGCATGTGGGATCTCCACCCTTCCCCAACAAGTGTTGGTGGCAAGCTGAATTGAGGAGTCTTGTGTGCCTGTTGTCCCGGGTGAATGGCCCCGGCTGAATGCGAGACGGACCCTCACATGTGGCTTGAGGGGCGAGGGAGGGGACCCCAAAGAATCTTGCGGGGATTACGCGAGGAGGGGGGGGGGGGGGGTGGCAGGGAAGGTTGGGTAGATGCGTGGGCATATGAATTGAGGCTCACCGCAGCAGCTGTTAAGTCCTCTTGGAAGTGAATGGAACAATTCTCTCTCTCCCCCTCTGTCTGTCTGTCTCTCTCTCTCTCTCCTTTCTCGCGTTCCCTCTGTCTCTGCTTTCTCCTTTTCTCTCTGGCCCCAGCAGGAGTCATTATCTCCCCCCGCCCCACCAGACCCCACTTCTGTCTCCACTCCCCAAGTCCCTCTGTCTCTCGCCCCTTTCCCCTCGTGTCCGCATAGGTCGCGTTAATGAGTTGTAGTAAAAAATGTAGCCGCAACAGCTGGCACTAGAGCAGGCGATCGGGGTTCCACTTGAAAGGGAGGAATGAGTAACATGCAGGCCTGTTTCTCCGACTCTGCGCCCAAATTCTTTTCATGCTAAGACGTTTGCTTTTGAAATCGGAGCGCGCATGTTTCTCATATACTTTTAGGTAATGTATACCTCTCCCTGCCTCTCCTGTTTTACGGCAAGCGCTGCAACCATAAACAAGGGCCTCCTCGAAACAAAGCTTTGGTCAGGGATGGGGGGGGGGGGGGGGGGGGGGGGGGGGGGGGGGTGGGTGGAGGGACTCCTGCTCTATAATCAGTTGTGTTGGCAAAATATTCTCTTTCCGGCAACCCAACCTGAAACAAATAAGTGACCCTGTCATTCAATGAATGCTCCATCAGTTTTAGAAGAGTGACTGTGCCCCCCCCCCCCCCCCTCCTCAAATCGGTGGTTTAGAGGTTTCACTGGAGGCGAATTTCATCTCCCCTGACTATTGTTCCAGGCTTGTTCTGACTTTTCCTTTCCTGGCTTCTGACACTGAAACCGCCGCTGATTCTTCACATATTTTCACGTTATATTGGAAATCTTTCCAAATTTGCCTGTGGCACTTTTCTACCTCTATCTACTCACATGCTCTTGCAGACAGCTTTATCGCATTGTTTATCTTCCCCTACAACCCAACCCCCCCTCCTCACCCCACCTCCCCCATCCCCCATCCAATCGCACGCACATTAATTTTCTGTGATTCATCAAAGGCGCGCCGCACGGGTTCACCTTTCACTTTCCGGACGCCTTGATCAAGTTTCACGCTTGATCTGACGTTCATAAAGCGCATTAACGAGCCCAAGCTGATATCGGTGGTTACCTCCCTCAGCCAGTGGAGGGTGGGGGGGTGGGGGGGGGGGGTGGAGAGGTCGTGCTAAAGGAAGGGGGGGGGTGCTGGTGGTGATTGGTGGGTGGCGGGTGGAAGTGGACGGAGGAAGGACGTGACCAACGCGTGCTGGAATGTTTCTGGACAGATGCAGGGGCAGACCTTTTCATTTTCTCCACTATATTTCCTGTTTATAGTTTTTTTTTCTGAACATGTAACAGAATGACGAGGTCCAAAATATATGTCCATCCAGAAAGGTCACAAAGAAACACTCATGCTGTATACAGAGAGGCCGGCTCCGTTGGGCAGTGCTTGTGTTTGTTCAGGGCCGTGCTGTTGACTTCCGTACAGTCTTGTGTCCGTACAGTGGGCCGGGACAACTCATTGTTGGAGTTCTCTCGAAACCTGTTTAGTCTTCTGGTAGATGCAGTTTTTAGCTAAGCTCTTTCTCTCTCGGTTTTATTTAGTTCACTGTCTTCTTTCTTTGTTCGGAAGTGTGTGTGTGGGTGTGTGTGTGTTTGTGTGTGTGTGTCTGTGTCTGTGTGCGCATGTGTGTGTGTGTGTGTGTGTGTGTGTGTTTGTGTGTGTGTGCGCATGTGTGTGTGTGTGTGTGTGTGTGTGTGTGTGTGTGTGTGTGTGTGTGTGTGTGTGTGTGTGTGTGTGTGTGTGTGTGTGTGTGTGTGTGTGCGTGTGTGTTTGTGTGTGTGTGTGTGTGCGCAGTGCTGACTTGCTTGACTGGAATGTGGGATGACTGGTCTTGTTTGTAGAGAAGAGAGAGAGATGGTACAGAAAGAAGAGTAAGGAGTGTGTGCATTAGTTTTTTTTCTCTCTCTCTCTTTGTGGACTTTGAGCACTCCCTATCCACGGGGGAGGGAAAGAGACAGACACTTCAAACGGAGTTGCTTTAGTGAACCTCTACATTTGTTATGAACTTGACACGAGCTTTCAAAAGCCCAATCTTTGTTGTATGTTTCTCTTTCCTCCTCTGTCCCTCTGTTCCCCGGCCAACTCCCGTATGTGTGGTCTCCTTTGCAGAGTGTCAGCCAGGCTTTTTCAAAGCGGACGCATCCAACGAAGCTTGCCAGCCGTGTCCAGCGAACACCCAGCCATCCGAGGCAGGAGCTCTGGTCTGTCCCTGCGTGGATGGGTATTACCGTGCCACCACAGACCCCTTGTCCGAAGGCTGCTCCGGTAAGGACACAAAAAAAAAAAAACACCCACAATGCCCTTGTCTGTCTCGTTTTTAGTTTTATTTTCTATTCTATTGTATTCACTGCTAGTTGTCCTATCCACAGTCTGATTTGTCATACTCTGTTGTATTCTATTCTCATTCTGAAGGCTTGCCCTCTGAACCTGTGGATCTGGCCGCATCACCAGTCTCGGGCGGCGTGGGCAAAGTGATGCTGTCCTGGAACCCCCCGGAAGACACGGGCGGCCGCTCGGACCTGACCTACCGCGTGACGTGCGAGGTCTGCGACGAGCTGGCCTCGGCGTGCGTGCCGTGCGAGGACCACATCCGCTTCGAGACCGACGTGGCGGACACCAGCGTGGTGATCGGCCAGCTGGAGTCCGGCGTGAACTACACGCTCAGTGTGGAGGCGCGCAGCGGCGTGTCCCAGTTCAGCGCCCAGCGGGCAGTCATGTCCATCACCACCATCCTGCACGACACCGGTGAGGAGCCCGAGCCAGTCAGCACCGCTTCAAACAGCTCTACAGTCCACCACGGCTGAAGTGCCCTTGAGCAAGGCACCTAACCCCTCACTGCTCCCCGAGCGCCGCTGGTTGGGCAGGCAGCTCACTGCTCTGGGTTGTGTGATTCACCTCACTGTGTGTTCACTGTGTGCTGTGTGTTCACTAATTCGGTTAAATTGGGTTAAATGCAGAGAACTGAATTTCCCTCACGGGATCAAAAAAGTATATATTCTATTCTATTCTATTCTATTCTATTCTATTCTATTCTATTCTATTCTATTCTTACAGTAAACGTGCTTTGAGTGCCTTTGAAAAGCACTATATAAAATGCAACACAATGTTGTACTACATTACATTACATTACATAACATTTGGTGGTTGATTTGGTTAGTAAATGCTTTTATCTAAAGCATCCAACCATGCAGAGTGGTGCAGATATGCTTCCTCATCAGTATGTGTGTTCACCAGGTTGTGTTCTTAGCACCTGACTCTAACTGCTGAGCCACAGGAAGTGCCTTTAATAGTTCTTACTGAAACAAGAAGTTCGACATGAAAGTGGTTGGGATGAGATCACTTTTTTCACCCAAAAGACAGATGAGATGTCCCCAACTGTTACATGTGAAGCTACACCCATGTTTGCATAGTAGTATACTTGGCGGTGGACTGAGGGTGTTTTAATGCTGTTTCTAATCTTGTGTGGTGACCTCCGACCTCCGGCCTCCTCCTCCACAGATCCTCTGAAGGTGACGACCATGCAGCTGGACGAGCGCAGCCCCAGTAGCCTGTCCCTGTCCTGGACCGTGTCCCGCCGCGGCAAAATGGCCGCCCGCAACCGCTACCAGCTGATGTACCGCAAGAAGGTTAGAGCAGGACACAGTCTTCTTAACTCCGCTCGACACAAATCACTGACCGGTCATTTTTTCAGCACCGAGAGGCGGACTCCCCGCTCTCAATCGCCTCAGCGTTGTGTTTGCTTTTGTTGGCTAACGTCCCCGTCCTGTCGCGTTCGCTCTCTCTCTCCCTGTCAGGATGGCGAGGGCGAGACCTTCTCGTCTGGCACCACGTACACCGTGCTGATCCTGGAGAACACCTCGGTGCAGATCGCCGACCTGGCTCCGGCCACCGCGTATCTCTTCAGGGTCCAGGCGCTCAACGCCGACGGCACCCCCGGGACCGACGTCATGGAGCACGAGTTCACCACCATGGCAGAGAGTAAGAGTGGGAGGGAGTGGGACATCTCTGATGTGTGTGTGTGTGTCTGGGGTTGACTGTGTGGGGCAGAGAGAGAGAGCGAGAGTGTGTGTGTGTGTGTGTGTATGTGTGTGTCTGTGTTTGTGTCTGTGTGTGTGTGTGTGTGTGTGTGTGAGAAAATGACTTCATACTTCAGAGCTGAGTGGTCCTGTTGCAGTACAGTGAGTGTGTGTGAATGTGTTTTTTGTGTTTAATTCTCTTTCCTAATTCTTCTCCTTGTTTCGTCCCCTCAGCTCCAAACCAGGGCAACACCTCAGTGATTCTGGCTGCAGCGGTGGGGGGAGGCGCCATGCTGCTTATCGTCGTGGTGGTCCTGCTCGTACGCAAACGGTCAGTACACACTCACACTCACACACACACACACACACACACACACACACACACACACACACACACACACACACACACACACACACACACACACACACACACACACACACATAAACACACACACACACACACACACACACACACACACACACACACACACTCTCTCTCTCTCTCTCTCTCTACCCCCTCCCCAGTCCCAGTCCTTTGTCTCCCCCTCAATACTTACTTTGTCTCCTCCCCATCCACTCCCTTCTTTAACGGTCCCTCCTCTCTTTTTCTTTTCTTTCTTTCTTTTCTCTCCATAGCAAATGATCCAAAAGGACATCTTCTTCTGCATTCATCACTGCTCCTCTCCTCACTCCCCCTCTCTTGCCTCTTTCTCTCTCCAATTTAGCTGCTTTCAGGCCCCTTGTATCTGTGTCTGTTTCTCTCCAGTGGGGAGGAAAGAATCGCCCCTGAATGCTCTCTGAGTCTGTGGCTCCTCAAAGCCGGCGCTCTAACAAGTAGCAGGTCTGAAAAGGGCCGAATCAGAAGGCCACATTGTTTCAGATAAGAGGCGACTGGTTCTCTTTGAGTCTCAGACATTAGCAGAGGGCTCTGTGAAGGTGACCCCCCCCCCCTTCCCCACACCCTCACCCAGCCCCCACCTCCCCCCACCCGCCAGCCCTGTCTGTCGGTGATAACCCGACCTCCTGTCACCACTTGGCAAACACAGGCACCTTTTTTCATTTGAAATCAAAGCCCACGCTCTGAGAACATCGGCGCTTAGAAATCATTAACAGAACGCTCGCAGCACCAGCATGGGAAAAAACGGCACAGAGGTTTCCCTTCTCACCAAAAGGGATATATCCGGGCTTTCAGAATTAGGTTTTTAAAAGTTTTAAATGTATATATCTTTCTCTTTTTTTCCTCTGCAGGAGAAGAGGGTCTCACACAAGACAAGGCCCAGAAGACACCTACTTCAGCCCAGGTAAAACTTTGAAAAATTTGAGTTGATCTGAACCACGTTATCCTCCACGTTACTGCTGTGGCCCTTCTTCTTGACTTCGACTTGATGTCCGTTTGACTCACTGTCCTCACTGGATCTGTTTTTTCCCAGAACAACTGAAACCTCTGAAGACGTACGTCGACCCCCACACGTACGAGGACCCCAACACGGCCGTGCACAAGTTCACCAAGGAAATCCACCCCAGTCACGTCACCAAGCAGAAAGTCATTGGCGCTGGTGAGTAGCCTCGTCTTGAGTGAAAAGAACACCCTGCAGTCTCTCAGGGGGCACAGTTGAAACACAGGGAGCGAGAAGGGTGGTTTCCCCCCTTCTCAACATGTGAAGGCATTATTTATTTGGAGTTACATGAGAGGCACAGCTCACTGCCTGGAGTGACAGTCGAAACACAGCTCAGATCAGAATCTGCACATTGGGGATTCTTGCACTACATGTTTGGACATATTTCAGAGTGGCAAGTTGTTCCCCCAAGAGAACATTTGTTTTCCAGAAAAAAAAAAGACACTTCGGCCTGATCGCGTCTGTTTGCGTAACCCTCCCGGCGCTCCCATTTCTCCTCCCCGTCATGTTTGTTTTCCACTCCTGCTAATTGAATCCAAAATAAGACGTTGCACCCCTTTATTAAATAAACAACGACTTAATTGAAACAGTAAGCTGGGTTTTTTGAGAGGATGTACCTCATTGGTCGGCGGTCGCTGACCTGTGGCAGGGTGGATTATGGTGCAAGGGTCACCTTTACCCTCTGTCCACCCCCACAGGATTTCCCACGGCCCGCCACAATCCTCGCCAGGGCGAGACAGCTGATTCCCATAACTAACCCCCCTCCCCCCAACACACTCAGATACACACACAAACACACACACACACACACACACACACACACACACACACACACAGTTAAAAGCACACACTTACTCAAACACTACAACATTCCCCCTCCCCCCTCTCCAGACAAGCCATTGACCAGCAGTGTCCAGTTAACCCTCCTGATTGATCACCTGACCTTAAGGTGTGCCGAGGCCGTGCCATGTGTTCTTGTTTATGCTCGCCTGTCTTCACACCCTCATCCTCTGTGCCCTGTGCCTCCCTGCAAGCCTTGATTATCTGCAGAGCATCTGGTTCACAGTTTATTTCCCGGCCCCTATAAAGCGCTGCAGTTCAAACACACTGAGTCAAGAGTGGCGCGGTGTGATCCGATGTGTCTGTTTATCTCATGCCCCTATCCTGCTGTGCTTCGCTGTAGGGGAGTTTGGGGAGGTGTACCGCGGCATCCTGAAGGCGCCCGGGCGCAAGGAGGCGGCGGTGGCCGTGAAGACGCTGAAGCCGGGCTACACGGAGAAGCAGAGGCAGGACTTCCTGAGCGAGGCCAGCATCATGGGCCAGTTCACCCACCAGAACATCATCCGCCTGGAGGGGGTGGTCACCAAGTGTGAGTACCTCTCTCTCTCTCTCTCTCTCTCTCTTTGTCCCTCTCTCTCTCGCTCTCTGTCTCTCCCTCTTGCTCTCTCTCTCTCTCTCTCTCTTGCTTTCTCTCTCTCTCTCCTGGACTCTCTCTCTCTTGCTCTCTCTCTCTCTCTCTCTCTCTCTCTCTCTTGCTCTCTCTTAGCTCCAGTGTTTGTATATTTTGTGAGCATTTTTGTAATGCTTCGAGAGTAGTTCTGGCAGTATTTTTGTTTTTCTATCATTCATTTGGCTTTATTTGCTCATTTCAGTCAAACATGCCATGATCGTGACTGAGTACATGGAGAATGGGGCCCTGGACAAATACCTAAAGGTGAGTCATGCACCTGTCTCAAACATTACCGGTGCAGCTGTGACCTCAGCTTCAACCTCTCACAATGGTAGATTACACAGGAAAATGTCTAGGAATATATACTTATAGATACTTATATAGACCAGCTAAGGGGCATTGTTCAGCTGTAATCAGTGTAACCTATGGACTTTTAAGTGACTGTTTTACATTACATTTGGTTGACGCTTTTAAAACAAAGCGACTTACAACATGGTAAAAACATTTAAGCTTTTAAGAGAAATTCTAACAACAAATTAAAAACCACAATAAGTGCATCAATGAGCGTAATACAGTAAGTGCATCAATGATCGCAGTTAATGCTTTCTAAAATGGTTGCTATAGATTTCATAAAATGAAGGCACAGCAACAAGAAATGTAACAATTTATTCATAGATAAAGAATTATATTTGCATTTCATTTGAATCAAGTTATGGTTGTGCAGTAATATAGAGCGAAATGTGATCAAGGTTTGTGTTGGATTTTACTGGAATGCAATTCAGCCAATCATAATCAAGGACCGGGACTGTCTATCTTAGAAATGTATTTTAATATTTTTTTTCTGTCTTTTCTTTCCAGGATCATGATGGGGAGATGACCTCCTTCCAGCTGGTTGGAATGCTTCGAGGGATAGCAGCAGGGATGAAGTACCTGTCCGACATGAGCTATGTGCACAGGGACCTGGCTGCCCGCAACATCCTGGTCAACTGCAACATGGAGTGTAAGGTGTCCGACTTCGGCCTGTCCCGCGTGCTGGAGGATGACCCTGAGGGAACCTACACCACCAGCGTGAGTTTCAGACCTATTTCCAGCTCCCCGTTTCAAAGCATGTGTAATTTCATCGTCCGACTATTATTTTCGATGTGGGGAGCGTGAACGAATGCCCTTTCATTGTCCACTGACCTTTTGTCTGTGTGTTCACCACAACAGGGAGGCAAGATCCCAATCCGCTGGACGGCTCCTGAGGCCATCGCCTACAGGAAGTTTACCTCGGCCAGCGACGTGTGGAGCTTTGGCATCGTCATGTGGGAGGTGATGGCCTTCGGCGAGCGGCCGTACTGGGATATGAGCAACCACGAGGTAGGCCACCAGAGTTCCGTCTGATGCAACGAAATGTAACGCTATGCGTGGGTGGACCGACCAGGGAAGGGCAAAGCACAGGGAAAAGGGAAGGAGCGTTTTTTTTTGCTGTTGTTTCATGTCGCGGTTGGAAAAGTTCTCCTAAATATAGTCACGCATAGAACATGAGCACGTCGGAATGCAAGTGGAAGAAGGCAGAAGGACTCAAGCGAAACATCTGGACACGAAAGCCACTGTTCTGATGAGTTGTTTGTTTGTTTGTTTGTTTGTTTGTCTGTCAGGTGATGAAAGCCATAAACGAGGCCTTCCGCCTGCCCGCGCCCATGGACTGCCCGTCGGCGGTGTACCAGCTGATGCTGCAGTGCTGGCAGCAGGACCGCTCCAAGAGACCCCGCTTCCCCGACATCGTCAGCATCCTGGACAAGCTGCTCAAGAGCCCCGAGTCCCTAAAGGCCATCGCCGACTTCGATCCCCGGTAAGACTTTCGCCTCGGCGCCGGTGCTCACTCGGCACACGATGGCAAAGAAAGTGTGAGAAAATCCAGAGATGCCTGAGGTTTCGTTCGGTTGCCAGGTGGCATCCGTTTGGTATGCCGGGGAGGTGTTGGGACATGCACGACGGCATACTGCAGAGCAGAGCGTCAGCGATTTAGTTTGATCTTTATCAGCGTATTTGCGTGCCGTGGGGAAAACAAAGGGAGTTGGGGGGGCAGGCAAAACTGCCACACTCTCATCTCTTATCAGTTGAGGAAACCGCACCAACAGGTTTTCCTTAAAAAGTAGCTGCAACAATGGTTATATGTAAATAGTATCTATCTACAGTATGTGTGTGTGTGTGTGTGTGTGTGTGTGTGTGTGTGTGTGTGTGTGTGTGTGTGTGTGTGTGTGTGTGTGTGTGTGTGTGTGTGTGTGTGTGTGTGTGTGTGTGTGTGTGTGAGTGTGTCTGTATGTAGATGTCTTTCTGATGTAGATGCCTGATTGTCTTTGGCCTTTGTGTCCCATCAGAGTGTCCATCCGGCTCCCCAGCACCAGCGGTTCTGACGGGTCTCCGTTCAGGTCTGTGTCGGAGTGGCTGGAGTCCATCAAGATGAGCCAGTACAGCGAGAACTTCTCCTGCGCCGGCGTCGTGTCCATGGAGCAGGTGCTGCAGATGAAGAGCGAGTGAGTACACACTCACACACACACACACACATACACACACACACACACCGTCCCTCTCCTCCATTCACACCGACTACACACACACTTACACACACCATCTCTCTCTTCCATACACACACTCATACACACACACACACACACACACACACACACACACACACCATCCCTTTTCTCCGTTCACACAGACTACACACACTCACACACATACAAACACACACACCATCCCTCTCCTCCTTGGTTCACACAGATTGCACACACACCACCGCTGGCATAGGAAGGCAGCCCAACCCGCCCAACGTCGGCCGAGAACCGAAACTATAAACAGTGGCGCAGTTGATGAGGTAGCACAAGATCATATTTTTAGGCAGCTTAGTATTTTGGCCTTAATTCTGAAACATATTGAAGCGTGTTTTCCATATTTCATCCCCAAAAGCCAGTAATTTAATGACCCGAATATGTGTGTCGGTTACAAGGATTACCAGTCTGGGCCGCAGACCAGCATACTTTACTAAATCTGGCAGGGATGGTTATAATGCCATATCATAAGGTGTAATTAATATTCGGCCGTCTAACAAGGTGCCCGCTCACTTTTATTGTCCAATAAAAGAGCTGAATTGCCGTGAGTCATTGTCGTTGGAGTTACAAGGGAAGGCAAAGGGAAAGAGGAAGAAGGGAAGAATAGGCTTTTTCCCCCTCAGCGGCCTGGTGGTGGTGGTGAAGTGGTGGCGGCTTGCGGCCAGCCTCCCTCCCTCCCTCCTTTCTTCCATCCATCCCTCCCTTCCTCCCTCCATCGCTCGTATCCCTCCCAAGTGCCCGCAGCACTGGTCCAGCGCAGGGCTGCCTGGCTGCAGCCAGAAACCGCCATTTCAGCTCCGGCCTGGGACACACAGGGCTGTGTGGCTTTTCTCTGCCCTCCGTGGGGAGAAGGAAGGGATGCAGAGAGAAGAGGAGAGGAGGTGAAGAGAGAGGGAGAGAGGGAGGGAGGGAGGGAAGGAAGGCAAAGGGAAAGAGAAGGACCCAGCTCAGACAAAAAGAGGGAGATTAGATGGCTGCGGAGGGATGCCGAGATTTGGAGATTTCGTTTTCCGGACGGGAATGGGGGGGCGTCGGGGGATCCGTCCCATCTTTAGCCTTAGCGGGGTGAGAGTTCAGGAGGGGACCTGCAGAGAAGAGGCACAGCTTTTTGGGAAAGCGGGGAGGCTGGAGCAGAGTTATGACCACACTGACCCCTGGCTCTCTTCCCATGTTCGCTTTTAGCTCTGGAAGCTGGGTAAACTATGTGCAGGGAGGGGACAGAACACGAAATAAATCCCTTTGATGTGTTTTTGTTATATTTTTCTGTGTGTTTTGTTTGACTTTATGGCCGTATGTTCCATCTGTTGTCATCTGGTAGTACTCTTAAAAAGACCAGCAACTATTTACAAGGCTCCCACTTTCCTTGCCTGCCAGGGGCCTGGTTCATGGCAGCGATGGAAGATCCTTGTTAAGTCATTAAGACCCTAATTAAAGATGTAATTAGGCAACTGGATCCGTCCGCGTTGCATGCGTGCGTGGCTTTGCTCAAAAAAACACCCTTTTCCGTTTTTTTTTTTTTGGTCTTTCAGCCTCTGGGTGGAAAACTCTCGTCTTGTTGCAGCCAGGGCTGAGATTCATTGCTCTGGCCCCCCACTCAACCCCCCTCTCTCTCTCTCTCCGTGTTCTCCTTCACAGGGACATACGGAACATCGGCGTCCGGCTACCCGGGCACCTGAAGCGGATCGCATACAGCATCCTGGGCCTGAAGGACCAGACCAGCACCCTGAGTGTGTTTGCGGTGTGAGGCAGACGCCCCTGACACACTCACTCACACGCGCGCGAGCATACACACACCCTCTGATGCCCAGTGAAGCCTCTGAAAGCCCAGGCCCCCAGGCACTGACTGACTGACTGATCTCCACACTACCCACCCCATCACCACCACCACCACCCCCCCCACCCTGAGCTGCAGGGACAGCTCCTTACTGGGGTGGACCCCCCCCAAAACCCCAAACCTACCCCACCCCCCCAGCCAGCCTGTGATGGACTCCTGGCGGTGTGACATGCCGCACATTTGATAGACTTGATATCAACGAATGGAGAAGAGCAACGGTGGGAAATGGGAGAAGAAAGCTATGGAAGCTATACATTGGACCATGTATAAAAGATATATATTTTTTGATATTCTATTTTTTTTAAAACATTCTAAGTTTTGTTTGGTCTTCTTACATGCATGCTTCTCTTGGAAGAAGTGTAATCATCAGATTAGATGTTAATGTTTCTATTCTGCTGCGGGTGCAGGATCTGGGAAACCCAAGCGGGCATATGGATGGTGATTCTTTGTTGGCATTGCAACGTCTGTTAACTCTAGAGGGGCCCCATTCACCAAAGGGCACGACTTTTAAAAATCGACTTTCCTAAGGGCTTGATCTCGCCGTTATTTAAAGGGAGGGCTATTGAATGGTGTAAATGGAAATGGGATTTCATTTGAAGCTTTGAAGTAATTCCGAATATAAAAAAGCACCTCAATTCTTCTGAAGATGAAAGTCCCTTCGGGAGAAGTGACGAGCGTGGAAATTTGTATAAGCTGGGAAATTCTTGTTGAATCATTGCTCGTTCCAAGGGTATTCTTGGGTGACCTGCCAGGGCATGTTGAGTGACGTCTCTGTCGAGGGCACTGGCTTTAGAGGATGACTTTGTGGCCTTACTTTGAAATTTGCAGTGGAGAGCCTCAGCACCAGCCATCAACAGTCGTGGGGGCCTGGGCCAGCGTTTATGTTGTAGCCATGAAGCGCCTGAGGAACTTGGAGAGCGCTTAGAGGGGAGGCCACAGACAACCCAGAATAGGGAAAAAATAGCACTTACAAGGAAAAAGAAAACACTCACATACACACACACACACACACATACACACACATACACTCTCACACACATGCACACTCACAGAAGGCAACAATTCTGAGGCGGCCGGATGGTCACAGTTGAAATGGCAGGTTTGGTATCCTGCTGTAGCCTTGTCTCTCCTAATGAAGGGGATGACATTTAAAAACGGAACCGTAGAGAGGGGGGAGACCGAGAGAGAGAGAGAGAGAGAGAGAGGGAAAGAAAGAAAATGGAATGGGAAGCTCCAGTTGGTGCCGAATGGAATGTTGCCGATCTCTAATTGGAAAAAGGGGAAAAGCCTGCAGTGACAGGGCAGTGGTGATTGCTGCGTCGAGTACACAAGGCTTGCGCTAAGTGCAGGCAAGGCTCCAAGCGCTGGCAGGCTCCCGGGACGAGTCCAAAGCGTTCGTTTGTCAAACAGCAAAGAAATGTAAATTGCCAGTAGACATCCAGTTGATGGGCTGTTGGTTTGTCCATTGTACTGTACGTCAGCACATAATCAACTTCTTTGATGATCTTGCAGATTATTGTAGATTAGCAGTGCCAAATTGATTATGTGACTGGAGATGCCAGATGTCTTCTTATGTGGGGGTGAAAACACTATGTGCTTTTCTTGTACATGTTAACCATTCCTTGGGCTTCTCTTCATTCTGTTCACCACAAACCCGTCTATAGACAAATGACTGAAAAAGAAAAAAGAAAAAAAAAAATCCACACCACATGCTGTATGGAAAAGGGGAGAGGACATAATACGCTCTCTGACCCTGGGTGACATTAGGCCTTTGACTGTCTGGGCAGTCACTGAGGATCTTCCCAGGACATCTGTCTGCTCACCTCAGAGCTCAGCTCACCTCATCTGTCTCCATCTATTTCAGCCTTTCATTTAACCATGAAAGCCAAGGAGGCTCTTACTGTGGATTTCATTTGGATATATTTTTAAACATTGGTGAATGTTTAAATACAGATTATTTTTAACTACTTCATTTTTTTTCCTTATATATGAATATAATAATTTGTTCTTCACGGTCCTCATTATGATTGTCTTGAAGCTGATGCCTAACGAGTGAGCTTGTTTTGGGACTGGGCCATTGATGTGTAGTGTTTTTTGCAGTGGTTGCCTCCACTGTGACAAAGGGAAATATAAAAAGTGTAGTTTGTTGACTCTGTCTACCTTTTATTTCATGTTTTATACAATTTCTCTTTGCTATGTTTTTTTCCCTAATTGCAAAGAGTTTTCCCACACAACAAGATCTCAATGCTTTTACAAACAATTTGGCTCTCTCAAAGGAAAAAAAATGACACATTATTTGGCCAATTGTTTTGTACTTAATTTAATAGCCTATTTATTTTATTCTTTTATTTATTGTCATAGTTACACTGAGTTGGGATTTATTTGTAATTGAATTTCTTTTTTTTCAATCACAATAAAGTCTTTGTAGCCTAAATATTACTGCTTTGAGTTTCTCGTCCCTTTTTTAGTGAATGGAAAAAAGAAAATGTAGCATATTGTTAATATAAAATTTGTAAATATAGCATATTTTTTGTGTACTGTCATATACCTGAACCTTTAATAAAAAATATTGATCATCTAGAGAAGTGTATAAGATATGGATCTTTTCCACAGAAAGGAAAACACATATTAACCCATGCAGCTTTGTCATTGTACTGTAGTCCTCAAGCACACTACTTAGTTGACTCAGCCAGGCATACAGTACACCTATAGTACATAAAGCAAACATTCCATATAATAAGTGAAATGACATGGCCATGGAGTATTGTAGCCATTTGTATTGCCTGCCTGGTCTTCTGGTCCATGCTTTTTGCCTGATTAGCTTGTGTCGCACAATGACAGTCTGTTTATTTAACTTCTTAACTCGACTCCTCTGGGTAATGGCTTTCAGCATTGTGTCGTAAGTCTCTGCTCTAAAGCCCTGGATCAGTTTAAGTGAAACATAAATACATGCGCGCAGCAGACCGCGAGGCCTCAGGGCCTTCCGGTGCCTACCGGGGCCTATCTGCGTAATACATTAATTAAAATAATTACTCCGACTAAAGGTCAACTGTATTTGAGGACAAAACGTTTTGCTAATGCTTATTGGAGGTTGACCTCCAAACGCTCAGGACGGCCTGCGTGGCGAGAGAATCCTTGCGTGAGGATCGCGCTCTGCTCTTTTCATTTCGATTGAACTTGAAAAGGGACGGCTGCTTTGTCTGGCGCCTATTATCAGCTGGTTGCCGGCTGAGCATTGCATGTTGCACAAGCGCCTAATGCATTCTTTAGATAAGATGGGAAATACAAGGTTTGAAAAAAAAAAAAAGAAATGCAAATATTTGGGCGCTTGGATCAACCTGGCAGGCAGTAGTCTGGTAAACAAAAGAAGCAACATCAAGGAAGACAATCAGGTAAGAGGGCGTCAGAGAGAGCTTGGGAACCAGGAAAATGACTGCTGGGCCTACAAAGTCATAGCATTGTGTCTCTGTGGGTCCATCTGTGGCTCTAGGTCTCTCCTTTGTCCCCCGCTAAGCCTGGGTGATGTAATGGAGCTTAGAAAGGGCATTTGTTTAGTGTGGCCACCAGCCCCAAAACCGAGAAAGTGTTGAGATTTTCCGTCCACTGCCTGTTGGTGTGTGTCATGTGGTCCAGCAGTGCCCATTCTTCGAAAATGAAAGCCCTGAATGTTTTTTTTTTTTTTTATTTAAAAAAAAGATCCAACTGGTGTTTTGTTGTTTGATGCCTTTATATGTGGTCTCATGTCAACAAAGGCGTTTTGGTCCCTACCTATCAATTCAAGTATTAGCAAACCATTTTGTTTTTTCATCTGCGTATGCGTATGTGTGTGTGTGTGTGTGTGTGTACGTGTGTGTTTGTGTATGTGTGTGGCTGTGTGACTGTGTGTGTCTGCTCTTGCGTAGGCTTGTATCCCATCTATCCTCTGGCTGAAGCCCTCAGTGGCTTGTGTCGAATCCCTTCATGTCGTACACATGGTTTTGCTTTCTCTGTGGATTCTTCTGTGTGGGGCCTGTGGCTTTCAATTTTTAGGTTTTCCTCTTTCTAGTGGCTTTTTAAAAACGCCTCCTTTCTGTAAAGGGGAAAAAAAGACTTCCATTGTAAAAAAAAAGAGATCATGCTACTGTTCATGTATGACTTTATCCTCTCTCTTTCCACTCTGTCCTTTTCCTTTCCACAGCTCTCGTTTTCATCTGCGCCCTTACAGGCAGGACTCATTTTGGAATTTGCAATCGCGGCTAATTTTAGAGATTGGTTCTTGACCGAAAAAACACATCCTCCAATTTGCGTCTATATTGGTCGGTCGTCCTCCCTCTCCTCTCTCTCTCGGGCCTCTTGCTCTGTTCTTTCTGTATGGCTGGCAAGCCGTTTTTTATTACACTCTCTCTCTCTCTGTCTCTCTTCATCTTGTTTCGCGTGTTCCCCCATCTTCTTTTCCCCCCCTCAATCTGCCTTGTTGAGTGATTACGAGGGAAAGAGTTGAGGAAAAGTTGTGGGAACTTTTAGGGGGTTGAGCTGTTGTTCAACCTTTGTGTCGACTGAGTAAACAGAGTCAGAGACAGTTATTTTCAGTGCAGAAAAAGTAGAAAACATACACGGAAAGGGAAAATAGGCCTCGCAAGTTCAGTTTATTGTTAAGTGGGGAGAAATGTATACATTATGACAGGGCGAATATTTGGTTTCCATGTCTGAAAAAAAGAAGGTTAACAGCAAAATTAAACAAAGTTTGGTAAGATTGCTTTCTCTGGCATGTTGTGCAGTCGCACAGGAAAGTCATACTTGCCTGACTGGATGTTGACACAAGGAGAAACCTTTAAAAGGAGGAACATGTCGTGGAGGATGACTTTATAAAATATACCCCTCATTCTTCTTAATTGTCGGGTTTCTTAATGAGTGTTTTGTTCACCGGCGGGAAGTTTCCATGGAGACTAACTATTGCATTTTATCAGTCACTTCCACACGTCTGGGTTGCTATGACTGGCACCTTCTGCCTGAAGTGCCCTTGACAACTCTCTTGTTGACTTTGCCTATCTTATCAGATTTTTTTTTAAACCCCTGTACAATTAACGTTTATGTTAGAACCAACAGACTTGGCAGGAGGAAACAAGGTATTCTTGGTCTGCTTCTTTACCCAGTGTTTTTAAACAGGCAGGCACACAAAGCTACTGGAAGTGACCTCTGTGGGCAAGAATTCCAGATCCTGGCGCATTCTGTGTCGGAATACACTTCCACACAACAGGCGAGGGTATTCCCGCAAGCCAGCCCTGAGAGGCGGAGAACAGTCCACTTCTCCGTCCCCCCCCAGCCCTATTTTCTTTCGCCTGATCAAAACGCGCAATCATGCCCCCCTACCACCCCCACACCCGCCCTCTTTTTCCTCCTTTCCTTCATTATTTTGACCTTTTTTCCAGCCTTCTGACGTTCTTGCCCACATCGACCGTGACAGTCTTTTCAAACTTCATCACTTCTCTGTGAAGGCATTCTTCTCCCCTGCCCCTCCCCCAGTACCCCCCCCCCCCACACACACCTCCCTCTCCCCGGCCACCCCTTCATTTCCTCCTGTCTACATGTGTTTCTGGGGCCATTAATCGTTCCTCCCTGCGCAACGTGAACCCCAGCAGATAATTACAGTAATTAAACCAATTAGGGAGCATATGGAACGAGGGTTTGCTTGGCCCCGGGGCCACGAGGGCCTGCTCTGCATCCCTCAATGGGCCACAGCTGAGGTGGTCCCTGTCAGTGGCCCTGCTGGAATCACTGGGGGGGAAATTGTTTCAGCCCCATTTCGGATTAGCGCAATTTCCCTATTTTTCTTTTTCCCTTTTTCCCCGAACGGTCCTGGACATGCCCAGGGAGCTGCAGGCACCAGGTCCAGCTCTGCTGCTCTGTAATGTACGTCTGGACGACAGAGGAAGAAAAGCAGAGAGAGAGAGAGGCGGGGAGAGAGAGAGAGAGAGAGAGAGAGAGAGAATGTGTGAGAGAGAGAGAAGGATGTGAGAACTGGCAGGCGCTGGTCTGGTCGAGACAGCGTGATTGATGCAGCCCGTGCCATGGAGTCACCCTCTACCCCCTCTCCCCGGACGGGCAAAAAAGTGACAATAGCCCCTGTGTGTGCAGCACAGGTGGGCCCGGGGCAAACTGGAAGTCACCCCGCCTCGCGCACGTGTGTGCTAAATTCTACAGGCTCGCCTTTATGGCTCGAGCCATCACTCTTCTTTTTCGTCAAATGAGATTTTTTTTTCCCCTCCCTGACTGAACACATATTGGTTCACGCCACATACTTTGTGGCGCTGTAGTTTGAAAGCACCACATAATGAAATGTGACATCCATAAATCGGGCGAGCCATTAAAAAGTTAGCTTAAGGTTGACTTGAAAACACATCTGAAAAAGCCTCACATTTTTTGGCATCGCAAGACCGTATTAAAAAGTGCCCTTAGTTGTTAGACATGATGATAGAATAAGAATTGACCATATGAAATAAATGTGAAAAGCACAACAGCAAACCGAAAAAGTCCCTGTGGGCCTCCGCAAGTCGTTTACTCAGCACAAAACAATGCTAGTGAACCGGAACACTCGCAGAAATATATAGTCTCTGAGATCTAACTCCAGCATCTCCAACATTGTTCACCATGACATACCACTACAGAGATGCCAGTTTATTTAGTCTACACTTGGCCAAGTGCATTTTCACAAAGGGGGGGTTTCTAACACACATACAGAGCAACCCTTTGTCTTTTTCACATACACACACACACACACACACACACACACACACACACACACACACACAAGGCTTGTCAGTGCAGGACATCCGACGATAATCTCCCCTATTTATAGTTCACTCCTGGAAGTGCAGTCTCAATACATTGTCTAATCAAGGTCTTCCTGTTCTTGGTCCACTGTCTCAGTCCTGGTGGCGTCTCTGCTGCACCTTCAGATGACTAATTTCCCCCCCTCCTCAGTCCTGTTACCTCCAGCACTCTTATCTACGGAAACTGATAGCTGGCTAGTTCACACCAGGATTAAGGTCACATAAGGCAGCTCCTCTGAGGTGTCTATCTCTGTATTGATCTAGAACATTGACTGTGGTTGTTCTGGTTTGAGGTAAACACGCTTTAGGTATTTTGTTTGCCTTTTAAAGAGCTCCTGTGTGTGTATATATAAGGTGGAACTCACGCGCCACCGGTTTGGTTGCTGCATCCTGGTCGTGTTGTGTGTGTTTGTGTTTGCGCTGGATGGGGGAATGTGCATTTAAACAAGGGTCCGATGACATCTCATGTTCCCACACTCAGACTGTCTGACCAAGTGTCCTTCCTTAGTGGAAAAAATGTGACAGTTTATGTTTAATCCACTCTCACACAAGACTCAGAAAGATCACCATGATATGAAATGTAAATTCATGCAAACACTTGGACAGGCCTCAGGGCATTCTGGAACCTGCGGATACATTCCGCTCATCAGATTACATGTAAGTAACTATTTTAGATGCACTTCTAAAAAAATATTTATTTTGTCCCAATATTAACAGCTATGCTTCTGGGAATAAATAATTATCACATTCATCATCAAATAGCCAGCTTTAATTCAATTATTGATCATCATTTTTTTGTCGTCTGTATTTGCTGTTGTTTTGGTTGTTTACTGTAAGTAGTCACTGTCCCAGCCTCTCTCTGGCTGCTGCTCGAGACAGCGGCTGGTAAAAGATTTGTTGAGTTCGCACGCAGCCGTACACTGGTTTTGTAAAGAATGCGTGGGGAGGTGTGAGAATCCTCAACAATGTCAAGACTCCTGGGAACGCGTGCTCTACGGGGGTTGCTGACAATAATTTGCAGTCCAAAAAAGACAAATTCAGCTTCTCATTTATCACATAAAAAACTGTAAGGCAGGACTGTGGGAATAGGCTGCTTCCACTTTTTTCAGCACTTTTGACAAAATTACATACAATTAAGACTTTGAGGATTAGGCGGTTAGAATGGTCTCAGATTTCGATATGGCAAGGGCACTGAATTTTTGGAAATACCCAAAAAGCCCTGAGGACTGATGAGAGATTTGAGAGGCATCTATCAAACGTGTATTAACTTGCTGGGGTGCATGCCTCTGGTGGTCATAAAAAGAATAGCTTTTGTGTTCAAACAGGATACAATGACTCAGGCTTCTGTTCGTGCCTGGCATGGAACCCACATTTATATCTTTTCACTTACAATTCACTTAAAATGATTAACTCCACTTTCAAACACAATCTATCTATAAAAGAACTTACATGCATCCAAACACCACATGCTGCAAACTTGTGGCAGACTACAAAAAGTCACTGTAGTAGTTTTTTCCTCAGCTTGCTTGATTATGGATTACTTTTTAATTGCCAGTTTTTTTTTCCATCAATGTCGTCATTCCTAATTAATCTTTCAAAGCATTGTCCTTCTGAAACCCCTCGATATAGCCCTCGTAAATGTTTTGTTTCTCAACTGTTTTGTCCCTTGTCACTTGCTCACGCTCTTTTGCCTGAGGTGTTGGCAGACTAAGGAGCCACTCGATCATGTCGCCAAAAGTCAGAGAGTCATAAATAAACATTCGACTCTTGAAAAAAACAAAAAGTACAGATTCCATCTGATTTCAACAGGGACGCCAACCTTGTGCCTTTCACACGATTTCTGTCTGCTAAGGATCATGTTTATCGCTTCATCTCTTTTCCTCTCTCTCTCACTCTCTCTCTCTCTCTCTCTCTCTCTTCCCCCTTTTGGGTAATAACACAGCCACTGAAAAACAGATTACTGCTATACAGCCATGATATTTATGGTCACCCAAATATGTAAACAGAGTGGAGCACAAGCAGAGAAGTGTTCTGGAAGCCATAGACCCTCCTCAGCACAAGCTGCCGCAGGCAGAAGTGCCGGCGCTCCTCTTAAGAGGGACCTCGTTTTATTTTCATAAACTTTGCTCGTATTTATCTCCTGAGGAGGCACGGAGGCGTGTAGAGTAAACAATGATTTTAAAAGGTGGATTAGTGGTGTGGGCCGCAGAGAGATACTTGTTCGGCTGAGACAAATTGAATCAACATCATTCGTATTCGGCCTTAGTTAATGCCACAAAGAGAAGGAGATATGACCCTTTGAATGTCTGAGTGCTTGACTGACTGTTATTCCCGACTGGGTGCGCTCTGCTGAATCACTGTGTGGCTGTTTAATCTCAGGGTCCTCCAGAGACTCAGAACACATAGTAGAGCGTTTGGAAAATGGGCCGCGGTTTTATCGTGGCAGAATGCTGATTGAATAAGACGTGACATTGAATAATTTCCTGCTCGAAGGAGGGACGGGGAATGGATCGGGCACGCTGGCAGATGATGATCTCACAAGAGCCAACGCACAGATGCCGCAACGCCCGAAAAACACCATCCCACCATCTTGTGTCATGCAGCCTTTGACGTCTCTTTGATGTGAAAACCCTGGGCTGGACACACAGGCAGACACACACAGGCAAACACACACACACACACACACACACACACACACACACACACACACAGACAGACTTACACACACAGAGACTTACACACAGAGTGGCGCTCAACCTAAGCTATTTGATCCCGCCCGATTACCGGGAGTGAATCACATAATGCAGGCCATAGTTCTCTGCTGCCGGTGAGCAGGATAATTAGGGGGTGTGGGGGAGTTTACATGTCAACAAAGCAGGTGGAGGAACTGCCCTAATGGCAGATAGCTGTGGAAACCTAAGACTGCTATTTTCCATCTGATTGGCCCCGCTGAATTCCCCCTCCTGTCAGTGGCCTGGCAACGAGGGCCAGAACAATGAGTGGAGCCACGCTGTGCATGTGATCGGAGGCCCCATACGTTACCTGGGTTTGTCCACCGTGAGGTTGTATGACGTTGGGGTTGAAAATTTGCACGCGATTGAAGATCAAAGCCTGTGCCTGACACAGTGCAGGATGTGTGTGCGTGTGTGTGTGTGTGTGTGTGTGTGTGAGTCAGGTGTTTTGGTCAGTGCCGGAATAACATGGCATAACCGTGAAAGGGCCTGTTAAGTCCCGCTTTGAAACAGAGGAAGTGAGATGCAGACGCAAAGAGAAATAAAAGGAAGGGGGGCACATAGTGAGTGGGAAGGAGAAAGAGAGAAAGACACAGAGAGAAAGAAAGAGAGAGAAAGAGAGAGAGAGAGCATAAGAAGGAAGGAGAGACAGAGGTTACAGTGAACTTTTGCCCTCCACTCTGTTGCTCCCATCCTCCCATCCTCCCATGCCCACGCCCCCGACACACACACCACTACAACCCCACACGGACCGCATCGGGGCACCAGAACCCTGTGGTGGCTCCTCGCCGAGTTCTCCCATGGCCCGCCTCACAGTGTCACCGAGTCCGTGCCCTTGATTTTTAATTACACTCCGGCGTACACACACATTTGCTCCGCTCTTTCCTTTCATTAGGGAAGACGCGCTGACACTCTTAACTGCTCATCATCAGGATGTCAGTAAAGCCCTCAAACCACTCGCCCACCACTCCTCTCATGCTCCCTCTTTCTCTCTCTCTCTCTCTTTCTGTCCCCCTCTCTCTTCCTCTCTCTCCCTCTCTCTGTCTGTCTCTCTGAGGAAAATTGTGTGTTTTTCATCATATAGCGTCAGAAAGTTATTACAGGGATTATGTGACATGAAATGTAGAGTGTTTTGAAAACACATTCGCAGAGAAGCACGCACGCACAGACACACACATGCGCGCGCGCAATCTCGATCCACTTCAAAGGGCGTCCAGCAAGCGGTCGGCTCGCCGCATGTCCACGTGTCCATGACTAATGTCCTGTATCAGTCACAGATCACAGGGCTGTGAGAAACTCGAGGACCAGAACCAGACTGACTCAGTCGTACGTTTGCATATAGCCAGCCGTCCCCCCACCTTTCCAGGGCAGAAAACGAATTCCGGAGAATGTAACCGCAAAGGTCACCTGTCTCTCTCGCTGTTCAAGGCACAATTATAGCATCTTTCACGACTATTGTCCCGGTCTTGTTATCTAAAAGTGGCGCATAGTTTTGATTCTGTTCCCATGCTATAGACTCGCACCGCTGGTAATTGGGAGCCGGTTTCAGTGTCACCTTTCGCCCTTTCTGAATGTACGGCCTGTCACTGACGTGTGAGAGACACAGATTAATGGGCATCTGATGTATTTGTCTCTGAGGCCCGTCGAGGCTTAATTGTTCAGAATCACGTCATGGTTTGGGAGCAGAAGCGTTGATGGAGGGGCAGAAATAGACTCTGTGGGAATGGGCAGAAACAGGCGAGTGGAAAATGTTTAGTGGCTGTTAAACACAGAATGAAATTCCAGCGCACACCCACAAAAGTCAGACCAGACCCACACTCACAGAGAGAGAGAGAGCTGACACACAATCTCACTCTCTCTCTCTCTCTCACTCGCTCTCTCTCTGGTTTTCTCCTCTTACACACGCACACACACACACACACACACACACACACACACACACACATACATATATACACACAAACAAATGCATACCCACCCACCCACACAAACAAATACCCACCCACACAAACAAATACACACCCACACACACACACACGCACACACACACACACACACACACACACACACACGCACACACGCACGCACACACACACCTACACACACACACACACACACACACACACACACACAGACTGGATGAAAAGCAAAAATGTGAAATGGCATATTTTGACAGTCAAATTGAATTACTGCAAGATAACTGCATGTAAAATAGACCATGCGATGCTTCTTTTTTCGGAAGACCGCGTTCCCTGAAAATATGATAGGGTTATGCAAAGCAATACTCTCGCTCATCCAGTTTTGTGGCATGTCATTCATTCTGCCATTGAACTCTAAGTAGCCTATTCCAAACCAGAAGAAACGCTGGACCATCAGATTCCTCCATATCGTATATCAACTGTCAACATTCAAAAAATCCTCTCATCGTTGGATGATCTCTGAGAATGCAACATGACTATAATTGCAGTTCCTCTTCCTCACTACCCCAGGGAGTCTTGACTGAGTATATTGTTTATGTGTGAAACTGATGCACAAGTGTCATCGTCTGATTACCGATCTAAACGATTCGTGACGGAGATTTCTGTTTTCGCAGAGGGGATCAGCGTATGAAGTCTGTGCCAAACATCCTCACACATCCCCACTCTCCTCCTTCTCCTCCTCCTCTTCCTCACCCCCATCCTTCTCCTCCTCCTCCTCATCATCTTCCTCATCGTCCTCTTCCTCACCCCCTTCCTCCTTCTCCTCCTCCTCCCTCCTCATCCTCCCGACCCGTCCTCATGGGTTTAGAGAGAAGAGCGTGAAAGCACTAGTTAGTTGCCATGGGAACAGGGTTTCCCCTCTTTCTCCTGTCACCAGGGCCGCCGCCGCTGGTGTTTTTGACAATGATGTCACCGGAGAACTGCTCGAACCATGTTTGCCCAGAGAGATAAGAGATCGGCAGGGCAACAATGCAGAGAAGAATGTCTTTTCCAAGGCATCAGGTCCAGGCATGTGCCTCTCCCTCCACGCTGTATGTATTGAATGTGGAATGATGGGGGCGTTGGGTGGAACAGGCCTAATTAAATCTAGCATTTCTCTTTTTATGAAAAGGAAAAAATTATGATAAATGTGTTGCCATTGCTGTGTTGTGGTGGATTCTTTCTCCTATTCAAAACAACCTTCGATCTCCAAATACCGCATAACCATAACATCATCACCCGTGACAGCAGAATCATAACACTATGAGTTTACATAGCTATACATAATGATGTTATTTAAAGCTATTGCTTCATGTGACCCATCTGATTTTAATCGGTTGTGGTAGACACGGTTCATCAAGCTAAGTGTCAGTTGTTCCATGTGTAATCTCTGAGGGTTATGTTATTTTTTATTTTATTTTTTTAAGAAATTTGAATACTTGCCCTGCCAAGAGTCATAACACCAAAATAGACCTACAGCATATTGGGAACTAGAGCCCTTGGGATGCAACCAAGGATGAGTTTATGAACAAGTGATAGAAGTTCTGTGCACAAAAACATGCAGTGCACAGAACCGACAGCAGGGGGCAGTGCAAAGCTGGAGATGTTCTCTTATGAGACAGACTTCAGGGCTGATTTGTGTGCTGATTTGTTTTTTGATTTATTTATTTTTTTTTCATTGGCATTGGAACATGTGTTTATATTTCTGCAAAGGTGAAAAAGGTAAAATGAATTGTAGCAACACTGCATTATTTTCCGTTCTCGGCACAGCATTTCAAAATATGAAATTATTTTGCTTGAGACATGGGTCACATAGGTTGATCCCATCTGTGAATCCAATTTTGTATCTCTAAAAAAATGACTAGATTTCCTCTCAGACCATTCTTCCTGTCCAGTCTCAGGTGTGCACACAAACGGTGCAGAAGTTGAGAGAAAGGGAGAGAAGAGAAAGAGAGAGAGAGAGAGAGAGAGAGAGAGAGAGAATAAAGAGAGGGGAAGGAGAGGAGTGAAGTGGAGGGGAGGGACCCTGACGAGGCAGTCAGTGTGTATGTTCTTTTTTTTCTTTTTTTTCCACTCCTCCCTTCCTCCACTCTCTCTGTGCCCTCTCCTCTTTTGGTCCCGCAATCGACAGGCACTGCTGCTGTAGAGGGTGGACACGTCGACCCTCTCTAGATTAGCCTCAGCATCACTTGGACTCTCCTTTTTTCCATCTCCCTCAGCGCCAGCTTTCTTTCTTTTCCTCTGGCTCTTTTGTCTCCTCTCTTCTTGTTCCCACGGGTACCCTCTACTTAACCCTCTTCTGCCTCTCTCTCTCTCTCTCTCTCTCTCTCTCTCTCTCCTCTCTTCTCTCTGGTTCTCTCCATACCTCTCTCCTGCAAACTCCTCTCTCAGACAGCAGTATGGTGAACAGATAGGCTGGCTCGCTGGTGATCACCATGGGCTCGTGCCTTTGCAAAGGTCAGAAAGGTCAGTGCCCGTGTGTGTGTGTGTGTGTGTGTGTGTGTGTATGTGTCAGTGTCTCCGTCAGTCCGTGAGTCTGTCCGTGAGCCTGTCTGTCCTGCCGGGTGTCTCTGTCCGTGTTGACCCGTGGGCTCTACCTCTCTCTACCTCTCTGTGTGTCTGTGAACAGCGCTGGTATGTGTTTGTGTTGCAGAGGCTGCAGCACATGGACACACTGTTTACACTCATCGTACCTCTGTGCAGTTTAGCTTCATTCGTGACTCTCACTTGATGCAGTGCATTCACTGTTGGTTAGTGCTTTACTAGTCAGAAGACTGGAAAACTGTAAGGCAAAGGCAACGGCTGTTGCTTTTGTTCAAGGAAATGACATGGAATGAATGGCATGAATGCCATGTTTTAATTTGCCAGAGCATGTCACTGTAGCATATACAGATGTGATTGTTATGACATTAAAAAAAAAACATTGTAGGCACTCCCTAGGTACTAGATACTCATACATACACACACACACTCTCTCTCTCTCTCTCTCTGTCGATGTGTCTCCCTCTCTCTCTCCCTCTTTCCCTTTCTCACACACACAAACACACCCACCATAAACTGTGTCCTTAGAGGTCTGATTCACTCCATTAATTCAAACAATGGACATCACCATGAAAGCTGGATCAATTTAGTGTACTGCTCAAAGCAAAAGTGGTCTGTCAAAGTCAGGTAGAACAGGTGGATGTCCGTGTCTGTAAGTGGATCCAGAAAAAAATCATTCTGTATTATGGTATGTCATCATCTTCAAAATCAAAGATATAGTCTTCTAGCTGTTTGTGTGGGAACATTTTCTCTGGATTTAAATCAGTTTGCAAGCGCAAAGAAAAATGACATACAGTACATATTCACCTGTCTGTCTCTTGAGGTTAGATGAAACACCACTCTCCATAAAGCTATCTCTGTATGTTTTTTAACACTGCTATTTCTCAGAGCAGTGTAAGGCTGTAGTTGCATCTGTGTTTGTGTTGAGACAGAGAGGGTTTGTAGCTATATCTCCCGGTGTTATCTGGCAGTGATGCCACCTGATGAAGGTGGGGATTCCGCTCCTGCGCTCCGGGTCCACTCTAATCTCCCTGCCCGCCTGTCAGGGGAGATCTAATCTGGAATGAGGGCTGAGATATGAACCTCTCAGGATGCCCCATCTTCCCCCTGAGCTTAGAGAGAGAGAAAGATAGAGGGATCTCACATCTTAACCTAGATTGGCTTTGAAGGAGAACTGTATCCATCCACTGTGTGCAGGTGGTGATCTGAAGAACAGGGGATGAATTGAAGTTGGAGAGAGGTCCAGGCACTGAAATGTAATTTATGATACCACTGGTGTGTGCATTTTGTGTGTGTGTGTGTGTGTGTGTGTGTGTCTGTCTGTGTGTCTGTGTGTAAGTTTGTGTGTGTGTATACATGTGTGTGTGTGTGTGTGTGTGTGTGTGTGTGTGTGTGTGTGTGTGTTTGTATGTATGCACATGTGTGTGTGAGTGTGTGTGTGTGTGTGTGTGTGTCTCTCTGTGTGTGTCTATGTGTGTGTGTGTGTGTGTGTGTGTGTGTACAGTATGTGTGTGTGTATACAGATACACATGTGTGTGTGTGTGTGTGTGTGTGTGTGTGTGTGTGTCTGACAGTGGGACCCACATAAACCTGGCAAGGAGTCCACTGTGGGGTACTGTATGCTTCACGCTCTGTTAGCGCCAGGCTTAAGGCTGATCTATAATATATGAGCGACAGATACAGATGAGGTGACAGGGTGTATGAGGAACACAAAGGGGTCGTCAGGGATTGTAGACACACAAGGTCAAATGTCTGTCCATGCCCGCTATTGTGTATAGTGCGTGTGTGTGTGTGTGTGTGTGTGTGTGTCTCTGTGTGTGTCTGTGTGTGTGTGTGTGTGTGTGTGTGTGTGTGTGTGTGGAGGGAGGGAGGAGAGATGATAGTTGACCTGGAGGCTTAGGTATGAGATTACCTTTTCTTATGGGGCCCCAGGGCGAATGAGAAGCAGCACGGTGCAGGTTGTGATGACGAACAAATGCGAGCTCACTTCGGGATTCCCCCGGGGAGGTGTTGTCAAGACAATTGCCTGTTGCCATGGGAACTGTCACACGCAACAGATGGGGAGTGATTCCAATCCATCCCGTTTAATATTGATGCAAACTTTTTTTGACAGACTATGTAAATAGGGTGCTGTGCCATACATGACACACACACACACACACACACACACACACACACACACAAATAAATTCATGCTTGGTCAGAGACTTCTGTTCCTTGTGAGCAGAGATGGAGGACCACACAGATACACACACACAGACACACACAGACACACACACACACACACACACACACACACACACAAAAGAGGAGTTGTTTGGGTAATTTGATGTACTCAGAGGGAGCACAATTTAGGAGAAAATATGACACAAATCCTTCGTAAGCTACAGAGTACCTCCCTCAGAACAGTACACACACACACACACACACACACACACACACACACACCCCCCCCCCACACACACACACACATCAATAACAGTTGCCACTAACCATTCTCTCTCTCTACAGAGCTCCGGGGGACTCAAATGTGTCCCATGGGAGACCTTCAGACGTGCGTGGAAGGACAGCCCATCAACAAGGTGCGTGTTTAAGCAGTCATTTCACCCGTCTGCCTCTAAACAGCTAAAACAGCCCTTAAGTGCTAGGCCAGGGACAGCGCTTTTCCTCTCTTCCACCAACTACTCACTGATGAGAAGCTTATTGGAATGGCCCAGAGGCACAATCACCTGTCCCTCCTTCTCAATCGCGTTTCACCAAAGCAGAGGTGAGAAGCTGGTGTCAATATTGCAATCGTGTTCTTTTTCTCTCTTTCTTTCTCTCTCTCGCTCTCTCTCTCTCTCTGTCTCGCCGTATGCGCAAGATCTATAAATGAATGTTGCCATTCTAATTATCACCCTCCTCACTCGTGGAGGAGTGTGTGGAGTGTGAGGGGAGAAGGAGGGGGGTTGTTAGCGCACAGGTGTGGGCTTAACGCTCTGCGTTTGCCAAAACAGTTTCCGTGATGATGTACTTTGAGGGAACATCTTTCAAACGCATTCAGTCCAAAAAAGCACAAAACCCAGATCTAAAAGGGTGGGTTTGTGTCATCTTATACGCTGACAGTTGATGACTAGCAAATGTCCCCGTAATGCCCATGGAAATACTTCTGTTAACAGCCACAAGTACGCCGTAATGTCTTCATAATAGTCTGTGGTCTCCATGTGGTCTGCCAGACAAATGCAGTGATCTTCAGACATCCTGCCACAACAAAGCTCTTAATAAAAGGGTCAAATAGATGCTTGGCTGCAATCCCCTTTGGAAGAAAATGATTGTCCCCGCTATGTATGAAATTACAATATCCATCTGTGCAGGGTATTCATCAGCCTTACAATGGAGGCTTTGCTGATAAGAAGAATGGCAGCGGTTATAACATTGGCGAGCTGGCTACATCCTCCCTGCAGGGTAAGGGCAGTGTTTGTGGTGGACGGAGATGAGTCTGGCGATGTGGTTGTTGTTTTTGTGGTCGTTGTTGTTGTTGTTGTTGTTTTGCTCCGTTTCGTTTCAATTTGAAATCATTCAATGAGAAGACGAAGCCAGTCTGTCTCCAGAAGATTGCTAATGTCATTTTCCTCTCACTGTGCATGTCACTCTGGCACAGACTTACACACACGAGAAAACACACACACACACACAAAGTGCAAACTCAGACATACAGAGATATTTCAATTTTCCACACTAGCACACACAATATAATATAATTCTAACACAGTATATTGATATTACCAGGCACTCACAGTTAAGACTTAAGACTCACACATACTTGCATGTGGAGCACAAAGGGGTTGTGAGGGATTGTAGACACACTGAAGGTCACGTGTCTGGTCACCATGCATAGAGTGTGTGTGTGTGTGTGTGTGTGTGTGTGTGTATGTGTGTGTGTGTGTGTGTGTGTGTGTGTGTGTGTGTGTGTGTGTGTGTGTGTGTGTGTGTGTGTGTGTGTGTGTGTGTGTGTGTGTGTACACGCACGCATGCATGTGTTTGTGTATACTGTGTGTATATTCACACACCAGTTCATCTTCACTAGTTCACTTCATACACATATACAGTATGTATGTGTGCACCATTGATACACACATACACACACACACACACAAACCCTTTCTTCTCTTATCTCCCACTTGTCTTTCTCTTGCATCTATGCCCTTTCCTTTGCAATGTGCACCTGTTCTCTTTTAGCCTGGTTTCTCCAGCCTCCCTCCAACCTTCCTCCAGGAACTTAATTACAGAGGATAATAATGTGTTATGGCTTTCTGAACTTTTTCCAACGAAAGGTCTTTTAATCCTGACAGTTTAATTATTAAGTCAATCAGGCTCCAATGAATATATTACAGGAGTGTTGTGGTGGTGTTGGGCTGGATAAGCCTCTCCTTGAGGATGCAGGCAAAGACATAATCAGACGAAGCAGTGACCGTGCTAACATGGGCTGCCGTTAGCTGTCAGGATCTGAAAAACAAGCTGATCGTCCTCGCGATAAGAAATGTAAAACGAGGTTCGCAGCCATCCACGGATGAATGATTGCTATGGTTATTAGCTTTGAGTGTTGCCGGCAAGTTACCTTGGAAACATTTTAAATCAGGTCTCTCAAAACCAAATGTTTTGTATGTACAGTGCCCTCCAATATTAAAAAATAGTCTTTTGATGATGTATTGTATTGTATGACATTGGTATGGAGAAATTCCATAAAAAAACACTGTTTTAGAGTTACAGAAAAAGGTGTCATCTTGGGGTCACCAAGTCCCCCCAAAAATATTCAAAAGTGACCTCATTGCTAATAGAGGTATAAGCTTTTCAGACGTTAAATTACAAATGTAAATGGCAGGAGTTACTGAATTGTACATCGACTTTGTCTGGAAGTGTGGTTTATTGTCAGATTAAATGAAAATCACACAATTTGGCAAAACACACTTTAGGTGGGTTTGGCCTACATAGAAGAATAACTATGCTGAAAAGAACCCCATTAGAGAATTGTGGTGGAGGGGATATGTGTTAACTGAAGGTGCTTTGTGCAACCGGCTCCTGATCCAGCTATTTCAGTCCCTGCCCTCCATCTGAATTTCGAACGCTATTTTCGAATTTTGAAGTAGCATTGTGACACAGAGTGAAACCAAGCTATTGTGGGGCTGTGGCATAGATATACAGTATATAGAACCCATATCTATGGGCTGTTGGCGAGCCAAAGAGGAGAATGCAGAAGTGTGGATTTAAGAATCTGGATGATCTGAATAGATTTTATTGAGACGAATGGTCTTAAATCCCTTTCTTTGTATTCTCCAACTTCATAGGATGTTATAGGAGAATATTGCAAGCTGTTTTATCAGGGAGGCTTAAGAAGGTATACCAATAATACCAGCTATGCAATAATTGTGAGTGGCATGTTTTTTTGAGGTTTTCTTTTTTCTCAATTTGTTTTTCCCTTCAAAGTTGGATGTTCCCCTATTGTTTTCATTTTGAGTTCACAATACATTACCAACACATTATTTTCCTGTTTTAGTCAACTTAAGCAGAGGTGGCAATAATTCTGGAGGGTGCTGTATATATGGTCTAGTCCACAGCAGTTTTTAAAGGAGAAATCTGAAGATTTTTCACATAGCTGAAACTAGCAACTTGAGCTAGTTTGTTGATTGTTTTCCTTTTTATTTTGTACCAACAGTACTCAAGAAACAGAGACCTCAAGAAAAGGAGATCTATGTGAAAAATGGACAGATTTCTCCTTTTGTCAGAAGTCGCAAAACTAATTACACTCAAAGCTAACATCAGCCATTTCTGTTTCAGTCAGCAGTAGTCCAATCCAACATAAACAGAAACATACAATAATAATTATAGACTAGACTGTTGCCATAGACTGCATACAATCATGAATAACCACAGAGGCGACAGGACATTAAACATGCATCGTGACATGCCATGGCCTGGCATCAAAGCTGTCCCCTGGGAAAATCACACACATGCACCATGGAAAGTGTAGTATAGGCGTACGAGGCATGTGGTGGGTGGGGTATGAGCTGCCTTTGCATTATTCAGTCTGTGGCCTGATTCCCCAGTGCCACAGGTAACTCAGCACCCCTGTGCTGTTCAAATGCCGTGGAGTGTATTGCGTAAGACCGTAAGTGATGAAAATCGACCAAAACAAATCTGTCTGTCAATAGTCAGCTCCAGCCAGACTCCCCTCTTCAACGTAATATTCTCTCTTGAAATGATTATCGATCCTTCGCTATTATTTTCATTCTTACTTTCCCCCCTTGCACTAAATCATATATTTCAGGGCCCCTTGAATGTTCAACTTCAAAATGTTGTTCTCATGGGCATCCTTTTCTTTTGTCCTTCTTTCTTTCTTTCTTTCTTTCTCTATCTCTCTCCCTCTCTTTCTCATTCTCCAATCACTTCTGTGTGGCCCCAGGCCTGGTGGCCACGATAAAGGATCACATCACCAAGCCCACGGCGATGGCGCAGGGCCGCGTGGCTCACCTGATCGAGTGGAAGGGCTGGGGGGGCGACGGGGCCTCCGGGGGCAGCTGGTCTGGCTGGAACCAGCCAGGGGGGGTGGGCGCCGCCCTACAGGAGGACCAGCAGCTCTACTCCCACCTGACCGATGAGATCAAGGAGGCGCGCTTCGCTGCAGGTGAGACATCCAGCCCTTCAGAGTCCAGCTCACCTCAGACCAGAGGGACTACAACAGTTCATGTCCGCATTGGGTATCATGCACCTTGTTCTCCCTTTTATCGATTCAGTGTGTCATGCAGTGTTTTTTCTTTAAGCGCTGAAATTAATTTTTTGTTCAGAACTGAGGCCATGCCCAATTTTATGTGACTACAAGAAAAAATAGCAACTGAAAAACTGGCTCTCAAACCCTCTGTCAACTCGTTTTGATGCCTGTCCTCTCTCCCCAGGGGTGGCCGAACAGTTTGCTCTCGCCGAGGCCACCTTGAACGTCTGGTCTCCCCACGTCATCTCAGATCAGCCCACGGCTGAATCCGTCGCGCTGCAAGGTACGGTACAGCATGGCGCAGCCTGTCCTGTGAACAGTGAAAACACTGACTCATACGCGCAAAGCGCCCCATCCGCTGTCTGCTGCGAACAACACAAGCTGCTTTCAGCTCGTGTGGCGAGGCGTGGGACTGCCCGCAGTGAGGATCTCTCCCGCGCTTCGTCTCGCCGCTCGGCCTCGCGTAATCATCTCGTTGAGAGAGAGCATAGGCTACCCCACGAGGGCCAATTAGAGAGTGTAACAAAACACGGCTCTCTTAACCACATAGTGTTTGTGTCGCGCTTCCTCATAACATCCTGTCATTCAGTGGAAGAGTTACAACTGTGTGCCCCAATAGAGTCGTGACGTCTCAAAATAAATACAGAATCCATTATTGGATATTTTAAAACGGCACTCAGCTTCACTTCGCTCACTTTGTGCCTAACAACACCCCTCAGCTGTGCTATATTCATGATAGAACTAACGGCCTCTCGGGGCTTACTGCTTAATTGCTTAATTGCTTAATTAATTTTAAACCAATTTACAGCCTGTGATGATTGTTTACGAGACCGTACGGTCGTCTATAATCACAAATGTGCCAGTTTAGTGATTGTTGTGTTTTTTTTTATATATTATCTCTCGTCAGGTGCGGAGGGGCTCTATCTGTCGCAGTTCTTGCTGGACGGTGGGAGTGTCGGGGTGCCCCAGCACCTCTACAGTGTTCACTTGGAGCCCAGCCCCGATGCCAGATCCCTGGGCCTCCCTCCCCTCCCGCCCCAGACTCACTCCTGCTCCCCGTGCTCCACTCACATGCCCCCCTCACAGTTGCTGAGGACTCCCCAGGCGGAGGACGGGGTCCGGCAGGTGGACAGCACCTCTCTATCCGAGGACGAGGTTTTTTACAACTAGGACCGAAACACTCCAGGAGAAAACTCGTCATGTTGGAGTTTAAGTTGAAAGGACCAAAGGCTCTGAGAAAGGTGGTGACACGTACAGGACAGGAAGTGTGACAGGAAGTGATCCGTTTCCGTGGTGATCTCTGTAGCTTCAATGGCAGAGATGAGGTAGGGTTCATGTTCAGTGACCCGGGCAGGGAAGCGATTTTGTCAGTTCGAGCGTGCGTGCAGACACGCTACCAATGCCAAACAGCTTTCTGAATAACGTCCTTGGAAATGTTTTTGTATTGCTGCTTTTATGTGTGTCAAATCCAGATTATGATGGAAATCAGAATGTCTTTTTTACAGACTGTATGAAAAACTGTACAATATATCTGTGAAGGTGTAGTATTGAATAAAAACTAAATGTATTATATTAATTACCCATTCATTGTCATTGTGTGTATGTGTGTGTGTGTGTGTTTGTGTGTGTGTGTTGGATATTTATGCATGTGTGAAAAATCTGAAATCCATGAACAGTCAGCCTCGACATTCAAGAGACCCAGACTCTTCCAGCTTGTCATCATCATACAGCCAGACACTTTTCAGCCCCGTCTGCAGCAATTCACTTGCAATGACAAAAGATCACCTGCCTGGCAACCGTCTTGAAAGGGGGCCTGTGAGGACATTGCATGGACCAGAGAAAGGGGTCTCACACACACACACACACACACACACACACACACACACACACACAGACTTCCCTGATCTGTTGAAATCAAAGGGTGGGTATAGTATAGCAATGAGTTTCAGCATGTGGAAAAAGTGTGCATACACTCAACTAAAACAAAGTATGCGCTATCGCATGACTGTGTGTGTATACTGTATGTCTGTGTCACTGTGGTAGCCGTGATATACAGACAACAAGACATATACGCTGCCTGGCCACCACCTGGATTAAAGTAAATAGGTAAGAGCCTTGCTGTTGGGGCAGTGCTATGGTCTGGGACTGCAGTTGATTAGGTCCAGGTTTAGCAACATTATGTGCCCAAAGAATGAGGTCAGCTGACTATCTGAATATACTGAATGACCAGGTTATTCCATCCATATGGATTCATGGGGCCCAAATTGTGACCAGATCAGGGAGCATGATCATCATTTTGGGAACATTTACACTCATGGATTGGTCACCACAGAGTCCAGAGACCTTAACCCTATTGATAATCTGTGGGATGTGCTGGAGAAGACTGCACAGTGGTCCAAAACTCTTCATCATCATCAATAGAAGATCTTGGCAACGCTGGATGGAGATAAATGTTGGAAAGCTGGAGCTTGTGGAAACGATGGCACAGCGAATGCGTGCTGCAATCAAAGCTAAAGGCGGTCCAATTAAATATTAGAGTGTGGGACCTTTTTTTGGGACCAGGCAGTGTAAATCCTTTATGTCTGTGACTCCCCATTCATCTGAAGACACAGCATGGGCCAGGGAAAGGGATCATGTGCCTACTTGGATTCCTGCAGTCAGATCTGCACCCTCTAAAATGGTTGATGGCTGCCACTTTTGAGGGTTTTGGATTCACACTTACAGTACATGTCAAAATTGTATGCATATTAGAAAGGGAGTTTCTCTCGGACACACACACACCACGCACACATGCAGACACACACACACACACACACACAACTGTGGATTTCCCTGATCTGTTGAAATCATAGGGTTGGGAATAGCAACCAACTAAAACAAAGTATGAGCTGTCACATGTGTGTGTATGTCTGTGTCACTGTGGTGGCCTTGATATACAAACAACAAGACAGCACATATATTGTTTATGTCTGTCTCCTCATACATCTGCCCTTTATTTTCCATTGTGTACAATGCCACATGACTGTGTTTGCTTTGTATAGCTGAGACGTGATTGTTGTCGGTTGTGGCTCTCCACAGAGAGTAGCGCCACTCTAGACTCTCTTCATCCATTATGAGACAGACAGGGGCAGGAATAACAATTATCTGTCTGCCTCCCTTCCATGATTAGCCTCTATTCACACCTAGCTGGCGACAGTAGGGGCACGGAGAGAGACGGAGCGACAACAGAGCAAAACTAACAGCAAGCAATAAAAGGTGAATGTGTGTGTGTGTGTTTGTGTGTGTGTGTGTGAGAAAGGGGTGATGGGGCAATGGAACAAGACAAAGACAAAGAGAAAGAAAAAGTGAGATAAAAAGAGAGAGACAATATATGTATACGTGAGGCAGAAAGAGAGAGAGGGAGAGGGAAAGAGCCAGTGATAAGTGAGCGAGAGAGCGGGCGGAAGAGAGGGCAACACAGGGATGAGGTGAGGTGATAAGCGTCGGCCGCTGGATTAGTGTTATCTGTTGAGGCCCCCAGGCTCTTTAAATAGCGGGCCACAAAGTGCCACCACCTGCCATGTTTCTCACATCACGTGGCCTTGCTTCTGTGACACAGACAACACTCTGAATGGACTTTAAAAGAAGACACAGTATGGTGTAAGGCGAGAGAGGGTCAAGACACTGGGAAAAGCTGGCAAGACATGATACAGTATGATCCACAGAAATGCCATATGCAAGGCTATATTTTATTGTCATGCACACTTTGTAATAACAACATGATGACACATGACACAAAAATGGGGGTGAATGGGAAGGTAGTGATTAAGGGGCTAGCATGTAGTAGCATGAAAGTTGTGGGCTCAATTCCCGGGCTTCCCCCATTGTGCCTTTGAGCACGGCACTTAACCCCAAGTTGCTCCAGGGACAATGTAATCCCTTGTTACAGTATATAGTTGACATATGCAAGTCACTTTGGACAGCAGTGTCTGCTAAATGAATACTTGTAAATGTACATGTACAGCGCAAGAGATCCCCTAAGAACTTCCAAAAACCTCATGAAAGAAAGTGTATGAGTAAACAAAAAGGAGAGATAGACAGTTAGAAAGAGAGGTCAAACACTGACCTTGAGGAAAGACATACATAATCATTTGTGACTGTGCTGTTTATATATTCACTCTCCCTTCAACAAGCTCCTGGGCATTCTCAACAGGGACACAGGGTACACTGACTGGGTAGTTCTTATCATCACGCACAGGGGGTCTAAATTGGGGAAGTCAAAAACATATTCCGGGTGCAAACTCGTGCAATGAAGCCGCAAAACAGATGAGACATTTCAGGCTTTGGATCATAATAGCCACAGCATGTGATAGCGTTTGGACAGTGTTTGGTCTGATTTCATCTTCACACTAATGAAGCTCATTTGCAATGCTTTTTTCCTGTCTTCCAACCAGGTCTGTTGTCACTTCTGTGTATTCATTAAACTAGCATAGCTAGGGAGCAGAGATAATGACATCCAGTTATAAAAAAAAGAAGTAGATTTTTAATCTTAAGCATCTTATGTGCCTGCCGAGATGCACAAATGAATGATATCAACACCCATCTATCACCAACCCTACGGCTAACACCCGAAGCAGCATAACAGAGAGAGATCTAAAGGGTTGTCTGAGTCATAACACCAAATTAATCAACAGCACTCTCATCTGTTCTTCATCTAATTAAAAGATCTACGGCAGAGGCACAGTATGAATAAATAGTAATATCAACACTGGGCTTGGATGGAAATTATTATTTTTTTTCTCTGTCATCTTTTATTTCTTAAGAGAGCCCTTAGGGGAGAAATGATTTCTGAATAATAATCGCAAGGTTGGGATTGGATTTCATCTTTTTCAGCCATTTAGTGCTGCGATGTGTCTTTGACGAATTCTTCTATAATTCTCTTTATCTATGGGGGAGAAAAACATTGATTGTTATGGTATCAATTTTGTTACAAGAGTATGTATATATACTCTTTATCTATAATGTGTTAGTTAATTAGTTATATGTATAATAGATAGATATGAAAATGTGTGTGTGGTTGTGTGTGTGTGTGTGTGTGTTCGTGAGTGCATGTGTGCGTGCATGCCCGTGTGTGTGTGTGTGTGTGTGTGTGTGTGTGTGTGTGTGTGTCTGAGTCTATGAGTGTATAAATACAGAAAGCCTCCCTCGTCACCTCTGACCACGTGATGACCCCAGCCAACCTCCCCCTCTCGGTCACGAACAAACACGGCTCACGCACAGCTCCCAGCACAGAATAGGCCTGCACAGACGAGGCCACACAAAATATAGACACACCTGCTGTTTACTGCACCAGCCTTCCCACACAGACACTCTCATTGAACTCAGTCATCAGCATGCTATCATGCAGCTCACCTGTTTTATCGTGGCCTCTGGAGTTAGCTGGATTTTTACTGGCTGAAAAGAGCATTGATCCACCTAGAAAACAGGTATTGTTTATTCAAAAGAGAGGGATTGCAAAACCTGTATGCAGCTTCTCTCTTAGAATCAATAGCGTGAAAGAAGTGAGTTTGTTATTCTTGTTGTTATTTTATGAAGGTATTGATTTGCTCCTCTCACTTCAGTAGCACACAAAGAAGAAAAAAAGAGTCCAAAAGCAATCCTGCACTTACCTGGTCTCCACGGCCATGCAGAAAAGCCTCCAGCTGTATTCTGCTCACAGAGCCCAGCAACACCCCGCTCTCTGGGACAAAGAAGGGAGCAGGTGACAAACCGTGATAAGC